>NW_015163102.1:164798-192747 GCF_001447785.1 Gekko japonicus | reverse complement strand
GTGAGGGACCCAGGGCCACCCAGTGAACTTCCATGGCACAAGTGGGGATTTGATTGATTAATATAGGGGGGAAATTCTATAATTGGCTTTAGTTTTGAATTCAGGGCTCTTTTTGTAGAAAAAGCCCAGCAGGAACTCATTAGCATAATAGGCCACACCCAACATCAGAAACTCATTAGCATATTAGGCCACACCCCTGACAGCACAGCTCATTCGCCCATTAGGCCACACCCCCATGTTACCAGAAGTGTTGTCATCCAGCCACACCCACTTTTTGCTTCTTATTCTGATTACCTTGTTTGTTGTCAAAACCCAGAACTTTTTTTGGAGCAGGAACTCCTTTGCATGTTAGGCCACACACCCCTAATGTAGCCAATCCTAATGAGTTTCTGCTGTTGGGTGTGGCCTATCATGCTAATGAGTTCCTGCTTGGCGTGGTCAACTCGGGAGCCAGCCGGAACTCCGTTCCTGTGCGTTCCTGCCCAAAAATAGCCCTGGTTTTGATGATTTGGTACTTTTGTCTGAGCAGAAGGCTTGTTCTTTACTCAGACAAAGACTCCTTGATATAAAGGCACAAAATCTGAGAAGACTTCCACACAGACGTTGCTCTCCCTTGAGTACAGGACTCTCTTTCAGCCACATTTCCTCAGGATATCTGGCAAGACTGATTCAGCCCCATATTCGTAGGGTTTTCATGCCAGCTCGGTTCGACATCCTTCCCTCAGCTGTTTTATCGGGAAGGTTCAAGAAAATTTCCTATAAAGATAGATTGTGCCCATGTGGGATGGGGGAAATTGAATCTATTGGACATGTGCTTTTGTACTGTAAATTCCACTATGACATCCGTGTTGCTTACATTGAACCTGTGATAGACCCCCTTTTGGGGCAATCTGATGAGTATAAAATCATTTCTTTATTGTCTTCCCATAATATAGGAATTCTGGAACCTGTAGCAAAAAATATCTATGAGGCATCTAGGAGGAGAGGCTCATATTAAGGCAATTCAGAATGTGCTACCCCCCCTGGCTATCTTGAGGCTTTATGCTGCCCGTTGTATTTTATCTCTTATGCCAATAAAGGTATTGTATTTGTGTTTGAGTGGGAATTTGAACCCAGGTCTCTCAGATGCTAGTCCAACACTCTTAACCACTGCACCACAGTGGTTTCCCATAAATAAATAAATAAATAAATAAACAAACAAACTCTGGTTGGAGTCTTACCTTGTTAGGTACTGCGCTATTGCTGTGCTATCATACTCATTGACCTCCTCACTGACTTGCTCGCACAAGCAAGTCCAAGAGCTAAATGGTTATTACTGTGCAATGATACTGCAACATCCAACGATGAGTGGATCCAGGCTTGGGTTTCAAATACTTTTGATGACCAAATATTCTGGTCAAGATAATGTTTTCTTTCAGCCTATAGAGAGGCAGGTATGCTAAAACCTGCATCCCCTAACAGGCCTTGACTCACTTTATACAGGAGTCCAACAGCTTCTTTATGTCATCAGAAGCCTCGAAGTGACTGTAAACTTACTGGTTCTGAGAGCTGCTACAGCCACCCATGGAAAGCCCTTTTCCAGCCTCTTCTTTTGGCACCGTTCATTCTCTAGCATTGGTTTCTTCTTAGAACAGAAAGGAATAAGGACATCACCGCAGCTGTGGCAATGAATCAGTGTTCGTTGTTAGTGGCCAACCCGCTAAGCAAGGCAGCATATGGCTCCTAACAGTCTCTTATTGTTACATCTGAAGCTGAGCCAATGACTCCATTTTGCCAAAGGGGAGATGTGAGTGTGATCCATTTATTTGTGCTTCAATTATGGATTTCACTTGGAAGCTTCCTGTCCCCTGTGATGCAAAGTCAACACTGAGAGGTGGTGGCAGGTGGAGGCAGCTGAAAAGTGTTGCTGAGAGCCAAGAGGATCACCAGGCATTGGGGAAACCGGAATAATGAGCCCCCGTGGCAATAATAGACTGGGAATGGGAAGTGGTAAATAAGGCTTTAGGAAAGGACTCGATGAGGAAGATTGAGACACACTGAGGAGAAGGACAGAAGCTAAAGAGAGCTACCTCCTTTGCTAGGAGTCTGGAGCAGTGTTCCCTCTAAGCTGAGTTAGTGTGAGCTAGCTCACAGTTTTTTAGCATCCAGCTCACACATTTTTGTCTTGGCTCAGGAAGGATGGCTCCAGAGCAAACTAATTGATGCAGTAGCCCAATCACTCGCTCATGACTTTAATGCCAGTAGTAGAACTTTTGCTCACAAGACTCCACAGCTTAGAGGGGACATTGGACTCTGGAGTCATGTCAAATGGATTTTGACTCTTCCCTGAGGTTCTCCTTTTGCTCAATCTATTTGCCACAGGCCTTAGCTAAATCATCCCCTAATGCAGTAGTAGGGATACCAGCCTCCAGGTGGGATCTGAGGAGCCTCCAGAATTACAGCTCATTTCCAGACTACAAAGATCAGTCCCCCTGGAGAAAATGCATGCTTTGGAGGGTGGACTCCATGGCATTGTAACCTCCTGAGGTCCTTGTCCTCCCCAGGCTCCATCCTCAAGTCTCCATGAATCTCCCAATCTGGCAATCCTACCCCCCCATCCTCTGCTAGTGGCCATAGGGGACCTGGCAACCCTTTGTAGTTGTCCTGAGCCCATGGGTCAGGGTCCTCACATGGATCACAGTCCCACCTTCTTGGTTGTGAGTCCCCTACCACCATTTTTGCTGGGGTTTTTTTTGTAAATGCCCATACATAAAGCCCTTTGTTTATCCTCACATGCATTGTGAGAGGACAATGAGGTAAGATTATTCAGTGATAGAGAAGATTCATCCAAGGCTTTGACTCCTGGCTTATTCCTGGTGCATCTGTTGGTGCTTGGCTTGTGTTTCTTGTCCTTCTCTTTCTTCTGCTCATAGTGCTAGCCTTGAGGTCACAAATCTGGTTCCTCCTCTTCCTGTCACATGACTGTGATATCAAATGCTTTCAGATTCATAGGTTCCATACTGCAGATTGGGACTTAAATATTGATGCCAGCTCTGGAAAGGTTCAAGACCCACTGGAATACTGGGTGTCACGGACTAGAGTACAGAATCCTCCTTGTCACAGAAAAAGGCAGTTACCTCCCATAGACTCCTTTGATGTGCGGGGGGGGGGGAACCCCAAGACCCTGAGATATGGCCCTACTTTCTGCTTCGAACCCTGAACCTTCCACCCCAGAGTCTGTTTTTTGAACCCGAGGTCTCTCACCAGCTGACCTCTCAAGCCTCTCAAAGCTCTGAATCACTTCTGCATTGTTGCAGTACTTGCCATGTCATAACTGTATGTGATGCTTTTAGATTCTGGCAGCTTGTTGCTGGAGGGAAGGGGCCTGCATTTCCACCTCCTTGTATGTAAATCAGGGGTGTCAAACACAAGGCCCGGGGGCCAGAGTTGGCCTGTCCAGGGATTTTATGTGGCCCACAAGCAACTGGTGCAAGGGAGGTAACAGAAGACGTCTCAGGGAGGGGAGTGGGTGGAGCCACTCCGATTCTGGCTTCAGCACAGTGGAACAACCTCATTTGCAGCAGTCGAGCAGCATGGGAGCATTTCCCCAGTGCTGCACCTCTGGATCCCCAGTCCACCCATGTGGGTTTTCCTCTACACCCCCTCCCAGCCCATGGAAACTTGCAGTGAGGATACACTAACTTGGAGCTTACGAGCGGCTTTCCTTTATACAGTTTATATCTCTGGTACCTGGCATGATGTTTTATGGCACACATGGCCCGGCACAACAAAGTGACATTTATGTCACATCCAGCCCTTGTAACAAATGAGTTTGATACCTCTGATTTAAAGCCTCAGTTCACCCTCAGCCTTTGCTGGAACAACCTCCATGGTATACTGTTGTTGGCTTCATCACCTTAGCCTTGAGCAGGATGGTAAGTCAGGGGCATGGCTGTTATCTTCACCTTTTACCTGCATCCCTTTCATGGGAGTCAGCAAAGGGTAGCTAAAGCTGCATTGGAGAGGTGGCAGGAGTCAAAATGGCTGTTTATCGTTCTGGTGGTTGTTACACAAACATCTGTATACTTCCTGTATATGAAAAGTATGCAAGTCGAAGCATCCAGATTTTCCTTTTTCCTTCAGGTCTTTGTTGTTTCTTCCTAGAATAATTGGTTTTAAGGTGATGGTCAGTGCCTCTGAATCCAAATCTTTGTTATCTTCCTTGGCTTCGATTGATTCTGCTGGAGGTGCTGATATTGTATGCTGGTCACGGGCTGTTAGTGTCTAGCTTCTAATGCATTAGTAACACTATTAAGAGAGGAGCCAAGTTCCTTCCAGTGCAGGCTTTTGCAAAAAAATAAAAAAAAAATCTCCTCACTAATTTCTGGGTTCTCAGTAGCTTCCCAACACGCTTGTTACCAAGAGTAATAGCAGTCTGCCAAAATCGGCAGGAGCTCAGACGCTTTCTCTGCTTCCCCAATACATCTGATTTTGCACAGTTCTCAAAGGTGCTTTTACCACCGGTCCTCCTAGCTGAATATTTTGCTTGGATTTACAGACCCTGGATTCAGAGTGAAAACAACAGAAAGGTTAGGGCAACAATTTTACGGGAAGAACATCAGGGACAACACAGTCTGAATTTAATAATACCGTACGTGCTCATTCTACAGATACTGAGCTGAACTGAAAACTAGTGTACTGTAATGGCTAGGAGACTGAAGAACAAGTAGGACATTCCTAGTACCTATCATGCCCCTCTAGAACACAGTAGGTAGCTTTAGGCATGCTGATCTCGCTCAGCTTCACCAGCTACAATAATAATAATAGGAGGAGGAAATTGGATTTATACCCTGCCCTTCACACAGAGTGGCTTACAGTCTCCTTTCCCTTCCTCTCCCCACAGCAGACTGGTAGCTCCCCACAGCACAGCACAGAGGTAGGTGGGGCTAAGAGAGCTCTGAGAGAACTGCTCTTGACAGAACAGCTCAGAGAGAACTGTGGCTTGCTGAAGGTCACCCGGCGGCTGCGTGTGGAGAAGTGGAGAATCAAACCTGGTTCTCCCAGATTAGAATCCACCTTCCTGGCCATTAAACCAAACTGGCCTTCCTTACATGGTTGTTCCCCGCATTGCATCAAGATAATATACATGAATCTGAGGGGCTTGGGACATATGAATGGAGGGGTGGGGGGGGGGGGGGGGGGTTACGGTGACTAGGGGCACAAAATTCCAGGGGACCAGCTAGCCATTTGTAGGGCCACTGGGTGATCATAGCAGCAGGCCTGCTTTAATCAAGCATCTTGCTTGTGAAGCTCTAAATCTAAGAGTGGGCCCACAGGAAAATTTTCAGTGGGGCCCTATGGTAGCTCTTTGCAGCTCTGTTTGAAAGTGCTATATAAATCCTAATTATGCATGTAAGTATGCAGGGCTATTTTTGGGCAGGAACGCACAGGAGCGGAGTTCCGGCTGGCTCCCAAGTTGGCCACGCCCAGGCGGAAGTCATTATAGTCCACACCCAACAGCAGAAACTCATTAGGATTGGCTACAATTAAGGGTGTGTGGCCTAACATGCAAAGGAGTTCCTGCTACAAAAAAAAAGCCCTGGGTTTTGTCAACAAACAAGGTAAAGAGAATAAGAAGCAAAAGGTGGGTGTGGCTGGATAACCACACTTCTGGTAATGGGGGTGTGGCCTAATGTGCTAATGAGCTGTGCTGTCAGGGGTGTGGACTAATATGCTAATGAGTTCCTGCTGTTGGGTATGGCCTATTGTGCTAATGAGTTCCTGCTGGGCTTTTTCTACAAAAAAAGCCCTGTAAGTATGTCTGTATTAACTATTTTTGTGTTAAAGTACAGATCCCCAGTATGGTGCCCGTGGGCACTGTGATGCCTGCCAATGGGCTTCCTGGTTCCCATTTTCTTCTCTGACAAAGGATCTCTTCCCCAAAGCAAAGATACAGCCCTGGCTTTCTCCTGTCTCATTCAAGTAGGAGGTGCTTCAGAAGAACCTGGGAGGCATCATCGTTCTGCCTGCAGAGAGCACCCATTTGGAAAAGGCTGCCTCTATCATAGGAGGATACTTGTCTCGCAACCTGCTCACATCTTATAATTGGGGCTAGCAGAAGGGCTTACCGTGAAGTTGAACTCCTTCACTGACAGCTTTCAAGAAGAGTCTGGAGGAATATTTGTCAGAGATGCTTTAGGCTGGTCCTGCATTGGGCAGGGGGTTGGACTAGATGGTCTGTATGGCCCCCTCTAATTCTATGATTCTATGATAACTCTGTTCTGTGTTTCAGGTACTTCTTCAACAGGCTTCTGTATATTTCATATATTACCCTTGCATCACTTCTCCATTTCCAGAGAGGCAGCCATGCTAGTTGATTAGTGCAAAAATTGCCAAGAACCTTGTGTCTCCATTAAAAGGAACAAAATAAGCTTTGTGGTTGTGCAGGAGTTTGAACACAGATTTTCCAGTCCAGATACAAAACTTTGTCAATTATGCCACATTATTTCTCAGGGTGGCAGGAACACTGGGGACAATGTTGTCTTAGGGGTAAGACCCAAGCACAGGTGGGAGTAGCAAGGGATGGGCTTTACCAGGGTCTGAGGCACCCATCTGGAATCCAGACCCATTTACAAGACATCATCTCTTTCTGTTAGTTCAGAAATAAAATTGACATTTTCTCATGTGAGTGCATATATGGAATGAGATGAGATGTGGGCAAGGTGGGTGGGGGGGGAGGTTTAAAGTTTTCCCTGGGCTAGGATAAGTGGTATTTTCCGTTCCTCTGGTGCAGGGGTGGAGGCTGGAGCTATAGCACCCTCCAGGGTTCCCCTCTTCCCTTGCAGGTTCTTAGAAAGGCCCCAGAAAGACTTAGAGGAGGAGGGGATGCTTCCATCCAGTCCCTCTCTTTCTGGCTTGTTCATGTCCTCTTCCTTTGCACTCTTGGGAGTGGTTAGCCTTTCCTGCCATCCCCCCCCCCCTTTTGAAGGGTTTCTTGGGGAGGGACCGCCTCAATTTCTCCCTCTAGAAGAAGAAGAGATTGGATTTATACCCCATGCTTCACTACCTGAAGGAGTCTCAGAGTGGTTTACAATCTCTTTTCCCCTCCCCTCCCCTCCCCACAACAGACAACCTGTGGGGTAGGTGGGGCTAAGAGAGCTCTCTTGAAGACTGTTCTCGAGATAACAGCTCTGAGAGAACTTGTGACTGACCCAAGATCACACCAGCAGCTGCATGTGGAGTAGGAGTAGGGAATCAAACCTGCTCCTCCCAGACTAGAGTCCGTGCTCCTAGCCACTACACCAAACTGGCTTTCTACTTCCAGGCCAGGCAGGGCTAGGCTCTGGAGACTGGCAGGAGCCAAGGCCAGTTGGGTTTTTTCCCTGGGTCTTGGTACACCCTTCTCCACCCCACAGCCTCCTCTTGGGCTTAGTGAGGCTAGGAATGCCTCTCCCCTTCTCCACCCCACCAGGGACCCTCCCCTGTGTCTAGCCTCCTTGTCTGGGCCTGTCTGGTATAGGGCTGAGACCCACCATGCCTCCTCTGCTGTTGCCATGCCCCTGGGATCTGTTGAATCTGCCTGCCAACTCCTGCAGGGCTCTTCTTGCTAGGGCTGGCCCTGGGCCACCTCCAACCATGTGGTAGGGTTGCCAGCCTCCAGGTCGCAGTTGGAGATCTCCCAGAATCACAGCTTATCTCCGGACAACAGAGGTAGTTCACATGGAACAAATGGCTATTTTGACTGTATGGCACTATGCCTCACTGAGATACCTCTCCTCCTCAGATCCCCTCATCCCCAAACCTCCAATAGTTCCCAACCCAGAGCTGGCAACCCCTACATGGCATTCTTTGGGCATGGTGCTTGGGCCCTCCTTTTGTATGTTCATTGAACGGCTAGTGTCTTTTCTATGAGAACGAGACAGATTTCTTGTCTGCTTTCCTCTGAACTCTATTCCAAGAGGATCCTATGCATTGAAGGGCAATTACAAAGCTCTTTAATTTATCTCCTAGATTTATGTTATTAGATCTCAATAGTTTTATATTGCTTGTTAAATAATGTAGACAGAGGTGGTGAATATGCTTTCAGAACAGGACGGAATGTACTCTAATGTATTGGCCGTGACATAAGGCTTATGCTGGATTCTCTTTTGCACCTTGGCTTCACAAGTGATTATTATTTATTTGGACATCTTCCATGGAGAGGGCATAAGCACTTTTAAGTCCCATTGATTTCTGCCAGAGAACTACGTACTTAAAATGGCTTTGTTTTGGTGGGATCATACTCAGAGGCTGTACTTTCTAGAACACTTCCCTGGGATTAGCCCAGTTATGTAAAATAGTACTTCTGAGTAAAAACCATCTTTTTTTGCATGTAATAGCTTGATCAGATCAGATCTCGGAAGCTAAGCAGGGTCAGTCCAGGTTCGTACTTGGATGGGAGACCAACAAAGAAGTCCAGAGTTGCTACACAGAGCCAGGCAGTGGCAAAGCACCTCTGTGCATACCTTGTCTTGGAAACCCCATGGGATTGCCATAAATTGGCTGGGACATGACAGCAAACAAACAAATACCCCCCCCCCCCCGAGATTCAAAAACACCTGAAAGCCTTCACAGACAGGGGCACCAGGATGACCAGGCTTGCTCTTTTATCTCTGGATGTGCAGATGATGACAATATCAACAGTTTATCACCTGTTAGTGTCTGCTGATCATGGATTGTGTTGAAAAACTGGTGAATCTGTGAAGGAAGAGGAGGAGGAGATTGGATTTATACCCCACCCTTCACTTGGAGTCTCAGAGTAGCTTACAGTATCCTTTCCCTTCCCTTCCCCACAACTGCATACATCCCATGAGGTAGGTGAGGCTGAGAGAGTTCTTTCAAGAACTGCTCTTGAGAAAACAGCACTGAAAGAACTTGTGATGGACCCAAGGTACAGGATGGAGTGACATACATTCAACTCACGCAAGTTTGTGCTACCAGAATTATTGGTGGTCTTTAATTGGCTAGACCGGAGGCCTGTCTTATATAATAATAATAAACAAATACATAAGTATTTAGGAAACAACATCTGGCCTTATACTGCATATGTATTTAACATCTTATGTTAAAAATTTTTTTTGAATGTATGTCAAATTTGTAATTGGAATTGTGGCCACTGAGGAAGGCCCTTTGGGGGGCCGAAACACGTTTGGTTCAGTTGCACAGCACTAACCCATCTATGTATGAATGTTGAGAAGTTTTTTATGTCTGAATGGTATATTTTGAATGAGTCTAAGTTTTAAAATGTGTACACCTGAATAAATTTTGTATTTTCATAATATTTAGTGTCAGCTTAACCCTTGTGGATCCATATGACCCAAGTTCACACCAGCAGCTGCACGTGGAGGAGTGGGGAATCAAATGTGGTTCTCTCAGATTACAGTCCACACTCTTAACCACTACACCAAACTGGCTCTCATGTTCATTTGTTTAGAAGTATTCCTGATATGAGTTTTTTTATTAGCAAGCCGAAAGAAAACTGAGCTAGGCAAAAGCTCTATGGTAGAAGCCATTTTTACCATAGAGATTTTGCCCAAATATCAGAATGTCCCACGTTGCTGATGATGTGATGACGTCACTTTCACTGCACTCCGGTACATCTCTCTCCTCAGCTGGCTGATCCGCAGCTGGGGCTTGGCAGTCCTATACTGAGCTCACTTTTGCTTTGTCAGTTTAGCAAAAAATAAAAATGATGAGACTTCCCACACACACACACATCACATCAGACAGTTGGATATAAGAACACACAATGGGAATAGATCTTCTGGGTAAGAGGCTCCATTTGTACCTAGTGTGTTTGTTAGAGAGAGTGCTGGCCTGAATGATGATATACCAAACACAGAAGATGGGTTTATGTCAAACTGCCTGTGATTTCAAAATGCTAGGCTGGTAGCTGTATGAAATCCACATTTTTCTTTGGAATGCTGATGGTGGGACAAAATAGCCTGAAAAATGATAACAGGGGGAAAAAAATCCATTTCAAAAGATGTCATTCCAGAGGGTTGCAGCTTTTAAAGCTAGACAACAAGAAAAAAGAAGCTGGTGGCAAATCCTTTATGGATTTTCAGCATAAAATCAGAATGCTGCAAGATTTGAAGGAAGGTGCTTCAGCTATAACATCTTGATTAGTTTTCCTTTCTTTAATGTAAATAACATTTCCTGTCTTAAAGGACTGTGTTGTTTATTCTTAACGAATGAACAGCCATCAGGCTATTTGTAGCAGATAAATATGAGAGGCAGGAAAGCCGTTCTATAGCCTGAATGGGATTTTCCTGTGTCCTGGCACTGTCCATGCATGATTTTGGCATGTGCGTTCTGCATGAGACATAATGGAGAAGTAAATTTGGGGCTTCTGTTTCCTTGCACCAACAAACATTGACTGCAACATGATGAAAAACCTACATATAGAGAACTAGGGTGAAACTAGGATTGCCAACTCTGGGGTGGGAAAATCCTGGATAATTTTTTGAGGGGGGAGTCTGCGGAGGGCAGGGTTTGGGGTAGCGAGGGACCTCAGCAGACATAGAGTCAGTGTTCCCTCTAAGATGAGTTAGTGAGAGCTAGCTCCCAGTTTTTTAGCCTCTGGCTCACACATCTTTGTCTTAGCTCAGGAAATTCCAGAGCAAACTAATTTATGCGATAGCCAAATTTCTCACTCACAACTTTAATGCCAGGAGCTCACAAAGTAGAATTTTTGCTCACAAAACACCACAGCTTAGAGGGAGCATTGCATAGAGTCCATCTTCCAAAGCAGCCATTTTCTGCAGGGGAACTGATCTCTTTAGTCTGGAAATCAGTTATAATTTTTGGAGAGCTCCTGGCCCCATGGAGGCTGGCAAAACAACATTGCCCATGTAATCTATCATATGGTGTGAGGCAGGCATCTGAGATTCACTCTTGATCCACTCTTGGCCCATGCATGCTGGGCCTCATGTGACTCTTGCACTAGTCTGAAATCACTTCTTAACCCAAAGAGAATTAGGACATGGAATTCACTGCCATATGAAGTGGTGGTGGCTACAAGCACAGACAGCTTCAAGAGGGGATTGGATAAACACATGGAACAGAGGTCTGTGGGTGGCTATTAACCACAAGCTATAGAGGGAATACTATGTCTGGGGTAGTGATGCTCTGTATTCTTGGTGCTTGTGGGGGCAACAGAGGGAGGGCTTCTGGAGTTCTGGTCCCACTGGTGGGCCTCCTGATGGCACCTGGGTTTTGGCCACTGTGTGACACAGAGTGTTGGACTAGAAGGGCCTATGCAGCTTGGGTGGGGAGCAGCATTATCAAGGGACGTAGCTCTTGCTGGAGCCGACCAAGGATTCTCTGGGGGAATGGGGGGCTCATTCCAGTTTAGAATTAAAGGACATGAAAACTTCCTCCAGATTCTTCATACTTCTGATGCATATGCCTTACAACCTGCCTTCATTTAGATACCGATGGGGCAATTACATAAGCATACAGACTCATGTGTGGCTTATTGAACATATGAAGCTGACTTCTAGTGAGTCAAGCTATTGTTCAGAATGGTCGACCATGATTGGTAGTGGTTCTTAGGCAGAGAAGGATCTTTTCCAATCACTAGTTAAGTGGCAGAGCAGATGGCTTGCATTCAAAAAGTCAAAGCAATCTCTACTGTCTTCTATGTCAAAATTTCAGATGGTAAGTAGATGTTCAGGGTATGAAATGGTTTGGCATGGTACAGCCAAGCTAAACAGAGTTGGTACTTGGATGGGAGATCACCAAGGAAGATCTGCAGAGGAAGGCAATAGCAAATCACCTCTGCATCTCATTTACCTTGAAAACCCCTTGCTGGGGTTTCTATAAGTTGGTTGCAACTTGATAGCATACCTATAATATGTTATCATGCATGGTCATTCAGTCCTGCATGCCATGTTATTGCCATGGAACACCTTCCCCATGAAGAAAAATTAAAGAGGGTAGGGCTTGCAGAAATGACAATTGAGGAGTGACAAAATTATGCATGGGCTAGAGAAGGTGGAGAAATAAGTGCTTTTGTCCCTTTCTCACAATAGAAGAACTCATGGGCACTCCATGAAATTAATGAGCAGTAGGCTTAGAACATATAAAATGAAGTACTTCTTCACCTGGGTTTTGGCCACTGTGTGACACAGAGTGTTGGACTAGAAGGGCCATTGGCCTGATCCAAAATGGCTTCTCTTATGTTCACTCTAAGGCAGATTGCCTCCATTACTGTGGAGGTGCCAAGGAAAGCTGGTATCTCTGTTCTCCTCTTGCAACAATTGTAGGATTATGCTTGGACTCTTTGCTGCATATTGGCAAGTAAAGGAGGGCTTGGGAAACTATGATAACAAGGTCAAGTACATCTGCAGCCAGGCTCCACTTATGATCATTCAGTACAGATAAAATGTTTAGCCCTCTGAGTCCTTTAACACCTGTCATGCTTACTCTTACAAAACTATATTTCTTTTTCTTTTCCCCTTGGGGCTTCTTGAGCATGCTTCCTGGGCTCTGAAGGCATACACGTTCATTCTAGCTGAATGGATCACTTATTTCATAAGTGCTAGTCTGAAATTCCTGGTAGTCTGGCCCCCAATGTATGTGGCTTGACAGCCATTTTGTTCTTGGAGTTCAAAACTATTGGAGAGAGGTAATAGCTGCTTGGGAAGGGGCAATTCCTAGAATACTGTTTGAGGTGCATAGCAGCCTCTTTCTTGAAGGAATGCTATGAATATCTGATTTTCTGCTTTTGGGACCAAAATCACAAGGTTGCTAGTCTGGGTAAAGGTACTGAACAGGCAGCATCTTTGCAAATATCTCCTTGGATCTACATAATAACCTGATATGATATCACACAATTCAGCCCATTGCAGTAATGTGAAACTGAACATGCAGTGTGCAAGAATTATTGTACCTGCGTTATACTGTTTAGTCGTCCAAGATTTCAATAGGGGACATGTTGCACATTTAAGCCCAGCACACATAATAGAGTTCAGCCAAATCTACCTATTTCATTTTGGATCCCATGACAGTGAAACAGGCTTGTACAGCATGCTTTCAAGGGCCACCTCAACATTCCATCTGTCTTTTCATCCAAATCCTCAATGTTAGAAGGAAGCCCCCACAGGTTTACTTTAAAGGTAAGCAACTGCATTTCCTAAGGTAGCCCACGGGGAAATGCCTGAGCCTGAGGAGCAATAGAGCCATGCAATCTCTGAGCAAGCTCCTCAACCAGAGTAGACCAGGTATAGGCTCCATTTACTTTGTGTAAATCCTTCTCTTACCTATATGATCAATGATATTTCAGTCAAGTTCTGCCTATTGTTATAGTGGCCAGGGGATAGAGTTTACATGGAACATACAAAGGGATTTACACAACTCAGATTTAGGGGAACCAGGACTCCCCCCCCCAGTGCTGAGTGAGAGGAATTTCATCAAAACCATAGAGTCTGGGGGAGTAACTAGAGTGTCACAGTGGTGCTGTGATGTCACTGTGGTCACCTGACTGGTTACACCATGTGTGGCTGCCCCCCCCCAAAAAATACCTGGAGTTTGCCAGCCATGGTGGAGAGCTTCCCTTTTATTGGTCAGACAGGCTTAGGAATTGCACAACTCCTTTCCCCCCAAAGCTTGGAAGCCCTCCTAAATTGTAGCCTTTAAGCTAACCCAGGAATGAAGCCATTCCAGCAACCTTAAGAAACAGCATTTGGGGCTCCCTGTGTGCTCTGATGATAAGAGAAATGCTTGAGATTGTTGCCGTGTGCATAGCTGTGCTAAGCACAGTTCTCCCTCATAGACCAGGTGATTGCAAATCATGAAAATTCATATCATGACTGATTATAAGCATCAACACCATGAGTTCCCACAGTTTAGATTTTGCATCCCCAAAAGTATATTTTTGCTTTTTCTGATAAGCATTATGAACTCCCCAGCAACTCTGCTGCCTGCTACTATGTGGGAAGAGTTAAAAAAATGATCGATTGTGCAGCTGTGGTTTTATCCTTGCACAGCCATACATTTTAGAAAGGGGATTGAAGAGGAAAACAGAAATTTGCATTGTTTACTGCTGACAGTGAGATAAAGTTATTCATTTTTTTAAAGGCAAAATAGAATAACTGGGCAAGATAAATGCCATTTCAGTGGCTGAAATAATCAAAATATGAAGCTTTGATTTGTAGTGAATGAGCAACACTGCCGACTTGGCAGAAAAAGACAACAAAATCTCAAGCTGAGTTCTAGGGGCGCTACTTAGCATATCTGCAGTGTAAGCTGCACAGCATCTTTCTTTATCACTTCAAAGTGTCTTTCATACCTAGCTCTGTTGAAAGCAGTTTATCGAGCCACAGTTTGCTACTTACACACATCAAGGTCTAACATGTTTAGACCTGACAATTTCAAGTAAGTCACAGTTTATTCTTATGGCAAGAGGAATATATATACTATTCAGAGTTTTTTTGTGCATATTCATCTAGTAATCTATGAAACAACCCTGTGAAGTAGGCCAGTTAATATTAGGATTGCCAGGTGATGCATAGGTAGCTCTAGGAATCGCTGGAAACTCCATGGCAAACCTTTTGTTTACCAGATGTGACCTCAGGCTGCAGCCATCATTGACTCTTTTTATTTTACATTTCCCCGCCAGTAGCAATAGGAGCAGGGGGCAGGGGCTTCCTCACTGTGACCGCAGACCTGGTTAATATTATTTTGAGCCAATTAGACTAGGATTTGTGAGACCCAGGTAGTGACCCTGGGTGACCCTGGAGCAGTCAGTTTATTTTTGCCTAACCTACTAATAGGGTTGCTGCCAGCCATTGGCTGCTGACCAGGGGAAGAAGAATGGGCAGGGACTCTAAATTTGATCTACTGCTCGAGACCAACACAGCTGACCACCTGGATCATTACTTTGCTATTTGCCATAAGTGACATTGTGCCTTTGGCATAAAACTGATTGCCCCAAGGTACTTTTCCTCTGACACCCAGCTGATGGTCAGATTGGGTAGAGAGTGGGAGTTCTCCCACTGAAACGGAAGACCTGGTCTCCCTGCTTACTTGACAGTGTCATTGTGAGTATAAAATGGAGGAACAGAGAATGCTCCAAACTACTCCGGGTTCCCATTGGGGAAAAAGATGGGATATGCATGAAGTAAATAAATACATAATCACCTTATTGGAGACTGGTGGGTTGACTCAAAGAGAAAATGGTGGGTTGACTCAAAGAGAAAATGGTTATCTAGGGAGAGTTGACTCAAAGAGAAAATGGTTATCTAGTGGGCTTCTTGCCTAAGCAGGATGTGTGCCATCGACGTACTCACTTTCCTGGGAGCAAACCCATTGAATATACCCGGGTTGGATTCTGAATGGACCCGTTTAGGATTGCTTGCCTCAAGGCAGAGAGAGAAATTCACTGTGAAGAGTATGGCCCCATTCAAACATCTTGTTAAGTGGCAATTAAACTCATTTGCTGCAGTGTAGCATCTCCCCCCTCCTCCCTCCTCATGCAAAACACCAAGGCAAAATTCCAACTGAAAGCAAATTCCAGTTGCCCAGGCATCCAAATGCAGAGACCTGATCAAACTGGGATTCACTCCAAGTTTAATGCTGATTATACTGAACTGCAAATTATCTTGAAAAGCAAAATATGCATTTTTGTGGAAAACCATTGGTGCAAGGAAGCAGGGAACTGTGAAAAGAAAGACGCATCAGCCATAAAAAGCAAACAAGAATATTTATATCGATTCATCAATCTTACAAAATCCAGTAGCATCCGTTACCATCTCAATTTCAGATTACATGGGATTTATTCCTGAGGAATGCCTACAGCACTGGTTGATTAACCCCTTGTAAATAATAAGTGATGGTTGCTATAAACCAGTGGTTTATACATGTGTACCAAGGGTACACCTCTAACAAGCTTGATCTCTGTCAATAACATTGTTATGATCACAGAACACAGGCTAGGTCAAATAGTTGATGTGCACAATGAGTTTTTCAGAGAGGGAGCATTCATATGCCCCTCTCCATACTTGACGTGGATAAACTAGCTCACTACCAAGTTGGTTAATGTTAAGAAAGTAAAACTCCACTGGGTTTAGCAGGGCAGGGGAAAGGTTTAGCCCAGTTGGGTGCAGTGATGCAATGTGGACAAAACTTGTGCATCATATAGGGTGACGGCAAGCCCATCTCCTCTGATAGGAGTTCCAATGACTGTCTTTGCCCCTGCACCAGGAATAAAGTCTTGTGCCAAAATTGAAGGTTGATCTGCATAATCGTTTCCCTTCTTTTCAGTGCAGGTCAGGGCAGGTCTTGCTTATCCTGGTTTGCTCTAGAGAAGTTTGCCAAATCCCCATATGCTTTAGAGCTGCTACAGGTTTGGGCAATGCTGCTTAATGTTAAGGGAACACTCTCCTCCTCCCCTCCTGCTGCCCAGTCAGTAACTGCATTTAGATTTCCTGCATCTGTGCCTCTATTCTAATGCTTTAAAAAAATCCATCTTTTCATGATGTAAATGGATATTGACATAAAAATAGCCCAACATGCTGCATTGCCAACAAAGGACAGACAAAGGAGTAATTTCTGCCTCGCACCATTCCTTTCCATGCAAGGAAGAGTGTAGCTCCAAATCACTACTGATGCAACAGCCTCAACACTTTGTTTGGGGCAGCTGGTTGCCAAAGGGAGCCTCATTTCCATGAGCTTTGAAATTGAGGTCCTGACCAGTGTGGTCCATTAAAGATTCTATGACATTGTTTGTAGGAGATAAGGTGCCAGCCCCTGTGTCCTGGCTACATTCCAATGAAGCCATTAGATTCTCCTCCGTTTTCTCCCTGAATTGTAAATATGAGACAAGACTCCCCCCTCCCAACAGAAAATGTGGTGTTGTGTGAAACTGTCAGTGCAGTGGGTCTTGAGTTATTGATCCTGCATATATTCACTCAGCACACAGAGATCTGTTTTTAACAGAACCACGGTACCGCATTCCATTGTGGCACTCAATTGAAGGCTGGACAAAATTATTGCTACCAATTTTTCTGGTTCATCGTCTTGTATTCCTGGGTCATGGAGGCAAACACAGAAATAAGACTGTAAGCTTATGCTTATTCAATGAAGCATGCACTCCCCCCCCCAGCAGTACTATTTACTGGGTCAGCAATATTTAAATGGGGTATCTGCTGTCATTTGTTCATACATCCACAGAGAAACTGTACCCCACCCAATGTTTAAAAAATGTGATTAAAAAAAAAATCTTACTTCCCCAGGAATGCAATAACTAATTATTTCATGCAAGAGCCTCTAAATTGTATTTGGGGGGGCATGGTAGCAGCTTAAGGATGTGTCTATCCCCCTCAGAGAAATTTGGTTCATCTCGTTGAAATATGTTTTCCCTCAAAGCTGCTGTTTCTAACAGGAATTTTAGATTCCCCTCAAGATCTCATTTTTGTTATGTTGGGTGGCAGTTATAGTTTTGACTAGAGACATTCTCTATTGTATTCATTTTGTTTCATATTCGTATCATTTGATCTATCGGTTTCAGTACGTCTCTGTATGTCCTTGTTTCTTTTTTCAGTTAGGATGGAACTCTTAGAGAATACATGGCTGTGATCATAAGCACAATTAGACCCAACGTAGGTGTGAATGCCATGGATTTAAAGGGCACGATCAGGCAACAACATCTGGGAAGCACCCCACAGCCGTCGGCAACCCGTTCTGCTCCACCACAGAAGCGGAGTTAAAAGACACTGGGGGAAATCCAGTAGTTAATGGGTTGTGACGGGCTACAGTCAGACTTTCCCGTGTCTGATCGCTCTAGCAAACTCTCATGGCATCGGGATGGTCTGATCAGGCCATCCCAACTCCGTGCCGTTGTCCCCCCCCCCTTCACAGTATGCACATTATTAGAGAAGAAGAAGAAGAGATTGGATTTATACCCCGCCCTTCACTTGGAGTCTCAGAGCGCCTTACAAACTCCTTCCCCTCCCCTCCCCACAACAGACACCCTGTGAGGTGGGTGGGGCTGAGAGAACTCTGACACAAACTGCTCTTTTTCAAGGACAGCCGTGCCAGAGCTTGTGACTGACCCAAGGTCACATCAGCAGGTGCAAGTGGAGGAGTGGGGAATCAAACCCGGTTCTCCCAGATTAGAGTCCGCACACTTAACCACTACACCAAACTGGCTCTCCATAGGAGACTCCATAGGGAGTCCTTGGTGCGGTGGTGTGATTCATCAATCCCTTGGTTAAGCACATGGGGAACAAATGGCACAACCCCTCCCCCCCGATTCACCCGCAGTTACATCTGATCATGTACAGATGGACTGTGCCCACAGCTTCAAAGGGAGGTGTGATTGTGCAACTGCAGGTCAAATTCCTCCAGAGGAAATAGCCTCGCTTCCCCCCCCCCATTTTTTCTGGTGTCTGTGACCACAACCTATGGCTCATCCAATGGATCTTCTCTTCCAGGTTTTAGAGATATGGGAGAAAGTATTCAAATTCTATTGGTGAATTTAGGGAAACATAGCAAAAAAAAAAAGCAAATAAGTTTTGATGATTTGTAGATTTTCTGGGTTGTATGGCCGTGGTCTTGGCATTGTAGGACCTGACATTTTGCCAGCAGCTGTGACTGGCATCCTCAGAGGTATAACACAGAAAGATGGAGTACTCTGTGTGTCAAGGTGAGAAGAAAAATGGTAGGCGGGTAATTTGTATCTACTCAGGAAGGTGGGGTAGGGCTGAGTCATTATCTTGTAAGAGTTCCCCAGGCTGTGAAAACATGCTAATGAAGGAGCTTTCTTGAGGAGGTTCTTTTGTATATGGATTGTTTCCTGAGGAGATTCTTTTGCATGTGGATTGGCTGTTGAAATTCTAATCTTATCTGTAGTGCTATTGCCAGATATAGAGCCTTTTGTGTTTTTCAGGACAGGAAAACATGTCCTATTTATTTTTAAACTCTCTTCTTTCCTGTTGAAATTATGTTTATGTTTATGAATTTCAATGGCTTCCCTGTGTAATCTGACATGGTAATTGGATGTGTTGTCCAGCCTTTCAGTGTTTTGGATTTATTGATAATTTATTGATCTGAATGCTTCCTGTCTGTTTCATATCTTGACCCTCTGCAAAAGACCTGTCTTACCTTTATGACTGACCAAATGATTCCTGTTTACTTTATAAATGATCCAGTTTACGTTGGTGATTAACCATTCCCTTCTAGGGTTACCAACCTCCAGGTGGCACCTGGATATCTCCTACTATTACAGTTGGTCTCCAGACAACCATTTCCCCTGGAGGAAATGGCATCTTTGGAGGGTGGACTGTATGGCACTATACCCCTCACCGCCCCAAACTCTTCCCTTCCCAGCTCCACCCCCTAAATCTCCTGGTACTTTCCAACCCAGAGCTGGCCAACCCTGTTCCCATCCTGCTTAAACAAGAATTTTGTTGGGGGTACAAGCATTTTCCTACATTTCATGATAACTGAATAGTTAGCTTTCTCGATGTCACAATATCCATTTGTAAGAGATATACAAGCCTTTATTTTAATGGCAGTCAAAACTCAGACTCTTCCTTTAGGTCTGCAATCTTCAGAGTTTCATCCAAATTGCTTGGGCCACAATATCCATTTGTAAAAGATATACAAGCCTTTATTTTTATGGCAGTCAAAACTCAGACTCTCCCTTTAGGTCTGCAGATCTTCAGAGTTTCATCCAAATTGCTTGGGAGACAAAGAAGCTGCACCTGGAAATGTGTTTCCAGTCGAAACAATAGAAATGAAAAAGAATGGCATGAGTTAGTTCAGTCATTCAATTCCTATTCATTTTCATTTCAAAACAAATGGAAACTAATGAGGACTTTTCTGATTTGTATTTTTTTTTCCTAGTTCAGGCTCTACTGGGCCTGCAGACATTTGCCAGCTTCCTCAAGATTATGTAGTTCGTGCTGGGCTGAACTCAAACCGGTCACCATTACAGGTGTCCAGGCTTGTCAGTGGACTTCTGCGCATCTGTTCTTTTTCAGGCTGTGGACCAGCTGCCCGTGTCAGCTCGTGCTGCCATTCTTTGTGAGCAGTGACCTCCTGAGCCAGCCCTGCGGATCAAAGTCAGAACATGCAGTCAGAACTGTTTCTGTGCAGGAAATATTAAAACCTCTGAACAAGGCCAGTAGAAAAAACATAAACAGGGTTGTGACTTCCAGACATGCTAGGCAATAAGTGCAGTGCTAGAGAAACATAGATAGGTGGGTTTGCCAGCTCTGGGTTGAGAAAGACCTGGAGATTTGGGGATGGGGCCTGGGGAAGGCAGAGTTTGTGGAGGGGAGGGACTTTAGTGGGGTACAATGCCATAGAGTCCATCTCCCAAAGTGGCCATTTTCCTCCAGGTGAACGGATCTCTGTTGCCTGGAGACCAGTAGTAATAGTGGGAGATCTCCAGCCACCACCTGGAGGTTGAAATCCAAAAGCAGCATCTGTGACAAAAATAACAAAGAGTCAATAAAGATATGTTGCAAAATCATTTACTGTAGTAATTAATTCTGTCTCTTCTATTATCGCTAACCTTCCACTATTGGCTATCGTAAAACAAAGAGCATCAAAGATTCTGTGGTACGCTCGGATATGAGGAAATCCAGGCCCCCTACTGGTCTACCCCCTGGGCACCACCGCTGTGGACATTGCAAAATTTGCCATATGGCCATTGAGGGGGAGGCCATTATGATTCCAGGACATAAACCTATTAGACTATCTGCGCTGAGCGTGTGAGCGATAATAGAAGATAATTTTCTACAGAATTACTACAGTAAATGATTTTGCAACGTATCTTTATTGACTCTTCGTTATTTTTGTCACAGATGTTGTTTTGGGATTTCCACTTCCTCCCGTGATCTCTCATTTTTGGCTTCTACCACCTGGAGGTTGGCAACCCTACATGGCACAAAACAAACAAAAAAACAGGTGCTAAAGATAGCATCCCCAGTATAAGATTTGTACAGCATTGTGCTAGGGAAAATGCCTATCCCTACAGTTTACGCTATAAGAGCAGAATGCCTTGGCAATAACAACTACAAACTAATTCAAGATATCCTTGATTTTCTACTCCTGATGTAAAATTTGGATATTTACTCCTCTAGCTGAATGTTTTGAGCAGCCTGTAAGGATCCAGCCCGATTTTTTCCTCTGTCTTGCGCAGTTCTCTACCACAGCCCCAATTCCCCATGTTTTTTGTCCTTGCAGGCAGGGGTCATTTCATAGAAAAAGAGCTAGGGGAACTCATTAGCATAACTCATTAGCATATGCCACACCCCCTGACATCAGGGGCCCGGCTGTGGACCTGCAAGGCCAGCGGGAGTGCGAGGAAGCCCCGCCAAGGCCCTCCCTGGCCCCAGGCAGGCAGGGGTGGGAAGAGGTGGGGAGGAAGCAAATTACCCTCCCTCTTCTCCTGCCTCCTCCTGGCTGAATGAGGGCTGGAAGCGGAGCGGCTGGAAGCAGGGGGCGGGGCTTCATCATGTGCCCCGCCCCCTGCACCTCACCCGGGGGAACTGTGTTCCCCCGCGTTCCCCCCCGAAATGACCTCTGCTTGCAGGCCCCATAATCATCATTGGAGAGATGGTTGGATCCAACCCATTATCTTGTAAACTGCAAAGGAAAAAAGGGACAACAATGCAGTGTTATGATCCACAATTAAGCCAACCATGTATCTGTGCACAGCAATGATTCAGAATCAGCATCACACTGAGGAGACAGTTGTCTGTGCTTCTGCTGGGAAATGCAATATGCAGTTAAAGCCAATTGCAGATAATGAGAATGTGATCCATTTGGTTGTGTATTTACCTATCAGTCCTGCATTTCTCTATCAGCCCAGAATGACTTGCACAGAAGACACCAAAACACAATTCAAAGTACAGTGTAAATAACACAATGCAGCATCCTTTGAAATCAGAGCAGCAGAACACTCACCGATTTGACACTCAGACTGCCCAGAAAAGCAAGTAAGAGGATGCCTGTGGTGGACAGGCAGAGAACCTCTTACAATTCTCAGGCAGAGAATTTCTTATATTCTTATGCCATGGTGACTAAAGGGAACCTCCACATTCAGGGACACTCAGCCTCTGAATCCCTGTGCCAAGAAGGAACATCAAAAGAAGGCCTCAGCCTCTATGCCCTGTTGTTGGCCCTCAAGTAGTTGGCCACTTTTTGAGACAGGATGCTGGACCAGATGGACCACTGGTCTGATCCAGCAGGGCTCTTCTGATTTTCTGACCTTATGTACAGCCACAGGCAGCCCACTCCACGATGTGGGTGCGGCGATAGAAACTGCACAGAAACAGTCAGTGGTGATGGACACTACAAGAAACATGAGATACAGAGAGATGGCAGTGTTGCAAAGAGTGTATTTCACACACAAATTCAGAAAGAGTGTCACAAGTGAGGGATCAGATGAAATATTTCTAAGCTGGTGACAACCCTCACTCTTATAACTACCTGAAAGAAACATTCCCTTTAATCTCAGTGATCACAGCGTAATATCAAAGCAGTAACCTCCAGGCAGTGCCCTGCGTCGGACTAGGTGGAAAACAGCTGCCATATGTCTGCTCTCTAGTACAAATGGAGACTTGCCAGCCTGCAAGCAAAACATGTGGCATATTTAATTTATTCCTTCATTCTCTGCCCAGAAAGCGAGATTTATTGGCTCTTCACTAAAACGGACACTGTTTGAGAGGCAAGTTTTATGGCCCCCATTTCGATTTTGGCCATTTACCTTAGATAAAGTCACAAATCAACACCGTTTGTGTCTAGAGGTTATTGATTAGGAGATAATTCTTAAATAGGAGAATTTCTTAAGGTCATACAAAGGCCTATGCAGCTTGGGTGGGGAGCAGCATTATCAAGGGATGTAGTTTTTGCTGGAGCCGACCAAGGATTCTCTGGCGGAATGGGGGGTTCATTCCAGTTTAGAATTAAAGGACATGGAAACTTCCTCCAGATTCTTCATACTTCTGATGCATATGCCTTACAACCTGCCTTCATTTAGATACCGATGGGGCAATTACATAAACATACAGACACATGAGCGGCTTATTGAACATATGAAGCTGAATTCTAGTGAGTCAAGCTATTGTTCGGAATGGTCGATCATGATTGGTAGTGGTTCTTAGGCAGAGAAGTATCTTTTCCAATCACTAGTTAAGTGGCAGAGCAGATGGCTTGCATTCAAAAAGTCAAAGCAATCTCTACTGTCTTCTATGTCAAAATCTCAGATGGTAAGTAGATGTTCAGGGTATGAAATGGTATGGCATGGTATAGCCCAGCTAAACAGAGTTGATACTTGGATGGGAGATCACCAAGGAAGATCTGCAGAGGAAGGCAATAGCAAATCACCTCTGCATCTCATTTACCTTGAAAGCCCCTTGCTGGGGTTTCTATAAGTTGGTTGCAACTTGATAGCATACCTATAATATGTTATCATGCATGGTCATTCAGTCCTGCATGCCATGTTATTGCCATGGAACACCTTCCCTATGAAAAAAAAATAAAGAGGGTAGGGCTCTATAGCTTGGAGAGACAACCAGGGCTATTTTGGGGCAGGAACGCACAGGAACCGAGTGCTTAGAACATATAAAATGAAGTACTTCTTCACCCAAGGGAAGTGGCAGCAGCTACAAGCATAGACAGCTTCATGAGGGGACTGGATAAACATATGGAGCAAAGGTCCATCAATAGCTATTAGCCACAATGTATAGATGGAACACTATGTCTGGTGCAGTGATGCTGTGTATTCTTGGTGCTTGGGAGGCAACAGCAGGAGGGCTTCTGGAGTTCTGGCCCCGCTGGTGGACCTCCTGATGGCACCTGGGTTTTGGCCACTGGGTGACACAGGGTGTTGGAGTGGATGGGCCATTGGCCAAATCCAACATGGCTTCTCTTATGTTCTTATTGAATACTCTAACCATGCCATTCTAAGCAGAGTTTCACCTTTCTAAGCTCATTGTTTTCAATGCACTTAGAAGACTGTAACTCTGATTAGGAAGACATAATAAAGTACAAGTAGGGATGCCAAGTCCCCCCAGGGGGCGGGGAAACCCCTGCCCGGGAGGCCCGTTCCCCGCTGCCGCCGGATCGGGCCCCCCGGGGGGACTCCACCCCTCAAGCAACTCAAACGGAAGTGATGCAAGCACGTCGGGGACGTTGGGGGCAGGGCCACAATCATCCGCGGGAAAACTCTATGGTTTTCCCTCGGATGATTGTGGCCCCGCCTCCAACGTCCCCAACGTGCTTGCGTCATTTCTGTGTGATGTGCTTGTGGTGCGCGTGCGAAGACTCCCGGAGCAAGGCTGGACTCCCCCGCTCCGGAACAGGTAAGCACTTGGCAACCCTAAGTGCAAGTATGTTTAGGTTCCCTAAGAATATCTGACACAGTTCTTCTAAGAAGCTACATTGGAGATGCTGTGGTGCACATCTGAGATCTGGGAGTCACATTTCACCCACAGAATCCTGCTGTTCTCATATTCTTGTGCACTTTTTTGGTTATTGAAAAGTTATGATCTTTTAGGCAATGGGGCACTTCAATGAAGTGAGTGCCATCTAGAGATGATGATGAGAGGGCACCAGTGTTCCCTCTATGCTGAGTTAGTGTGAGCTAGCTCACAATTTTTTAGCCTCCGGCTCACAGATTTTTGTCTTTGCTCAGGAAAGATAGCTCCAGAGCAAACTAATGTATGCAGTAGCCAAATCACTCACTCACAACTTTAATGCCAGTAGCTCACAAAGTAGAATTTTTGCTCACAAGACTCCACAGTGTAGAGGGAGCATTGGAAGGTACTAGTGTGCATCAGAAGTGTCCAGACCCTCATTGGTCTTCTAAACCAAGGACATGATTTTTTTAAACAAAAAAACCCTTCAAACTTTTAACCAACTTTATTGATAAAAGTATCTATTCATAGAGGTCAAAGGCACAAAGTCCTTTGCTTAAGATAAAGTTCGGCGTATGGTCTTGCTGTTGTTCTTTGAGCACTATAAAAAGTAATCGCAACAAATGCTCTTAAAATGCACTTGTTTCAAAGTGTTTTGCAAGTCAGTCTTCTGTATTTATATCACAAAACAGGCCAACCTTGAAAGGACTTTTGTCCTTCCTAAGTCCTTGCCTTTGGGCAAGATTCATTCTTGGTATGTTGAAGGTTAAATTGCAGAAATAATATTGTATTGTAAAGGGACTTGTGGTAACTCCTTCCAGCTGTGCAACTTTGGTGAGTCTGTGTTTCATCTCCCCCTCTCCAATTAAATCTAAAATGTCACCCTTAACCAGAAGAAGCAGGGGAAGCATCCTCTTCGCTCTGGTGCAGAAGCTTCTTCAAACGAGCTGTAGAGAAGATAGCAGTCTATGATACACTAAGAACGGATGTAGAATTTCTGGATCCATGGTAGTCAAAAAGTGACTTCCCTACTGTCTGGGCAAATCTTGGGAAAAACTGAAATATGACCAATATTTATTTTTGTATCAGATATCATCTTAATAATATAAAAGC
Organism: Gekko japonicus; assembly: GCF_001447785.1. NCBI lineage: Eukaryota > Metazoa > Chordata > Lepidosauria > Squamata > Gekkonidae > Gekko > Gekko japonicus. The sequence goes on along the minus strand of NW_015163102.1, from coordinate 167,242 downwards.
ATAAAATGGGTTGTGCATTGCTTAGTCAATACACACAATTACACTTATGCATTTTTTCTGGAGCGTATGATTAGTTGTTTCCTTCAAACTATAGTACAATATAGAAGCTGTATCCTAAAGTCGTTGTTGCTTGTAAAAAAAAAAAAAGGAAGAAAATAAGATCAGCACCATATCCCAGAAATGTACGATCTGGACATCTCTTGGTACAGCTGGCATTAACCAGAAAACCTGCAATACCTGTTTGCCAGAGATAACAGCAGGATGAATACCATAAACAACCTTCCCTCAAATTGTTTCCATTTCACTGGTGGGGGGACCTGGGATTTGTCTGCAGTCTAACCAATCACATAATTAAGGTCTATCAAGTAACACTGGAAACTTGGCCTTGTGACACCCACATCACATCATTTAAACAATAAACAATAAATAAATCACATCATTTAAACAATAAATACTGCTTTACGTTTCTTTCTCTAAAGAGAAAGCTTTTGATTAGAAATTGTAATTTCCATCAGCTTCAGAAAAATAAAGTTTCTGAAAGATACATAGCTTTTGATTAGAAATCGTAATTTCCATCAGCTTCAGAAAAATAAAGCACTGAACTGCATTTTTCTGATCTTTCACATGTGAGCTTGTTGCCTGCTTTCAAATACATACAACCAAACTTAGACCAAATGTCTTCACATGTTGCAGGAAGATTGAGAAATCTTAAGGATATGGCAGGATCTGAGATCAGTTCCCTTAGAGAAAACAGCTTCTTTGAAGGGTGCACTGTTTGATGCTATACTCCACTGAGGTCCTTCCCTTTTCTGAACCCTTCCCTCCCCAGATTTCACCCACAAATCTCCAGAAATGTCCCAACTGAGAATTAGCAAACCGACCTAATGATGTAAATTGACTCACATAGTTCTTACTAGTGGTTATTATAAAACATTCTGAGATAGTAAAGGGTAGCTAAAATATTTTAAAATAATTATTAGAAAAGTATTTAAGTATTCAAAAAGAGAATAGGTTTCATGAGTGTTTTTTTTAAATTTCCACCCAAATTTCCAGTTTTTCTATTAGAGTTCCCCCCCCCTTTGGAGGGGGAAGGCAAAAATTGGCCCTCTTTACAGTTTTCAATAAAATAAACTACTTCATATAATGGAGACAAGATATTTTGCACATAATATGAACAGTTTTCTGAAATGCATGATTTCAAACAGTCCAAAATCTGAAAATAACTTGTACTTTTAGGATCATAAGAAAAATTTACCTAATATATATTACATGGTAGCAAACTCCATTTGTGTGACTTTCTTCTCTGTATGTAAGCCAATGACGTTCCTGATTTCAAAAACATTTGGACTCAAAGGATGAGACAATTAAGCATTCTAAGTTTGTCCTAACACCTGGACATATAACTCAGATGTGATGTCCACTGAAATCTCTAAATCCTTGTTCATATGAGGAGAAGGTTTTGTTCCTCTGAGGTGCTTCCAAATTATTTGAATTATTGAATTACTAGGAATAAGGCCCGTTGTGAAAATAAATACAACGAGATCTAGAAAGAGGCTCTGGGAGAGTGCTCTGGCTTTGGGCAAACAGTGTCAGTTTGCTGTGGTGACCTCAGCAGGGTATAATGACAGAGTCCACTGTTTTCTCCAGAGGAACTGATCTCTGCTACCTGAAGAGCAGTTGTAATTGTGAGTGATCTGTAGCCCTCACCTGGAGATTGGCAGCAATTGTTACCCAGGACAAAATGGCTGGTTTGGAGGGTGGAGTTGGCAACCCCATCTCCTTCCCAGCTAACCATCAACCTACCATTATCTGCCCCTTTGACTTCAGCTGACTTCTGCCCTCCCTTCTGCAGAGCAGTTGTAATTCTGAGTGCTCTCCAGCCCTCACCTGGAGATTGGCAACAATGGTTCCCTATGTGGGACTGACTGGTTTGGAGGGTGGAGTCTATGGCAGTGTACCTGTCTGAGGTCCCACCCCTCCTCAAACCTCACCCTCTTCAGGCTCCATCCCTCAAATCTCCAGGAATTTCCCATCTGGAGTTGGCAACCCTATCAGGACTGGCCCCAATGTGTTTTCTCCCAAAGGCCAAAGTAGGTGACAGGACCAAGCTTAGATGCCTACCAACAGGCACTGAGGGGAATGTAGGGTTGCCAGCTCTAAGGAGGGAAATACCTGGAGATTTGGGGAGTGGATTCTGTAGAGGGCAGCATTGGGCGGAGGGGTCTGAGGCCCCACCCCTCCTCCAACCTCACCCTCTTCAGGCTCCATCCCTCAAATCTCCAGGAATTTCCCATCTGGAGTTGGCAACCCTATCAGGACTGGCCCCAATGTGTTTTCTCCCAAAGGCCAAAGTAGGTGACAGGACCAAGCTTAGTTGCCTACCAACAGGCACTGAGGGGAAAGTAGGGTTGCCCGCTCTAAGGAGGGAAATACCTGGAGATTTG
>NW_015163102.1:160427-163633 GCF_001447785.1 Gekko japonicus | reverse complement strand
GACTGCTGGCACCTTTTCCTATCTTTTTTTGCCTTGTAGTATTCTGCTTGTGGTGTGATCTGTCTTCTTTGTGATGTGGCATGATTGTGTTATTGGGTTTGTTTCTTTTGAAGGGGAAGTGATGTGTTGTGAGTGATGGGGGGGGAGTTTGAGGTGTGGAATGGAGTGAAGTCCAATCAGCTTCCATATGCAAAAGACCTTGAAAAGACCAGTCAACCCAGCCAGTGTCTTCTGACTGACAGTTCTTGCGGCGAAACACTAAAGGTGTGCATTTGGAACGTTGGAGCCCACTACAGCTTTATATATAAAGGAGAGATTAGACCATTGGTTTATTAAGCTCACTATTTTTTTCTCTGACTGGCAGCGGCTCCACAGGATCTTAGACTGAGGTCTGCCTCATCACCCACTCCTGATCCTTTTTACCTGGAAGTGCCAAAGATTGAACCTAAGACCTTTTTTATTTTAAACTTTATTGATATATATCAACATCACAGAAAAGAAAATGGACAATGTATGAAAGCCAAAATAATTATACTTCAGAGAAAATATATAAAATAGTTATTGCGGAAACAAAAGGCAATATAGTAGATGCACAGTTAAAAAGAAACAATGTCGTAATTAAAGGACATCAACCACTTTATGTTATTTCCATCAAATTAGATATGTATGGAATAGAAAGCCATATTGTCATGACTAGGAGCATCCACTGTTAAGTGAGACTCAAACCCACACCAACTCAAGGAAAAAAATAAAAAGAAGTAAGAGAGAGAAAAAGATTGAGTAAAGATTTTAAAAGAGAGCAATTGTTGATATACCAAAGATGGAGGTGAGAGGTCTTGTGAGAGTATGTGCTCAAGAAAGGGAATTTTTCTGCAAAAGAGGTTGTTTTGGGATAGATGTCTGTTAGAAAAATGTGATCTGTGATTTCCCCCCCATTATTAAATAATCCAGTTTGATATCGTAGGAATTGAGATCTTTGGCAGGCTGCATACAAAGCAGATGATCTCCCACATAACCATAACCTCCCCCATTGGAGCTTTGGTTTTTTAGGTGGCTAACTTTGTTGACAAAAGTCTCTGTTAAAAATATATACAAGCCTAATCAGAGAAGCTGGGTTACACAAGTCGCAAAGGGACAGTGGTGATCCCTGAGGTTGCCAAACTCAAAGTGGGGCCTGGAGATCTCCAAAATTAGAACTGCTCTTCCAGCTACATAGATTAATTCTCCTTGATAAAATGGCTACTTTGGAGGGCAGCCTTTGTGGCAGTACATTGTGGCAGGCCTTTGTGGACTGATAAAGTCCCTCCCTTGCCCAAGATCTCCAGGAATCTTCCACCCAGAGTTGATCCCAATCAGTCATTGCTTTTACCTTGAACAACTGGTACCAGCAATGTGGAGGAGAAGTTTTCAGCATGGTTGAAAGGAGGGCAATAACAACAAGAATATTGCTTTCTGGATGTAGTACAATCTTTATTTCAGTTTTTGAAGGACATACCATCTGGAAGTTCCCTATCTCTGCTAGAAATCAATGGGTCATTAGCACACAGTTAAGCACTGAAGTCCCCATTGGTGTCTGTTTATTTTCAATAGGACTGAATATGAGAGAAAATTGCTTCATGCTGGGAATGCAGTGGCACTTCACACCAGGGAAATGATATGATTTATAAGACCAATAATGGAAGGTGTTGGCTTTGCATGGGTGGCAAAGGATTTTTATAAAAAACCCACAAGTGGTAATTAAAGTATTGGAGAATGGTAACTGACTAAATTAATGAAAAATGTAAGGCTTCATAGTTATCATATAGCTACTGAATTATAGTAAAACAATCACTGGTATAGCTGGAGAATCTTTCATTTTATGTTTTGGTTGCTGCAAGAGTAACATTTGCCAATCACTAGGAGGCAAGAATTTAACTGAGATCAACTTACTAGGAAACATAAGGAAATGTTCACTTTGGTCGAATGTATAGATTATCACAGATGTCTTTAACAGTATCAAACATTACAGGATGTATGGAGTTCAATGGAATGTCAGTATGGAATCTGAGTTCTAAATTTAGATTTTATTTTTTAGCTTTTCTGATGTTAATAAAAGATTTTCAATATTATTTAGAAAAACAAGAATGAGGATATCATTTATTTTGAAGGCATGTAGTTATGCCAGACTTTTTCTGGAGAGTATTACTGTTAGTTTTGACATTTGGGCCTTGGCTTGTACTAGGCAGTTACCATAGGGTATAGAGCAAAATTTGAGGTAAATTTAGTATCCTACTTAGGGAATTTAAGAAATCGAGTGGGGATTGTTTTTTGGAAGACCAGTCCCCCTCCCATCACTTCAGGTGGGTTACCACATTCCTGTCACTGAATTTTATTTAGGTAATATTCAGTACTTGGGTAAATCATCTTAGGAATTTTGAGGGTAGCGTCAATAATTGGAAAATATTAGCAGGATTTCTTTTAAAGCATCTGTACATCCCTGCTTCTAGCTGTGGTTTCAAGCTTTCATTGTCTTGCAACAGGTGAGGGAATTCTGTAGACTTGAGTTCATATCCCCAGTCTTCCATGAAACTCCCTGTAGTTTGGCATGTTCCCTTATTTTTATGTGCCTGTGTGAATAGCAGAACTGTGTGTTTAAGGTGAGCAATCCTAAGCATGTCTGGTTGAAAGTAAGTCCCATTTCATTCAGTGAGTCTTACTTACAGGAAAGTGGTCTTAGGATGGCATTGTAAGCAACCAGAACTAGCCTCCCTGATGGCAAGATTTTTGTGTATGGGTGTGTGGGTGTGTAGGGGGGAAGGGACCAATATATGAAAATTACGGATTGGTAACTAATTTTTTATGGGCCAATAAATGGACCAAGGGCTTCAAGGACCATCATCATTGGCTATGCGATTCAAACATGAGGTAAAGTTTCCTCAGTTGTCTGTCTCCTTGTAAATACCAAATGACCTGTCGCAGTGAGGCCTGGGAGGAAGCTTTACAAAATTCATGGACTGTGCATAAGCTGTAGCTCAGGTGCTTCTCAGAGTTTGATCCCATGAACTTAAGAGCTACAGAGCTCTCTTGTTAAGAAGGGCATGGAGTCTTCCTGTACTTATATGGTGGACTAGCTCAGGGACTGTGCCTTTACCTGAAGCCTTAAAAGTCAACTAGGGGAGGGCTTTTGTAGACCATGATCTAAGCTGTGATTAGTGTCCAGAACAGAT
>NW_015163102.1:109340-159608 GCF_001447785.1 Gekko japonicus | reverse complement strand
AGAAGAAGAAGAGATTGGATTTATACCCCGCCCTTCACTCCCCAAGGGGGTCTCAGAGCGGCTTTCAAACTCCTTTCCCTCCCCCTCCCCACAACAGACACCCTGTGAGGTAGGTGGGGCTGAGAGACTACTGCTACAGACAGACTAACACGGCTACCCATCTAGCTATAGAAGATGGAGCAGACTTGTTCTATCTTGTTCCAGTGGGCAGAACTGGAAGTGACAGGTAAGTAAATAGATTTTGGCTAAATAATAGGAATTCTTGGGTCACAAGCTATTCTGGGGTGTCCTTGTTTACAAAATGAGGAATGTGAGAACAGGGCAGTGTAAGGGAGGGCATAAAGAAAACCATGTCCTATCTGCCGTCTTCCTTCTAAAACTTCTTGGTGGATTCCAACTTGCTGACTGACTAGCAACTCTTGTGACAAGTAGGAAGATAGTTTCTGAATCCATGATGATTTTGACCTTTCCTTGTACACAACTGACCTTTCCCCTGATATCTGAATTTTAATCAGATCTCGACAGAAACTCCCGTGAGCAAAACCCATTAGCAGGTCTGTGTCTCCTCTTAATAAAGAATTACTGCTAAGGAAAAAAAAACCACACCCAGACTGAACTGAAGAAATCCAAACTCAAGCTAGACATTACATAGTAATGTATCTGCTGGGTTTTGTTTTGTTTTTTAAATGAAGAACAGGCAGCCAGTTGGTGGAGGCAGGAGGAGAGAGGGCATATGCTTAACCTTTTGCCTTAAAAAAAAAAAAAATTTTCCCCCCAGTTCACATCACCCCAGGGCTGCTTTCCACCCAAGCAGCACACAAATGAGTACCTGTCTCCTACCCATTTGTTTTCCCTCACAAGTGGAAAAGCTGCTTCTTCCTGTCTTCTTTCTTCTGCTTCCTTCACAATCTTGTTAAGCACACACACTTGGAACTGAAACTACAGGAAGCTGCTGTTTGTATCTACAGAGGCTCCCCATTGTTCCTGGACTTGTTATTACCAGTGAGAGCCAATCACAGTGTTTTCTTCCTCGCTTCTTTTTTGATCCTAACATGATAGATAATGCAGTTAGGTGCTAAGCTGGTGGCATGCAATGCTACCATGACATCCAAGCTCAGTGCTTCTCTAAAATATAACTGCCGAGATTCCATTTCTTGACAGTAGAGGTTGTTTTATATTCTGCAGACATAGTGCCATGAATAATTCCTTTGGAGGATCCGCGTGAATGTTTAAGGGATGGCAGGAAACTGTGCCACCGTAACGGTTCAGTATGAATGGCCCAATTCAGAGGCCTTTGAATGATAGCCAGCGATTCAGGTCCTTTGTAGAAAGAACAGCAATAGTGTGGAGGCTGTAGAAGACGGAGAATGATACTGTACTGAGTGGGAACTTTCTCCTCAAAGCTGCTGGCCTCTGTCCATCAATTAGTAAGCAGGCCAATTTAAGCCCAAAGAATCATATGATCCAAATCAATAACATCCTCTCCTTTATTCAGATTTTTCAATTTGGATTTTGATACCTTGTTGAGGCCAGGTTGGCCATCAACCTCCAAGACTGCAATGGATAACAATTGCTGATAGAAAATGAGCTCTCGTAATTCCCTGTTTTAATTTCTCGGTTCTCTTTGTCCTTTCCTTCCACTCATTTCCTGTGTGGGCAAAACAGCTTTTGTTGTTAGATGAACCAAAAAAGAAGCCCTTGGGTAATTGGCAGTGTTCTGCCACATAAGTGGAAATAAATATACTGATAAACAAGGACAACTGTAATTAAGGGAACTGCCTGGGCTTCATCCCCCCCCCCTCAAAAAACAAACAGCCAACCAGTCCAGTGTTGTTTTTTTAAATATCAGGGCATAATTATTTATTGTTGCTGCCTTTGTTCTTCTGTTCTTATTTTAATCCCTGGCAAATTCAGCACCAAACTAATAATTACAAAACATAACCCAGAGGCCCCAATCACAAATGCTTTTACTGAGACATAAGATTTATTAAAATCAGTTAGACTGCCATGTTTTAAGGTCAGAGCAACAGTAAGCTTTTCTAAAATAATTTAAAAAACTTTAAAGCATTCACTCTAGCATTTTTTGGTGAACCTATTCTCATGTGGACAAACTTAAGTCCTTTTTTTCATTATAAATTAATTGTTGCATCACCAATTAGAGGGGTACATGCCTCTGAATGTGCATGCCCATTTATAATATGATATAAAGCCACTGTGCACTACCAGATCAGGATAAAGAAGAATTAGCCTGGTTGACTTTTCTCATCCCATAGATTTGGTTCATAACTAATCTGGGGTTCTGTTTACATGTACCAGAGGTCTACATACCTGGGAAAAAAATATGTGTGTCATCTTATTCAAATAACAGGAGGATCAAGCATAGCTTGTTGCTCGTGGTTGGAGCTCCAAAACTTAACATTTGAAAAGGACTTGGATCTTATTTTCATTTCAGCTTTGGATAGTTATGGAGCACATCTATATTTTGGACTTCTGGGCTTACTAGCTTCACTTTGTACTAATATTGGTTCTTTTTGTACTTGGGATGCCAGCTTCCAGGTGGCACCAGGAGATCTCCCACTATTACAATTTATTTCCAGGCAATCAAGATCAGTTCCCCTAGAGAAAATGGCAGCCTCAGAGGGTGAACTCTATAGAATTATAACCTGTTCCCTCCCTTCCTCAAACCCTATCCTCCTCAGGCTTCACCCCAAATTTCCAGGTGTTTCTCAGCCCAGAGCTGGCAACCCTACTTTGTACCCTTATAAACATATCCTTGACAAATGAGGGTAATGTTTCATGCATCTGGCTCATGAAAGCTTATGGGACTGAGTCGTGAAAAGTTATGCCATGCTTTGTTCTTGAAGGTGCCTCAAGATTCTTTGATGTTTTAGAGGAACAGGTGTTTCTGAGGAATGATCAGATGCTTTGGAACAGGAGACATGCCTCAACTGTTCCCCTTCCTTCCCTCAACAGTACCCTCTCTGTTCCTAATTATAGTAAACTATCAAGGTATCCTCAAATGTCATAAGAAACAGATATTCTAAGAATTGTACTTGGGCTATCCTGGAGTGTGTATGCATTGTTCTGTGTGACCTCATTAAATTGTGAGATGTGTCATGTGAATGACAGTCACAAGATACGCCATGACTATACCTGACAATTAGTGCCAGTAACAGAACTACAGGATCCTATGGCCTCTTGGAGTGCCCAGCTGGTCTGTATCTTTTAAGGCAGGCTTGCTGTTTTTGGTTAAGTGTCAGGACATATGATCAAATCCCTAGGGCATTGCAGCTGCTCTTCTGAATCTAAATGTTGTCGTGCCTGTGTTCTCGTGTGGTGCAGATTTAATAATTCTGCAGTTAGTTTTCAGTTTTCAGACGTAAAGGGTTGGAATATTGATTTTTGTCAAAATATTTAAAGGTACCACTGGACCAAGCACTGCCATAATTCCCAACCCAATGGGACAGGATTTCTTTGAGCAGAGATAAAAATAAAGATAATTAAAAATGAATTCTGTTCTCAAAATGTTCTCTGCAAGTTTGGGATATTTTCATATGGTTTAGATTAAATATTTGTTCAATTGATATCTGATTATTTTGGGTTCCAGCATTTAAATTTTTGACAAAAAAAATCAAATAGCCCTTTAAAGACAACATTTTATTCTGTAAGGTGTCACAAGACTTTTATTTTTGTTGCAACAGAGTAACAGGACTACTTGACAGTATTTGATAGCTGCCATGCTATTATTTATTTTTTAGTATTGAACTATCTTTGACAGAGGACATAAAATAATTTGTAGGATTATTCAGTATTAGATAGTTGACATGCAGTGGAACAAGTATTTGACCACTGATGGCTTATGAAATTCCGTAGTGATTGTCTGCTGAAATGAGTCAAGAGATCCCAACAAGTCTTGTCTGGATAGGTATAGACATTGTGTAGATGAGTTCAGAGTGGAGTAACTTTGTTTAGGATTGCACTATTAAAATACTGTATAGTTCTGGTTTTAGCCTTTAGACTTGTCGCATCTACCCTTGTCTGGGGTTGCCAGATCCCCCCCTGGCCACCGGTGGGGGATGTGAGGGTAGGGTTGCCAGATCCAGGTTAGGAAACTCATATAGATTTGGATGTAAAGCCTGGGGAAGACAAAGGCCCCACTGGGGTGCAATGCCATAGAGTTCACCTTCCAAATAATCCATTTTCTCCAGAGGTATTGATCTCTGTTGTCCGGAGATGAGCTGTAATTCCAGGGGATCCCCAGGCCACACTTGGAGGCAGGTATCCCTACTTTGCCCGTAGTAGACAGAGGTTTAAAATCACAGGATTCAGGTTATGATTTAAACTGAAAAGAATTAAGCCTCCCTTTTGTAAGGATTTAGCCTGGGAGAACTTTCCATGAAGGGCTGAGCTTTTCCAGCTCCTTAGCCCCACCCACTGACTGGCCAAGCCCTCAAGGAGTTGCATCTTGACTGACAAAATGATGTTTGTATTATTTTATTAAGATTTTATTAAGATTATATGTATTAGGTGCCTTGGATGTTTCTCTTGAACAGAGAAGTGTGATAAAAATAAAGAGATATGCACACAATATCGGTTTCAACCTTCTTAAAATGGAGAATATCTGTAATGGAACATCAGTGGGGACTACTAAATAGCAGTCCCTTTTGAAATGGTTACTCCACTTGAAAATAAATGCCATGTGTTTTGTTTTAAGCATCAGAGCTTGAATTCCTTGCCCAAAGGATAATGCAGTCTCCCCTCATTTCCTGTTCTTCTAAAGTGCTGGTACCCAGCCACTAATAGTGGCCATATTTCACACGAGAGGTAGTTCCACTTCAGTGGAGGGTGAAGTGATTCATCTCTGCAGCTTGTACATAAATTTAAGTTTATAAAAGAGCTTGTGAGGCTGTAAAATAAAAGGGGGCAGAAAGCTGTATAAGCGTACCATATTATTTATTATTAATCAAAGCTAAGCTGTTTACTTACTCAGCACGGACGCTTTATTCATGCAAAGTCAAGCGTCCGAGTCTATTAAACAAAGGCTTTGTAGAGCCAAACATCCATTTGCAGTTCCAAGAGATTCTTCATCATTCCCGTAGATCACCTTGGTAGACATAATAATGAAACTCGCCTGCTTTACAAAACGTTCACCCAAGAATAGTTAATTCCAGCTGGCCACAAGTCATGTTTCTCCTAGCAAGTTGCTATTTCCTGATTTTAGCAGCAAATTTTAAACAAAGGTTGAAAATGATGTTTTCTTAAAATGTTAGAATTATCATTCTCTGAGAAAGAAACTTCTATGATAAAGGCACAACAAATATATTGGAAATACAGGCCATTTTCTTTGTTTGCAAAATGTTTTTAAGATTTGAGACTTTCTTCTTTCTGAAAGAATGGAATCTTTATATCATTTGGTGGTGGTGAAAAGTGCCGTCAAGTCGCAGCCAACTTATGGCAACCAAGGTGAGAGACATTCAGAGTGGTTTGCCATGGCCTGCCTCTGTGTAGTGATCCTAGAATTTCTTGGTGGTCTCCCATCCAAATATTGACTAGCTTCTAAGATCTGATGAGATCGGACTATCCTGGGCTTTCCAAATCAAATAAAACTTTAAATGTTATATGTTGAAGCACTATATATTCAATTTTTAAAAAGCTATATATGAAAACATTTCAGTTGACTAGGACCTATGAGAGTGCTTTTTCTGCCACCACCCACAGCCCATGGAAGTTTCTCCCAGAGGATGTGAGATAGGGCTGCCAAGTGGGGGCGGCTGGCGGGTAAACCCTCGCTTTGGAGGCCCGATTTCTGCGCCACGGAATCGGGCCCCGGGGGAACCTCACCCCCGCGTGTGCGTCACCAAGAACTGACATGGGCACGCCGGGCATGCTGGGGGCGGGGTCATGGCCATACAAGGGAAAACTCTATGGTTTTCCCTTGAATGGCCGTGGCCCCACCACCAGCGTGCCTGGTGTCCTCCCGTCACTTCCGGGTGACGTGTGTGGTGCGCGAGCGCGCAAAGCATGCACACACATGCACAAGACACCGGCCGGGAGCCCCCCGCTCCCGGCGAAGATATACTTGGCAACCCTAATGTTAGACTTGTGCCATCCCTGCAGACATTCTGTACTGAATTAAAAGGTTTTCACCTCTAGAATGCCTTTGAGATAGATATATTTATTTATTTAAATATTTGTACCCCCACCTTTCCTCTCGGCTCGAGTTCGTTTGCAGGTAATAATTAAAACTTTACAAATTAAAACCTAATAAAAGTAGTTAAAACATAATAAAATGACAAAGGGAACTTTGACTCTTGAAAGTTCATACCCTGGCAATCTTCTTGGTCTTTAGGGTGCTCCTGGACTCGAATCTTGCTGTGTTACTGTGGACCAACACTGCTACCCTCTGAAACTAATAAAATAAGTTTTAAAAACCAAATACCTTCCCCCACCCCAAAAGATAGCTGCTGTTCATACTCCCTCAAATGCCCTGGCACACAAAAATTGTATTGCAGTGCCTCCTGAAGATCTCCAATGAGGGGCTCTCCTCCCCTCTTCAGGGAGACCATTCCACAGAACAGGGGCTATGGTCTGGTTGAATAATTCTTGGAGTTTGGGGGGTGGATCCTGTGGAGGGTGGCGCTTGAGGAGGGGAGGGACCTCGGTGACATATAATGGCATCTCCGGGAAAACTGATCTCTGTGGTCTGGAGAGTAGTTGACTTTTGGGAGCTCCCCTGGCCACATCTGGAGGTTGGCAACCCTAGTGGGAACTGAGATGGAAAAGTCCTGGGCTCTGATAAATGCCAATTAAGCTACCCTAAGTGATGGAATGGCCAGCAGGTGGTGGCCTGAGGGCTGTAGTTGGTGGTTTTGCTCCCCCCCCCTTGAAGCAGTGGGGAGCAAAACCAAAGGGTTAAATGACTGGCAGCCATTTAAACCTAAAAGGTAAGTGGTGGGGGCCACTCTGAGGGGGGGAGCAAAACTAGAGGGTTAAATGAAGTCCCTGTCTGGGTGATCCCCCTCCCTTTCTCCTGGCTGTGGCTCACCATGGCCAGGTGAAAGAGAGAAAGGAAGCCCTTTCTGGAAGACCCTCCCTTTCTCCTGGCTGTGGCATCAGCATTGTACAAGGCATTTCCCCATATTTGTGTGTTGTTTACTAGCCTGCTTTTTCATGCATACTTCTCTTGATCATTTGTGGTTCACTGAAAGGGGGAAAAAGAGAAACTTTTCCTTTAGTTTGCAAAGTCTTTTATATTGCATGTCTCATTACCTAGGGATGATATTTAATTTATCAGGGGTCCAGGAAACTTGAATATCAGTATCAATATCTGTCTGTCTGTCTATCCATCTGCCTGCATGCATGCATGCCTTCCTGTCTATCTATCTGTTTCCCTACTATATTTGTAATTATGGATTCAATCTCATTATTCTGATTTATCCTTTTTTTTGTCTAACTGGAGTGATGGTATGAGTCACTGCTGCTAGAAAAAAGCATAAAACTGAATGGTACAGAATGACAACTTTATTTGTTGTTGTTCTTGCCTCTAATTTAGATAACATATTAAAATAAATGGAAAACACATCTTCCTTCTCTTTACAAGTGCAATAAAATCCTTGTGTATTATATAGGCCAGCATATCTGTTGTTTGAGTCATAATTTATAATTTAATGGCACACATGGATTCACAAAGTGCTAGGTTATCTTTGTAAATAAGCCAATGAGGAAAGGAGCAAATCTTCAAAGGGAGGTAATAATGGCAACTCTTCATGGTCATTTTGGCAAGATGTCTGGGATTTTGAGTTTGACTTTTCCTTTGGCTGCCCAGAGCATTGGGTTGGGTTGTGCAGCCTGGTGTCAGAATCTGGATTGCCACATTTATATTCCTTCACCATATATGCATATTACATTTGATGAAAGTCTACATAAGAAGGTCTGAGTTTGACCCAAAGCCAGAAGGGTTTTTTTTAACCTTTTTGCCTGTCAAAAAAGGCTTACAGACAGCTGAAGGTGGGATTTCTGTTGAGCACATACAATCCCATTGTCTGTGTAATCAGCATTTAGCTGGCAATGTTGTTTGCTAAAAAGAGATTATTCTAGCTGTCCTTGCAGCAGATGATGTTGTAAAGAAAGGAAAATGCTTAGATCATGCACTGATTAAAGCGGAGCAACAGGAAGAAACTGGGGTATTCCCTTCAAACAAGAAGAGTTGAACATTATCCTCAAGGTGTTATCCATTAAGACATGGACAGGTAGGCAGAAAGCATTGTTCAAGATTATTTCTCAAGAACATTGAGGGTAGGCAGAAAGTATTGTTCAAGATTTTTTCTCAAGACCATATTTTTTGGGGTGGGGAAATTGTGGGTTGTTAATGATTGCCCTTTGAGATGGTTTATTTCATGCAAGTTCACAAATGCACTTTTCATCTATAGCCTGAGAACTGAATCATATATTTCAAAGCAGGATATAAAGTGGTATCAAAAATACAGAAAATGGACAACTGTCTTCTTCTGCAGTCTAATGCTTTAAAAATGGAGTTGAAAAAGATTTATTTGGACCATCAAGATTTCTGGAAGTATCCCTGTCTGTGGGCCAAACTATATGTTCCTTTTTTGACAAGTTGGATCTGGGTTACTAGGAGCAGCAAGATGATCTTTATGTAATACCAGAGCTGACACCTGAATAGAGTACAGTGCTGGCGAAAATAATCCAGACAATACCTGAGCTTCTTTCTTCCCATTTTGTTGGCATTAGAGCTGATTCACACAGGTATAATTGGCTGATGACTGTAACATCAGGTGATGATGACTACCATAGATGAATGAGCCATCACAAATGTAACACCACAGACAGAGCTTTCCTGTCACCTCACACTGCTTCAAGAACACCTTTCAGTTGAGTCAGTTCACACATTCTTCTGCCACTCATCATGTATAGAGTATAAAGCAATCAAAGGAGGTCCACCAAATGTGTGAATTAGGCCACAATCTCCAAGTATCTGATTTCATGCTTTGATCTTAGTCCTTACAGCACCAAACTAATGATAGAAGGAAAGTATTTAAGGAACTCAGAAAGGCTTCTACCAGGAACATTCTGCTAAGACAAACTTGCTTGTTTTGTCATAGTATGAATCAAAAGGTTGCTGCATTTGGGCAAGTGTTTGCACATTCTCAGCGCAACGGAGAATTAGCAGTTTGAAAAACCATCTCAGGGACCCATTACCAGCTGAAAAGAGCATTATTGAAATTAATGATGTTTTAATTGTGCAGTGCTTAATCAGCCACCTTTTTTTACTGTAGCAAAAGAAATTATATTCTGTGAGAAAAGGGCTCATTAAGGACTCAACTGTGGCAGCACTAAATTAGCACAACGTCTTTGCAAGTGGGCCCTGGTGTTGTGAATTGCCTTTTGGATGCAGCAGCTTTGAAAGGGTACAAAATAGAGTCACTGAACCAAATTTTAAAATCAACAATCAGTCTACATGTTGTACAGGGGGAAAATGTAGATTTCTGCACTGTATCCATCTCAAACTTTGTATGGGGTCATATTTTTGGATGCCCCCCACATATATCTTTTTATTTTACAAATTTTATATCCCACCTTTCTTGCCCTCACAATGGTCACCAAGGCAGCTAACAAATTAAAACAATAACAATAAAACCACAATTAAAAACCTTAACCCCTCCAAATCCATCATCAGAACAATTAAAACCAGACCTAAAAATACGTACAAAACAAAAACAACACCTAAAAACATTGAGCAGGAAGGAGGATCACTGAAGGAATGTCAAATGGAACAATAAGTCTTCATAGGGTTGCCAAATGGCACTCACCTCCTTGGCGGGGGACTCCTGGGCAGCTCCTGGTGCGTGCACGTGCAAAGCGCGCGCACGCGCACTGCATCTACGTCACCCGGATGATGCCGGGCATGCTGGGGGTGGGGCACAGCCATCTGAGGGGAAAACTGATTTCCCCTCAAATGGCTGTGGCCCCGCCCCCAGCGTGCGACGTCACATCCGGGTGACGTGCACGCAGGGGTGGCAGAAATCGGGCCTCCAAAGCAGGGGGAAATCCGCCCCCCGAGGGGATTTGGCAGCCCTAAGTCTTCACCATCTGGTGGAAGATGGCATGACCAAAAAGGCCCTGTCCCTGATTACCCCCCTGCCTAATCTCAGAAGGCAGGGGCACCCAAAGTAGAGCCTCCAAAGATGATTGTAGTGACCAGGGAGGTTCATACAGGACTAGGTAGTCACAACCCACTTTTGGCTCTGACCAGTTTTAGTTTTTAAATCCTTACTCTCGGGGGGGGGGGGAGTGAGTTGAAGATGTCTGGTTTTGAATAATTTCTGAAACAAACCAGGGTAACTACCTTCTCACTTGTGAAATTATTGACAGTTCAGCAATTGACTGTGTTTGACAGCAAAATGAATAAGATGTGTTGCAAATACAGTATACTAATGTGTATTGATTTACAGCATTGATTTTAAGAATTAGCATACACCTAGACAGCACATCATGAATGCCTAACAGTCATTTTACCCTAGACACACACACACAATTGATGCTAAGGATATGACAAACAACTCCTCCTGGGGATGGCAAGTCCCGGTGGGGTGGGGGATACCCTGCCCCCAGTTCCCATCTCCCACCACCACTCAGAATGACAGTGGAGGGAAATAAAAAAAATGGCAGTTGACCTAATGGCACACATTTAGCATCAAATTTTACTATAGAGTTTCTGGAAATTCCTAGAGAAGACTGACATCACTTCCAGGTTTTCCCTGGAACTGATATCACAATAATGGTGACAGCACTCCTTCTTATCCTTGCCCTCCCATCTTCTGCGGTTTGCCAGGCCATGTCTGCCAACACTACTAAAACCAACTTTCCTCATGTTAGGTTTTTTTTTAAAAAAAACAAACAAACACAATTCCTGCTTTTCTAATATGCCTGCTTTCCAGTAAAATGGTATGCATGATGTTCATATCCTTTAAATACCCGAGGACTGTGAATTCCAGAATTATCTAACAGAATGATTACAAGTGTGCTCCAAAGAGCAACCAGAGAGAGAGACATAAAGAGGAGGCTTAAAGACAGATACAGATACTGTAATGCTTTGTAGATTAATAAAACCTTTGCAGTTGAAAGATAATACAACAGTGGGGATTTCATGGCAGAACAGATTCAGCAAGGCCAGAAGGCTTGTTCTTAGATACAAATGGATACTACCATTACCTTCAATGAAGAGAGGAGCCTTGCTTCAATGGAGCAAGCCTTTATCGACTGGAGCCAAAAAGCAGTGCATTTTAAAAGCATTTGTAGTCATTATTTGCTTTTTGATATCTCATAATACATGTAGCAATATTATCAACACAGAACAAATCCCTTTGTGAACCAAATGGATTTGAGGCTTTGGCATATATACCAAGTCCATTGACCCATTTAATTGTTTATTCTAGGATTTAAACAAACAAACAAAAATCAGTTTAAGAGATAGTTTAAGCTACTTACAATTTTACCCATGCTCCAAAAAACATGGGAATTGTGAGTTAAGCCTTCAGTTCCTTGACCCATAAGCAGTAAACACATGGCACTGACTTGCATATTGTTCATGGTCAGAAATTTGGCTCCACGTAGCCACACTTTGCTCTAAGCCCTTCAGCTAGAATTGGGCTTGGGGGATGTGTCCAGACACAATGCCACAGGTACAGCTTTCCCAATCATTTGCATTAAAGAAACGTGAGCCTCATAGATTCATACAAGGCACATTGTTTTCCTATCACAATTTAGTAAGCATATGAATGCAAAAAGAAGACGGATGCTATTCAATTCCTTAACACCTGGTTCAAGAAGCAAACCAAAGTTTCCATTATGACATCTCCACAATGTGACTGAAATCATGGCCATTCTTTTTATGGCAATATTAATAACATTTGATAGGCATATCAACAGTAAAACTGATGCCTTTTTTATGTGGCATAAGAGAAATAAATGGGAAATTTGCCAAACAAAACAGTCAGTACAAAAATAGTCTTCCTGACCATGTATAAAAATTAAAAGAACGCCCCCCTCCAGCTCATGCATTCCTAATAAGGCCATAGAAATTGTATTTAGCTGTTGTGATAAACAGCTTCTAGTTGACCTGACCTCCACAGGATCAAAATGGCACCCCTGCAATCATCTCTCTCATGCTGTCACCATGGCAATTCTTGCCAAAGTATCTGCTCAAAACTAAATAATAGGGTCAAAATAAAGCATGAAAATTGTTTATGGAGAAAACAGTCCACTTTATGTCTTTGTATTGTTTTGCAGAACTGGGATTTTTTGTGTTTGTTATTGGTGCTAGGTAAGGTTTCCAGGCAGTGCCTGGCAACTGGTGGAAGCGTTATGGGTGAGGCCATGGGAGGCTCAGCTTTGTGTGCAGAACTAGTTCACCTGTTATCAAAAACTGGGGGGGGGGGACAAAGGTAGCTGTAGGAATTGCCAAAAACTCCATGATAAACCAGAATTTTCAGCAATTCCTAAAATTACCCTTTGGCATTTCTGGTAAGAACATGAAGGTGAAGGGTTGTGTTTTTTTGTGTTTTTTTAATCACCCACTGTTGCTTGGAGCTAGGCCAGTCATTCCCAACTGCACTATCATTCTGTGCCCGTTGGAGTGAGAAGGCACCATATAGCATCAATACATATGAACAGTGACATTTTTTCAAATGAGAGAATGAAGGTACACCCGAACCCCTAACAATGCTATGGTTGACAAGGACAGCAAAATTACAGCAGCATCACCGCTGCCCAGAAAACTCCTTCTCATTCCCTGACTCTGAATGCACAAAGAGCAAGCTGGGAAGGTTTGGGGACCCCTTACCCAAGAAAGTACTTAAAGTTAAATAACAATAATATAGATTTTCCTTTAACCAAGTATTCTGATTTTCTTGCATAGATGATAATCTGCTGCTTTAATAGTAATGGGGCTGTTTTGTAGTTATAAAGAAGCCTTCCCATTGTTTTGGGAGGTGATGCAGAAAATGTTTCCGTGGGGGAGAGACTTGTACCCCAGGCATCAATAGTTTTAGGAATATTGTACTTGATGGCCCTTTCCTGTAAGACATGTCCACAGAGGCTCATAATTTAACCAAATATGTGAAACAGGAGCCTGCCAGACCCTTTCTTTGGGGGGGAATAGGGTCCCTGCACTTACACTCCTGTGAATTAAAGGTAATTTATTAATGTATGGAGAGGCAATTTCCCTGCTGAATTTCCACAGAGGTATTCTAGTTTTCACTTAGTCAATACATTACCATCTGTGCTCCATTGATTTTCAGAAGTCAATATAATAACTTAAATGCTATGCAAGAAAAATCAATACCCAACAGAACAATCTCAATTAGCTAAGACAAAATAGTGACCCAAGATTTGTGTGTGCCAAGTGAGAGGTTTTCTAACTATGTTAGGTAATGACTGAGTTATAAGAGGCCAATAATCTGTTCTCATTTCCACTATATTAAATTTTATAATTTTAGGCCATTTCCACAATGATGTTTTGCCCAGGGCTCAATGCTTTTGGGATATACATTTTCCTACTACTACTCCACAGCATCGTGATGCGTTTGTGCATCACCCAAATTTTCCTCTAGTATTCTATGATCTTTTCCAAACCTGCTTTGCTGCAATGTTTCAGGAAAGATTGCAGCAAAGCCAGGACTTTTTTTTGTAGAAAAAGCCCAGCAGGAACTCATTAGCATAATAGGCCATACCCAATAGCAGGAACTCATTAGCATAATAGGCCACACCCTGACAGCACAGCTCATTCGCATATTAGGCCACACCCCCATGTTACCAGAAGTGTGGTCATCCAGCCACACCTACCTTTTGCTTCTTATTCTCTTTACCTTGTTTGTTGTCAAAACCCAGGGCTTTTTGCATGTTAGGCCACATACCCCTAATTGTAGCCAATCCTAATGAGTTTCTACTGTTGGGTGTGGCCTATTATGCTAATTAGTTCTTGCTGGGCATGGCCAACTTGGGAGCCAGCCGGAACTCTGTTCCTGTGCGTTCCTGCCCAAAAATAGCCCTGAGCAAAGCTGTATTGGCTACAGTGTAGGCAGAAAAGCGTGGATTTTCCTGGTCCCACCCAGACAGTAGCCATTTTCTCTACCCTAGTCCCTGCAGCAGCCATTCTCCTCCACATGCCAGTAGTGAGCTTTTTTGAAGACTTTTTTTTCTTAATGGCAGTTGACATATGTCAATAGAATTATATGTGGGTATGTCAATTAAAAAAAAAAAAACAAAGAAAACTTCCCCCATAGTTCAGGGGGAAGGAATGGCTGCCATGAGGAATGTGGGAGGGGGAAAGTGGGAAACTCACCCGCTGGAAGCCCCATTGCTGCTGTGCTGTGTTGGAAACCACAGTAATAACGGCCCTTAAACTAGTTCAAGAGGATTCTGATGTTCAGAGTAACAGGGACTTTTTGCAAGGCTCAAGACTGACCACAATTAGGGTTGCCAACTCCGGGTTGAGGAATTCCTGGAGATTTGGGTATGGAATCTTGGGAGGGAGAGGTTTGGGGAGGGGAGGGTCATTGATGTGGTATAATTCCATAGAGTCCACTGTCCAAAGCAGCCATTTTATCCAGGGGAATCTGACCTCTCTCGTCTAGAGATCCGTTGTAAGTCTGAGAAGTCTTTAGGCTCCACCTGGAGGTTGGCAACTCTAAACAATCTGAGTGCTGATTGGGAAGCCTTTCCCTGCATTAGAGGGAACAGAGGTGTTAAGCCTGGGGGGGGGGTATCTTTTGGTGGCAAAAGCCTTTGGAGTGCCCTGGAAAAAATGTCTATGAAGTATTTTCTCTTTTGGAATTAATGAAACGTGTTTTAAGACAAGTCTTTTTTACTTATTCAGAATGTGTCATACCAAGATTGTTTTACAGAAAAATCGACAGCATTAGGTAATGATAATCCCTGTGTATACAATAGACTTGTGACATACTTGTAAGCATATTTGTGACATAGCATATTAGTTGTTAAAATGGGACTAATTTTTCCACAATTAATATGCTATCAGGTGTATGATAATCTATATACTATTACGGACATGTGCCCCCCAGCTGCAGATAGCTAAATCCATGGATTGGGGCCACATGGATGCTAAACAGATTTTATAGTGAACTTGGGGGATTCCTTGGGTTTGCAGGGAAAAAAAAATCTGAAATCTTTAAAAAACGCTATATGGGGAGAGTAAAGTGAAGAGAATGCACTTACTTCCAGCATTCATCTGTGGGACAGGGGAGCCATGCTGAGTTCAGTTGGGTGACACATCCTGACAGCCGCACTGGGCCCAGCAGCAGCAGCAGCAGCCACACACCCTGGGAGCCTTGCAGGGAATGCTGCCAGCAGCAGTACAACCCATGAGTCACACTAGGCCCAGCAGCGGCCACCGTGCTGCCCAGGAACCTCACTGGGCCCCACTTGTAACAGAGTTCAGTGCTTTCAATCTTAGGAATATCTAAGTTGATATTCAATATGCTGCTAGCCCTGTGATGACTGTGAGATTTTCTGTCCAAATAATGCCCTTGTTTTTATTTATTATATCATTTGTATTTTCTATTTTCACCATTTATTTTTTTCCTACCTCTGAGATAGCAAAAAAACCTATAATACATGTATAAACATAGCACAGGAAAAAGTAGTTTGCAGCTTTCTCTCTTGAATATGGAGGATACTCTCCATTTTGCTTGTTAAGAAAAAAAAAGTATTAAAATTTCGTAAATATGTCAAATAGTAATATTTTATCAGATGAGTTATATATGATGCATTTGAGGTTGCTAAGGTAGTAACACAAGTTTCTTCTTAATCAAATTATCCCCAAATGCCTGTCCTCCACCCATGTACTGGAAACCCTCCCCTCAAATCCTCCTCTGTGGGTTCAAAATTCCTGGGCATTTTGCATCTCCAGACCATGCATTTGATTGGGAATCATTTCCAATTTCTCATCCCTGTGGGTTCACTCCCCACAAAAAAATTTAAAAATCCCCATTTCAGTTTTGCTTCTCCCTTAAGACGCTTTGAGTCTATGTATTTCATGGTGTTCTTCTGGTGTTTTTTTGCTGGATTTCTTCTGAGTGAGATGTTCACATTCTGTAAGATGTATGCATATTCTACACCAATAAATCCGCACTCTAAGTATCTTATGCTTCTAAAAATGCCACTTTCATTGCATGTGAGATCATATGTCATGGGTACCCAACACATCTGAATCTACAAAACCCTCAAGACCTGAAACTGTTGACCAAATATAAATGAATACAGAAACAAATGAAATAGGGAATATTTGCCCTCTGCCCAAAGCTGTAACCCCATATCCAAATTTCCTTCCATTTCTCCCCTTCTCTTATGTGATGGCCTTCTGTGCATGCAGAACAACAGTTCTGTTACCACAACTGTCAGAAACCGTCTGGTATAGAAAGCCCTGTGTTTAGAGGCTGTGCCGTGTTCTTTCTCACATAGAGTTCTGTCCTGTCTTTGGCCATTGTCTACAAATGCAGATGTGACTGCTGGCATAGCTGAGAGCCCTTCGTAGTATGAGAGATGCAAAGAGTGTGGTCTCACATTATAAAGTATCACTTGTTCCCTTTTCAATTTGCATCTGTGTACAATGATACTTTCCAGCATCAAATATGAAACATTTTCATTGTTTTCAGCAAAGCTGTTGCTGTTGACACAGGTGTGCCATTCAATGATTTCTTCAGAGGCTGCGTTTCTCTCCCACTTCCTGGCTGGGAGGACCATAAATACTCTTAAACTGTCGTAGTTTGTGGAGATGGAAATCTTCAAGTCCTTTTCAATACAATATGCTGAGTCCCTCATAAGCTTTTGTTTTTACGTTTACAGCTCTACACAATAGGCTCAGTTTTATGGCACACATGATGTTTTCCAGTTTTATATCTTCAGTAGTGAGGCAGATGGTTTAGTCCCATATTTGAAGCATTTTTCTTGAGCCTCGCCATTATGTATGTAATATATGGGACAAGGAACAAGGAAGTTATATGTACTCACCACAGAAAAATCTGATCAAATAAAAATGTGTTGCATCTCAGTTTTAATTATAGTTACTTGAAGCAAATTACTTTGATTTTAATAGATCTTTTAATAGGTCTTGCAGGGTTTTGTTTTGTTTTTTTCATTCTTGCATAGCTCCAGGTCTCTTGAATGATCTTTCCTGATGAGGAACCACTTTCTGCTTCCTTGCTAAGGTATAGTAAACATTGTAAACTGCATAAGCAAGGTTTGGGCAACTGACAATCTTGCTTTGAAAGAGACTACACATTATGTACTGCTCAGATAATTTAACATTCTCATGTGCTAAATATGTGCCTTACTGTCTGGTGATGCCACATTGTGATCAGTTCTGATCCCTGCTGCTTTGAAAAAGAATACAGATCCCATGGTGCACTGAGACTTTGACATTCTCATGTAAACATGTCATACAGTTCAGTGTTTCCACACTGTGATCAGTGCTAGTCACTTAATACATTCATTTGGCTTGTAGGAAAAAAAAATCCAGAGAGAGGGAGATAATTTACCTGATGAACCCCAACAATCTTGTAGCTCTATGATTCTCTAACAATCACATTTCTTGTCAAGCTTTTGTTTTGCTGTCTCCAGCAGGGATGGACTCTGTAGACACATTCCAATGACAGTCTGGGTCTTTATGACTTATACCCCTGCTAGCTAGTTCCAAAGCAATACCACAATAGTAGGGAACAGCCCCAAATGCTTTGGTCAACACCTGCATTTTATATCTTCACTATGTGCTAGTTTTTAATGCTCCATAAACTTCCACAAAGTTCTCTATTCTCTTGCAGTTTTATGTCATCATAATGGTTTCACAGTTCATTTTTTTATTATAGCAGTTTATCAGATGGGTCAAAAAGCAACTGGCACCGTGATACCATAAAACCTATTTTTTTATATTGTACAGCATTTTCATTCAATAAATAATGTGTCTGCAAGGTTGTGTTATCCATACCCAAAACAAAAGGTATTCTGAGGTAATGTCTAGCTGACAATGTGAAATCTTAGGGGATAGATTCTCAATTTGGAATATTTCCCCCCAAAGTAAAAGATTTCTTTCTTTTTCTATTTTAAGGAACTTTATTTTTTTCTTCATGTGCTGTATAGGTGGTAAATATTTTATAATTCCATAATGAACTTAATGTCCAGCTCTGTATCTTGGGTGATGTTTGGCTCAATGGTGGAATATCTGCTTTGCATGCCAAACATAGCTCTAGGTACAAGGATGAAGAGAGATGAGAAGAGAGTGGATTTATACCCCGCCTTTCACTCTGAGTCTCAGAGCGGCTTACAATCTCCTTCCTTTCCTTTCCCCACAACAGACATCCTGTAAGGTAGGTGGGGCTGAGAGAGCTCTTTCGAGGACTGCCCTTGAGAGAACAGCTCTGAGAGAACTTGTGACTGACCCCAGGTCAGAACAGCAGCTACATGTGGAGGAGTGGGGAATCAAACCTGGTTCTCCCAGATTAGAGTCTGCACTCTTAACCACTACACCAAACCGGCCCTCGTGGTAGGTGAAGTGAAAAGCTTCTTTCTGAGATTCTGGAGAGCTAGGGTTGCCAAGTGGGGGCAGGGGGTGGGTAAACCCCCGCTTCAGAGGCTCGATTCCCGCCCCCGCAGAATTGGGCCCTGGGAACTCTGCCCCCCGAAGCGCAGAGGTGATGCAACCATGTCAATCATGTTGGGGGCGTGGCCCTGATCATCGGGGGGAAAACTCTATGGTTTTCCCTCCAATGATCGGGGCCACACCCTCAACGTGATCGACATCGCGTGTCACTTCCGGTGATGTGCTGGCGGCGCACGCGCATGTCAACAGCCGGCTCCCGGAGCCTGGCGGAGCCTTGGGGGAGGCTCAAAAAGAAAAATTGACTTGGCAACCCTATGGAGAGCTGCTACCAGTCAGAGTAGACAACACTGACCCTCATAGTCCGACTCAGTGTAGGGCAGTTTCATGTTTTCACTACTGGGTTTGGTTACAGCAGAGATTCCCAGTGTGCTGCCCATGGATGCCACTGTGCCTGCTGGCGTCTTTCCTGGTACCCACCAAGTATTTTTGGAAAGTGGGTGGGGCAGTTGGGGCACTTGTCCTGCAGGGCTTCTGATTAGCCCCTGGAGATTCAATTGGTTGAGTAGATTAAATAACACTGGAAAGGTGTGCATGCACATGAAAGCTGATACCTTGAATAAACCTTTGTCGGTCTTAAAGGTGCCACTGGACTCTAAATTTGTTCTGTTGTTTCAGTAGGAGCTACCACCACAGTCCTGGTTTTATTCTCTTTCACTCTTCTTTCCCGGTGTGTTTTTAAAAATTCTGTCTTCTCCCCTGAACTTCAGCTTCCTTTGTGTGTGGTTCCACCTCCTGCAGTGGGACATGTTGTTGTTGGTCCTGGACAGGGGTCATTTCGTAGAAAAAGAGCTAGGGGGACTCATTAGCATAACTCATTAGCATATGCCACAACCCCTGACATCACCGGAAGTGTGTCCTCCCCACAGCCGGCGGCGACCTCCAGCGGGCACCAGCAGGGAGCTCCAGGCCCCGCCCTCCCGCACCTCACCCGGGGGGATGGCGTCCCCCCGCGTCCCCCCCCCAAATGACCCCTGGTCCTGGATCCTATGGTGGCCATTTTGTGGTTACACCCACCAGCCTGTGTCAGAATTCCAAAGGTTCCCAGAGGCTAAAAAAGATTGAGGACATCTGGGCTACAGCAAGCAAATACACTGAATGTGGTATGGCAAGAAATGTACTGTAGAATGCGGTGTTTAAAACAGGAAGTATATATAAAACAGTGCCTGAATTGCCACATGGTTAGTACTGTTATGGAGAGGGGAATTTATTTCTCTGAAAATTCACTTTTTTAGAGATAGCTGTTGATTTCTTTTATTATTTCCCACCCCCACTTTTAAAAGAGGGATTTCTTTTTAATTTCTCTTAGGTTTTTTTTTTAATAAAAGAAATCAGTTTTATAACTTCAGCACTTGCAATAGTTTCACGTTACATACCCAGGAGGGCTTTTGATTGGCCATTGGAGATCTGATCGGCTGTGCAGATTAAAATAACATTTTGTTTCGGAGGCAGCAGCCTCAATCAGCATTCATTTTATTCTCTCTCACACTTCTCTCATCTTGTCCCTTGCACTTGAGCTTTCCTTTATGTATGTGTGTGTGTGGGGGGGATGGGGTTGGCTCCAATTCCTGTGGTGGTCACTTTGTTGTGACACCCACCATTCTGTATTGGTATTCCAAAAGTGCCCACCAGCCCAAAAAGGGGGGGACCCCTGATCAATGAGTGAACCCACCTTCCTGCCCCTCCATTTGTCTATTTTCTCTTTGATCAGAACAGAATGGATTTGAAACAGACTCTGAATTCCTAAAAAGAGGAAAAGAAATGGATTGTTGGATTTCAGGGGGAAATTGTGTAAAGAGGAATTAAGAAACTTTCTTTTAACAACACAGCATCATTTATGCGTATGGAGTAGGGTGGGGGCAGGGGTTTCAAGCAGTGCTCCCTCTAAGCTGTGGAGTTGTGTGAGCAAAAATTCTACTTTGTGAGCTACTGGCATTAAAGTTTTGAGCAAGCAATTTGGCTACTGCATAAATTAGTTTGCTCTGGAGCCATCCTTCCTGAGCTAAGACAAAAATCTATGAGCCAGAGGCTAAAAAACTGTGAGCCAGCTCACACTAATTCAGCTTAGAGGGAACACTGGCTTCAAGCATGCAGTCCCCTACTTGTATTCTGAAGTGGTACAGTCCCACTGTGCCTTTTCTAAATATATAACTTGGCTGTACTTGAGTAGCATTTTGTATACTGAAGCGCCTCTGTAGTGGTTGTAATATTGCAACAGCTCCATAGAGGAAAGGTAGCAGGCAAAATATATGTAAATTGCTCAATTGGTAGTAAAGCTGACTAGGTTTCCATATAACAAAAAGGTGCCAAAGAGAGCTGATGTGTTTAACTTGCGAACGCTGAAACAGCAACAATTTGAAAACTTGGCTTGCTTTCTTTAGCTGAGCTTTGCTTCTTAATCTCCTTTTAGCTGTCATAACAGATGCTTCCACCATCGTCTGCAGCATTGTGGCAACTAGGCAAAAAAAGGTGGTTTTGTTACTCTTGACATGGAAAAGAAATCAGCAGTTGTGTATCCATGTTATCCTGCTGTTGTAGAGTGAGTGGTTAGAATGGCTCAGTACAGAATATAATTATAATATATGTTCCTGTTAGCTGCCATCTAAATGGCCAAGTGGAGATACTTTTTGTTGAACAGTTAAACTAGACATGCTCCTGGGGAAGAACAGGTTAGTGCAGACCTGATTCCAAGATGGATGCTTTGTGTGCTGCAGCTCAGTGAAACAGATGTATACTTGCTGGTGTGGTTGGTGCAATTGCCAATCTAAGCAGCTGGGATTCCCACTTACAGAGCTAGCTTGCCTGCAGTGTTCCTCAGCCTACTAGAATCATGTGCATAAATCTCAGCTGCATAAAGACAGATATACTTGAGAACAAGGGTTGGTGACTGCAGGTTGGGAAATCCCTGGAGATTTTGAGGATGGAGCCAGGGAAGGGTGGAGTTAGGTGAGGGGGCAGACTTCAGTATGGTATAATGCCATGCAGACCACTCTCCAAAGCAGCCATCTTATCTTGGAGAACTGATCTCTGTCATCTGGAGATCCATTGTAATTGCAGGAGAACTGGAGACTGGTAACCCTATTGCAAACAGGTAACTTGCAAGTGTTTGCCTGTCTAATACTTTTATCCCACCCTTCCTTCAAGGATCTCTGGAAACATGGTTCTGGTTCTCCCTTTCCCCTCCTCCCCTTGGTGGGGCATGTTAGACTAAGAGGGTGGAAATGGCCCAAAGTCACCCAGTGAGCTTCTTGGAAGTGTGGGTCTCTCAGATTCTTGATCATGGCTTAGGACTGGTGAACTCCCCCCCCCCGGTTTGCCAGGGGTCCCCCGTTTTGGGGGTGCTCTACCCGACGCCCCCAAAGTCCCCTGCTGGGGGTGGAAGATGGACTTGGCAACCCTATCATGGCTATATACTGGTGAACTCTCAGAAGGTATTTCTTCTCCCCCCCTTTTCTGCAGCTAGTAATTACAAAAAAAGGAAAAGAAGAAAAGATGACCAATGTTTATTGCATTCTCATTAAGCTCTTTGTATTTATGTTTTTAAAATGAGACTGATTTTAGTCATTACAGTGGGAAAGGATTGAGAGCCAGAGTTGGAGCTTGAGAGGTGCATTTACATGCACACTTATTCTCATACACAAAACTGGCATGAATTCAGTCACGAATTTAGTGCATGACTGTGTCCACTGTTCCTATAGGTGCCTGCCTGAAATGTCAGTGTCAATGGTAGCTGCAGTGATAGACATCTAGGTACTAAACTACTGAAAAACATCTACTTTTGAGAGTGTTAGAGTGTATCTTTCCGGGTCCACAGGTAATGACTCCCAGTATGAGGAATGGCTTACAACATCTTGAATCTTAACAACAACTGAAATACTGTACAGCAGCCTTGTTCAGGAGATTTTATTTATTTATTTATTAAACTGGACTTCTAGCCCTCCCTATTCCACAAGCAGGCTTAGGGCAGGCTATAACAAGTTAACACAATATTAACAGAAGTGTACAAATTACCAGTTCTGTAAAACTAAAATATGAAAGAAAATCTCTAAATTGTAGATTCTATTTGTATCCCCCCCCCCCCGAGGATAACTTCAGAGATGCCTTTTTCCAGCAAGAAAATATCAGGGGATTAAAGAATTAAATTCTCTCTCTGCATTCTTCTTCTTCTTCTTCATTTTTATACCACATCCTCCTTACGGTCTAGGAGTGGTTTACAATAAAGCATTCAGCAATAAACGTTCAATAAAATACATCTAAAGATTAAAATATTACCAGCTAGTAAAATACAGTGACAATAAAGAATTCATAAAACATCAGTAATTATAAATAAGCAAATTCCTTAAAAAGTAGACCAATCAACAGTTACCGGGTACAGGCAGTGGGGCAGTTCCACAAAATTTAGCCAAGGCCCTGATGAAACAGAGCAGCCTTGGACACCCTGAGGAATGCAAGAAGATCCCACAGAGCACAGGCCTCATCAGGCAGCTGGTTCTAAAGGACTTGAGCCTGGTGTTCAAAATAAAGAAGGAAGAAACCCTAGCCAGGGATGGGCACAAACGTGCTCACAAACGTAAGTTCATGACAAATTTTGTCCAGTTCTTGGTTTGTGAAGTGAAATTCATGGCAGTTCAACTGGCACAAACCTTCCATGATCTTTCAAGCTGTTTGTGGAAGGTCATGCTGGTCCATGAATGGATACATTTCCAGACGGATTGTCTCTGCTCAATCTAAATGTTTACTCAACTTCAAAAGCAACAAGGGGCAGATCTTGGAGGGCATGTAGAGGAGCATCTGAGGGAGGTCCCCTGCAACTTTGATGTCTTTAGCTTGCACAAGATCCATTCTGCACACTTCTGAACCTCCTGAACTTGCAGCTGTCAAAATGATCTCATTTCCCCAGAAAGCACTTTCCTGGGGGCACCATATTTGGGGGGCTGTAACTTGGACGCCGGAAATTCAATCCTCACCAAACTTGGAGGGGGGTAGAGGAGAGTCAACTGATGATCCCCTGAGAGTTTGGTGACTCTGGCATACCAAGAGGCCATTTTAGCAAACCACAAACCTCACAAACCAAACCAGTTCATTCACCCTCTAAACACTCTTAATGGTTTGTGGTTCATGAACTGGGTATGCCATGAACCACAAACTGAACCTCATTTTCCTGGTTTGTGCTCATCCCTAACTCTAGCTTCTAGGTGAGCCCTTAGAGAGAATGATAGGCTAGAATCATTCTCCTTGATACTAGTGTCTATGTTCAGGGAACTGTTTTTTCATGATGGAGGATTCAAACATGCAACTCCCAAATGCAATTTTAAACACCAAGGTCCAGGGAAAAGGTTTAACTCTTGATTCTGCTGGTTTTAAACGAGCCCACTGATGAGAGGTATGAACCAAAATGCATGATTACATGAAGCAGCCTTATACTGAATCAAACCATTAGTCTATTGAGGTCAGAATTGTCTACTCAGAATGGCAATGAGTGTTGAAGATCTCAGGCAGAGATTGTCACATTATTACCAAATCCTTTTCAACTGAGCTTCTGGGGATTGAGTCTAGGATCATCTACATGCATAGCAAATGCCCCACCAATAAACCACAACCCTGTCCTAGAAATAATGCATCAGGGTCAGCAAATTCCATTCCACCCCCTTTGTTCATGAACACATTAACAGCACACACATTAATCTGCCGTATATTGCGTCAAAGTGAACACATTAATCTGCCGTATATTGCGTCAAATCCTTGGTCTAGCACAGTGGTGCTCTCACTCCACAGGTCACGGAGAGCCAATTTTGCAATTACTATCAACCCAAAGAATCACATTTTCTTCCATCCCTAACATGAGGCCTGTATGTAGGAAGGACAGTTCATTCACTGTAGCAGGAGACGTCCTGGTTTGGACCTCTGTTCTCTGCTGCAGCTCCACTGGGTAGTGTGGGGGAAAAGGGGGGGAAGCAATTTGGTGTAGTTCTAACACTTAGCATCAATTTCAGCATGAAACTGGAAGTGACACTATATATTGTCATGATGCTGAATCCCTTGTCCCTACCCCCAGCCCAGTTTCTCCCTCTGGGGTTCCAGCTTGGGCTAGTGACCCTACCTGCACCACAGGGAGGCTTGCAGCTTTTCTGTTCCTCTTACAACAGCTGTTTCAAAGTGCTGACCAACTGCCAACAATAGTCCTCGTTAGGGTCTTGCCCAGTTTTCTGAAACATAGGGAGAGTGTTGCATTTGGGGCATGGTGCTCAGAAAAGCCACAAGTTACCCCCAAGCCACTGAATGGGTATCACTGGTCTAACAAGATCACTCTTGTCTACTTTGACCATCAGTGGTTCCCTAGGGTTTCAGATCAGGTAGAGGTCTTTAATATCACCTGCTACCTAATTCTTTTAACTGGAGATGCCAGGGACATTCTGCACTGAGCCATAGCTTTTCCCTAAACAAGAGAAAACAACCAGACTGGTGAGATAATGCCTTAATGTGAAATATATGAACATTCTCTTGATGTAAACCTAGTCTTATCAAATTCAGCTGTTTTTCACCTCGCAGATCTTATAGCATTATTATGAAATAGTGGAATAGATTGCCATCTGGGTGCATAGATACTTACGGGCAGAAAGCCATGTGATTTATGAATATGGATGCATATTCACTGGTGCAGATAAGTGTCTGAAACAGGAAGCAAGTTTTAGAATGTTTTAGTGAGAGGTGAGGAAGTTGCAACTAGATGTACTAAATCATGTGTCATTAAACCAACAGAAGATAGTAATAGGAATGTGATGAGTGAGTGAGAGCTGAATTATGTGTTTAGAAAGATGTCTATGTTTTTGAATGGTATACACTACATCCAGTCACATGCAATAATACAGAGGCAATGTGGAACAATAATGTAGATTTACATAGTGAAAACAATGTATTTCCTTTTACAGATAAATGTACTGAACATGCAATGCCAACATAATGGAAAGCAGAAATATATATGGAAATATAATATCTGGCTCTGCATGTTCTTAATCATCGGAAGACCCTACATTGGCTATTTCTGTACATAGTTACATAGTATTTCCAGTAGCTGCTTGAATACAATTCATGCTTTGACAAGAAAATGGAAAGGAAAGAGAATGCTGATAAATATAACTGCAATAAATTCTACAAATATGCTATAATGAGACTTTCCAAAAATTAGAAGCGGGAAATATTGGCTATAATTGGTTTAGTTTATTAGATATTTTATGTAATGGTATCGATCCCAGGCTTTCCCGTTATTCCTATGATTTTTTTTGCAGAAAATGCATATAACATGTCTTGTTTCTAGCAATGATTGCATTTTAGGCTTTGGTGGGTGTTTCAAATAGACATAATGAGCAATTACCTAACCTTCTGTCTTCCCTGATAAAGTAAAAATGGTTCACAACAATTACTAGCAAATAATATTCCCAAAATTGGTTGAGGTTCTTGCCTGAAACTGAGAACAGAATATTGATCCTCAAAGCAGAATAAACCAAAATGGAAGACCTGATGTCTAATGCCCAAAATAGCTAACTGAGGTTCACCAAAAATGAGGCTAGGTATATAGTAATCATATTTACGTGTCATTTATTAATACAGTGAATAGTGCATATAGGTTAGAGCATTGAATGGGGAGATGGGCTCAAAATCCACACTTAGCATGAAGTTCACTGGGTGACCTTGGCCAATCACTGCACAATCTAACTCACTGGGCTATTGTAAAGATGAAACAGAGCAGCAAAACCATATATTTCACCTTGAGTTCCATTAGAAAAAGGTGGAATAAATACAAATAAAAAATAAAAAAATAAATGAAGAGCTGGATTTATGCAAAAGTTAAATAAACTATAGTTTAGGATCTCAGATTATGGTGGCTCTCTAAATACACAATCTCCAAAATTATCAATTTGGAGAGGGATGCTATGGGGCTTCTTAAACTTGACATGTTTGAGGGCCTCAGCATGCTTTCATCCAGCCCTGGATTACTAATATTATAACAAAATACTGGAATGCATGCCATCTCCATCTCCGGGAGGCCAGTGGAGAAGAGATGCTGATGAAGAGGCTGTCCCTGATGTCATTCCTACAGTTTCAAGTGTTTGTGAGTGAGGAGTTATTCCAGAGACAGGACCTGTAATAGTTACAGAGAATTGTCTTGTATCTTGTCAGTCCTGATTGATGAATAAAATTTCTGTTATGTTTTAGAAACTGGGTCACTGTCTTCTCTGGGGAAAAAAAAACAAACTTCAGGGATGTTCAATCACCCTTCTGTTGGAACTGCAATTTGATCTCAAATTTGATCTCAAACTGTCCCCCCGACTTTTAAAATTGGCCTGAAAATATTCTGCCTGTCTGTGATCTCACACTGCTTCCCCAATCCTTACTCATCTTTTATCATTTTGGTTAAACCCCCCCCCAAAAAACAAATCTCTGCTTAGGGAGTGTTGCGGAGAGGCTCAAGGCTCATCTCCATTGTTCACTGGGTCTGGATTGCAAATACTTGGCACATGCATGTTGACTAACTCATTGTTCATTGGATCGGGATGCATGTAGGGTTGCCAGCTTTGAGTTGCGAAACACCAAGAGATTTTGGCAGTGGAGCCTGTGGAGAAGGGTTGGGGAAGAGAGGAACCTCAGCAAGGTGTACGTACTGTTATAGAGCCCACCCTCCAAAGCAGCCATTTTCTCCAGGGGAACTGGTTCCTGTAGTCTGGAGATCAGTTGTAATTCTGGGAGATCTTCAGGTCTCCCCATGGAGGCTGGCAACTCTAATTGCATGGTTTTCCTCTTCTGCCATCCGTTCACACAATGCACCATACAGGATACAATTTCAACCTGCAAATGTGGTGT
Organism: Gekko japonicus; assembly: GCF_001447785.1. NCBI lineage: Eukaryota > Metazoa > Chordata > Lepidosauria > Squamata > Gekkonidae > Gekko > Gekko japonicus. The sequence goes on along the minus strand of NW_015163102.1, from coordinate 132,058 downwards.
CTTGCTTGGTTGTCTTGATCCTGCTGTGATGGGGGCTTGTTTCTGTACTGTTCCAGCCTCATCCATGGGGGTCTCTTGCCTGACTTCCAGGCCCCCCTGGCAAGGGATGGAGGGATCAGGGATGTCAGATGCAGGTTAGGAAACTCCTGGAGATTTGGAGATGGAGCCTGAGGAGGACAGGGACCTCAGTGGGGTACAATGCCATAGAGTCCACCCACCAAAGCATCCACTTTCACCAGGGGAGCTGATTCCTGTAGTCTGGAGATGAGCTTGGCATCTTTACTTCCAGAGCTAAGCATATTCATGTTAATTTGACTTCTGTGCTCCTGCACTCCTGCCTGGGAACTGGAGTCCGGGCCAGTCACACCTGAGCATGCACCAGCACAATGCATGGTACCAACTGATGAATGCCACTGACTGCACCGGCCTCAGAACAGCACACAGACTCTAACACAGATGATTTTAAGTAGTGCATGGTCTGCCTGTGATGCCCTTTGGGTGCATGTATTCAAACCCAGTGAATTGTGAGTGTGTGTCATTGACAGCCACCAGGACAGCCACCATGTTTAGTGCTGCCTCTGTGCAGATGCAAAATTACTCAAAATGATGCTCATTTAGAATTGTGAACAAATTGTCAAGGCAATATGGGTGTTGCAGATGGTAAATTTGAATGTCAATTGCATATTTCTTTTTGCAAACGTTGCAGCTTCCCTAAAAATCATCCACCCAGCTGAATTGCTGGGCAAGGCTGAAAAGTTTAAAAAGGAATATTAATGTGATGCGAGAAAATTCCCCGTTCAGTTCCTTTCCTGATGATCCCTTTTCTGCTACTGTGTACTGAGACAACATTTTCAGGAAGTTATTCACCACCACAGCTCCAAGGACTTTTTTCCTGGTGTTTTTTCACCCACTCAAATTTCGTCAACAGAGCCAGTGTGGTGCCGTGGTTAGCATGTTTGACTAGGGTCTGGAAGTGAAGTCCCAGGTTCAAATTCCAGCTCTGCCATAGAAGCTTAGCTTGGGTTGGTGACACTCTCCTAGTCTAACCTACCTCACAGGGTTCTTGTTGTTGAGGTTAAAATGGAGGAGGGATGCATAAGTCCCTTTGGGTCCTCATTTGGGAGAAAAACAGGGTATAAATATTGAAAATAAATAATATCAACTTATGTCAAGTTGGGATTTTTATTTATTTATTAGAAAATGGGTAAGCCAGCTCTCCAGACCTGTTCTGCCAGGCTTTTGGTTAGGGACAGTGACAGTTTTCCAACATGGCCTGCACCTACCCCATCCCCCCCCTCCAAAAAAAATCTAGGAAGTGACCAAATGGTCCAGAACTCCAGATTTTCAACTGTGTAATTGTTAGTGGTGCCATCTTATCTGTTTTAAATTGGTTTTCATGTTATTAATTTTATTATATTTAAAGCCTGTATACTGTTTCTAAGGCTTATGCTGTACTGTACTTCACCCAGAGGCCAGCACAAGTCAGGATAGGGTGATTAATTAATTAATAATAAAAAACAAAAGTTAATAAAATATGCCAAAAAGCGATAATAAAAGCTATCTTTAGGTTTAATATCACTGCTAAGAGGGTTTTTGTGCTTCTATGGGAATGAAAGTACACAAAACAGAACAGTCTAAAATCATGCTTATAAAGCAGGGCAGGAGCCAACCATAAATAGCTAAAAAAAAAGCCTGAGTAAACAGAAATGTTTAATGTTTTGGTCTGGCTCCTAAAGGAAAGCCTTATGGGAGAGAGTATTCCGAGGTGAGCTGCCACCATTGAAAAAGCCCTGTCTTGGCAGGCACAGACCCAAAATGTATCACACTATACTTGCACCGAATTGAGGGTTGCTAGCCCCCCCCCCGCCATCAGGCCCCACTCCCGGCTGCTGATTAGCTGGCCAATGGGGGGACTTACAAGTAACAGGAAGGAGGCCCAGGCTACATTGCTAGTGACATGGTGACATCACTTCTGGCATGTACCAGAAGTGATGTCATCACATCGGCAATGTCACAATTACCCTCTGGTATTTGGGCAAAATCTCTATGGTAAAAGCCATTTTTTTTTTGCCCTAATAGTGCATCACTGCAATGTTGTGATGTGATGACATCACTTCCAGTGTTCACCAGAAGTGATGTTGCCATGTCACTGATGACGTAGCCTGGCCCTCCCTCCTGTTCCTGCTAAAAAAACCCAACCAAACCCTAATTTAATTTCATCTGCCATTTGGTTGCCATTTCCCCCAGTCTTTTTGAGCTCCTCGCAATCCTCTTGTTAGCAGTGAAATTAAAGATATTTGTCTCCTTCTAAAAAAGGCTATGTAAGAGTTTGCACAAGCAGAATCACGAGGAGTGCTATAGAAGCTATTTAATTGATGTTTGGATGGTCCTGCAAGCATTTGCAGAAAACCACTAGTTGTTGTTTACTTTAGATCCAACCCCCAAAGCTTTAAATTACATTAGAACCACTCCTCCTTACCACCAAATGTCCCATGACACTTCCCTAGTTAAAGTTTCAAGTTCCCTGATGCTTCCATTTTAGAGAGTCAGAGAGGAATTCATGGCTGTAATGCTAGCCTTTGAGAGTATTTAAATACACAGAGGCTCATGGGAATATGAGTGTTGATGGTATCACCATTCATCCCCAGTGCAGATGTACTGGGAGGCATCACATCCAGATAGTAAATCATACACAGATGTTGCAGACGACCTCTTCTGTGGGTGTGGTCTTAGGATTTACTGTTGAGCTTTGTTCTTCGACCATTTATTTATTGTGGCAGACTGGCAGTTCTCTTATAGCTCAGAGTTTGAAAATTGCTGTTTTATGGAACTCCATACCAGTTTATTTAAGCACCCATTAACACATTGGTGTCTCTTATTTCCGTTTCCTCCAGACTTTGTAATATATCCTCATTTCAATCAAATTAAAATATAGCCTATTTGGACCCTTATTTTTTACAGAACTGACTCCCCCCTGAACATGTGAAGCACTCACATATCATATATTGTAGGGAGCTACAAAAATTTGCCACTTGCTTTTAATTACTTTATGTTGTTGGACATGGCTGTTATGCTTTTAGAACTTTTGTACATTGCTTAGAGCCCCCCCCCCTTGTGGGGATAGGCAATTAATAAATGGAAACAAACAAACAAACATCATATTGAGTCTTGTTTGCCATTGTAATATGGGGAACATCCCGAACACTGCCAGATTTCTTCAGTCTTGCTGCCCATTTAGCATAGCAGAAGTAACCTTATGTCACTCCACTATCTGATAGATCAAGATGGGTAGCCGTGTTAGTCTGTCTGTAGCAGTAGAAAAGAGTTACAGTCCAGTAGCACCTTAGACTAACAAAATATGGTGCAGGCTATGAGCTTTCGTGAGTCACTGCTTATGCCTTCTTCTTTTTTCTAAAGAAGTGAGCAGTGACTCACGAAAGCTCATAGCCTGCACCAGGGCTCTTTTTGTAGAAAGAGCCCAGCAGGAACTCATTAACATAATAGGCCACACCCAACAGCAAAACTCATTAGCATATTGGGCCACACCCCTGACAGCACAGCTCATTAGCACATTAGGCCGCACCCCCATGTTACCAGAAGTGTGGTTATCCAGCCACACCCACCTTTTGCTTCTTATTCTGTTTACCTTGTTTGTCCACTCAGGTTGGATTTCATCACTTTCTTAGCGATTCAACACATTCTCATAATATCTGTAATTGCATAAATGAACACTTTTCATGTTTCTGCCACATTTCTGATAAATGCACTGAGAACATTTTAAATTCAAACACCTCTCAAATATAAAGATTTCCATTCCAAAGGAACCACACCGTGGTCTTCCATACATTGCTCGCATGTCATTGTAAAATATTATGAACTAGACCTAGTGCAGGAGTGGGTGCATGGGTGCATCATGGACAATGGTATTAATGGAATACTGTGACTTCCCCCCACACACACAACTTTTTTTTTATCACCACACTGACAGTTCACATTGGCTAAGCCTCTGAGTATTCCATGCTTTAAGATACAGAAAGCTCTCTACGGAGGCGTTCCAAATTCTGTATCAAGAAAAGTGGGATTCCTCAACCAGTATAAATTACGTAAATTGAGGAAACTTGCATGATTCTTGTTATTTTGCATGATTTGTGTTGCCAGAATAGAATGATCTTTTCTGATTTGCTTGCTGTGGGAGGGACATGGGCCTTTGAAATCCTGCACCCAACCCCTGAGAATCTTATTCAGCCATCACTGCTTTCTGAAATTTCAAAAAGCGTTGCCTGTATAAGGGCTAGAAATATGCTTTTTAATCAAAATGAGGGGGGGAGATTTGCTGGAAGCTAAATTCTGTGTTATCTATCATATTCTGTGCTTCTTTCTGAGACCTTACAGAACTACAGCACACACACATTACGCGGAATGAAGGCCTTGCTAGAGAAGCTTATAATGCTCCAAGCTATCACATGGAATGCAGGTGTCTATTCAAAATACTTGTAAACCAACATTTTTAGCCTAACTGGTCCTCAAGGTTCATGTCAGTATGAAACACTTATAATATAAAATCTAGGCTGTGGCCACACACACTAAATAATCCACTTTCAATCCACTTTCAGAGCACTTTCCATCTGGATTTCACTGTGTGAACTGGCAAAATCCAGTCGGAAAGTGCACTGAAAGTGGATTATTTAGCACGTGTGACCACAGCATAAGATGCAGCAGAAATAAAACTCGAACATTGTTGGAGAAAAGTGTATGAAAAAGAACTCTACTGTTGTCTTTGAAACCCTAAAGCCCACTGAAGCAAAACAGTCCTTTCTAATGACATATCTGAAGTGTCCATGTGGACCTGCCTTGGGAAGGCATACTACATCAGTGGAGCCACCACTGAGAGGGCCCTGTTTCACATGGTATAGTGACTGGAGTGTTGGACTAAGACTGGGAAGATCTGGGTTCATATTGACATTCACCCTTAAAGCTCACTAGATGACCTTGGGCTAACTGCTCTTTGTCTCTTTAGTCATGTCCATTCAAAAAGTAATGTTAGAAACAGCCTTTTTTGATTGAATTTTCTGAGAAATTTTGTTCACAGAGTAAGATTTTAATGCACACACAGATCCCAAAAAAGAAAACCTGGATTGTACAACTATCCCACACTGTTTCATACACTACTGCTGATAGAGAGCTAAAGAAAATAATCTGTCATCACGAGATGATTGGAGTTTTGGAAGTAAAAAAGAAAAAGAAAAAGAAAACCTGTTTTTCGAAGTCCACAGATACAATAAACTAGATTGCAGTTTTTTTGAGCGATTCCAAATAAAGGGCTTCTGCTTCATACGAACCACTGATTAAAGTTACGAAAGAAAGAAAAAAGTCTCCTCTACCCAATGTCACTTCTGATTTGTCTGCTGGACCAATTTCTCAAGGATAATGAGGTATGGATGGGCTCTCCTAATATACCTGGATGATAGATTGGAGGGGGGGGGAAGCCAATGGGAAATGAGTCATGAAGATTTGTCAGATAGATTAAATTCAGAGGTGGAATCTGTGAAACCATCAAATAAATGATGAAATAATAATAAAAAAAGCTTACAAACCCTTTCGAGTGAGGTTGGGGGAAAATGCCTTCATTGCAAAAAAAGAAAAGAAAAAAAGCTCTTAAAAAGCTATATGTGACAGCTGTAAGTTTATACGCAGCCCACTGATGAAAGCTGCCAGCAAATGCAAGTTTAGTGGGAGGGCGCTGCCAGATTGAAAAGGATGGGGGGTTGTCTGTGAACTCTGCCTGTGGGCCACATTTCATCCGAGACCAGGCTTCCCTGCCCCCGGAAGAATTTGGGAGGGGAGTTAAAAAGGAAGAGCATGCTTGTTATCACACTAAATCCTTAAATGTCTCAATACTCAATCTGGTGATCCAAGTGGATTTCCATTTCCCCAGTGGATGTCTATTAATGAATCTGCTATGAATTGGATTATGAAGTACTGCCCAACATTAATTGTGTGTGTGTGTGTATCTATTTCGGCCCCTTTCTGGCTGCTGGCCATCTGGCTGTGCTGACAGGGGCTGCCTTTGCCTCCGTGGAAGGAGGAAGAGTGGCAGGGAGCAGGGCATCCTGGTCCTCGGGCAGGAGGTGGAGCTGGCACTCTCTGACTGCTGGCTCTGTCCCCACCCATTCAGTCTTCGCCTCATGCGCGGCCCACCCTCTCACCCTGTATGCAGTGCAGGCTTCGGCTGGTCACCCCCTTTTTGGTGGGGGCCAGGTAGGATTTATTCTTGCCTTTTCCTTATTGGCCTTTGGAAGAGGGTCTTGTTTTGTTTTGTTTTTGCCTACCCTGTACTGTTGTTCAGTGGATTGTGGAATTGGCCTGGGTGATGCCATTAAATAAACTGGTTACTTTATGGGTGGCAGGATTGTTTGGGGGGATCGTTATACAGCTTGGTGAGCATGATTTAGCACCCCTATTTTGTGAGTGGATTGTGGAATTGACCTGGATTGTTTTGGGGGATCGTTATACAGCTCGGTGAGCATGATTTAGCACCCCTATTTTGGGGCTAGGGGACTTGCAGGATCACCCCTTGGGCTGTGCAGCCTGGGGTGAGGAATACAGACTGGCTTTGTGATTGCCTGGAGCAATCCTCCCCTTAAGTTGTGCAGCTTAGGGGTTGGAACTCCAGGGCATAGCTTCCTTCCTGTACCAGCCGGGTGAGAGCCATCTGGGGATGGCTCTGCCCAGGGGCAGGACGGGGCACCCATTACTTAGCAGGGGAGGGGGGGTGAATGGCCCCTGGCCCTGGCTGTGCTGCTTGTTAGTTTGTTACCCTTGCCATTCAAACATGCTAAGGTTAAATAAAATGCCCCTTAGTTTTACCCAACCCTTTGTGTCCGACTCTTTCTTCTGATGGGGGGGGGGGAATGATCCCCGCTCTCTCCCCAATGGGAACAAAGACTGGCTTACAACATTCTCTCCTTTTCCTTTTTTATTAGTACAACAACCTTGTAAGGTAGGTTAGGCTGACAAAGAGTGATTGGCCCAAGGTCACCCAGCAAGCTGAAATGGTAGAGTAGAGATCTGAACCTGGGTCTCCCATATCCTGTTCCAACACTACACAATGCTGGCTAATACAGACAATCTGTCTATTAATAATAATGGGAAATGCCAAGAGATCAGATATGCAGGTACCTGCAGGTATGGCACACCATCAGACGTTGGCAGATAAACTGATCCTGCTCTTATACTGTAGCAACTAATTTCCTTGTCCTTCCTCAGCTATGCATGGCCCCAATGAGGACTGGTTGGTCTTCAAATGACAGATGTGAGAGATGGTAACCATCAGAATCAACAACTTGGCACAGGTTGATGTGTTTACTGTAATAGAAGCACTTTACAGCGACAAAACTTAGAAAAATGAAAACAAAACATTCAGACATGGATCTGCTAGATTTTCTCAGATTCTGTCATTCTTGCCTACTGTTCTGGATGGTGTTGGATTGTAGGGGCTTTCTAGAGAAAAGGGGGCACAGCTCAGTGGCAGAGTATCTTCCTGGCATGCAGAAGGTCCCAGGCTCAATCTTCAGCTGAAAGGACCAGATACTAGGTGATGTGAAAGAACTCTGCCTGAGGCCCTGGAGAGCTGCTGCCAGTCTGGCTAGGCAATACTTTCATGGACCAATGGTCTGATTCTGTATATGGTGGCTATATGTGGTCAAGTGTTCGAACTGTTGATGTTTTCCACTTCAGGCTTAAGGCATAATTGGCTGAAATTCTCCTCCACAAGCCATAGAGAAATAAATGAGAGTTTTGCAGGAGGACACCCACTGGTTGCCTCCAGCTTTGTAATGGTACAAAAAAATTCATGTTTATTGACAGCTATAAATAGTGATTTGTCACAGGTGCTGCTTTTGGAACTTTACTTTCTGGGAAAAGTGGAAGCCTTAACATCCCATAATTCAATGGTGTTTGAGCCTTAAAAAGAAAACTTTTATACTTGAAAATCTATTCATTCCTTTCTGGAAGGGAGCTGATACTGTACTATATTGAATCAACCTTTTTCAGTTGTGTAGCAGTTCTAAAAAACTTGGCAAGAAGCTGCTTATTTCTTTTCCTGTAGCAAAGCTTTGATGTCCCAGGGAAGTAACTTCCCGGTCCTGCTGCCCCAGATTTCAAAGGCCCAGGCGTACATCAGACACATACTCTTACCATTCCATTAGTGAGGTGTTTTTGTAGTTGTCTGAAGAAGCTCAGCCTGAAATAATCTTCTCTCTCTAACAATCTGCTTTGTGAAGGGGGGGGGGAGTAAGGAAATGGCTTTTTCTTATTAACAATTAAGGGTGTTGTTCAGTGCTTGAAATCATCTTGCAGTGAAAGTTCGGCGTGGATTCTCATTAAAATATGAAGAGAAAATCACATCCCAGGACTCAAAGGCAGTAGTCAAATGAAACTAGCGGTATCAAAAAGTGAGCAAAACGCCCAGTGCAAAAACATATTAAGAACTCTTCATTTCTTATTGATTTCAAAGCGCACTTGCTTATTGGTTTGTTTCCCAGAGTGCCTAAAACTGCAGGCTTGTTTATTTCTGCAACCAAAGCAACTAAAACTTGAGACATCCTAGATCCATTGTATAATGTGCTGTATTTTCATTCAAGGAGTGTTTCTGAATATATTGGTGGTGGGGGGGGTGAAGGGGATAGCATCCCATGATTCTTTTCAACCCTTCTGTGTATATTTCTAAGTAAGATGTTCCTATTTCTTAACCACGGGGACTATGACCTTTACTCTGATCCTTTCAGTTATATGCCATTTCTCTGTAGTACTAATGTGATACGGTGCTGTGAGTATAATTGTGAATTTTGCAGGCAGAGATGTAATGTGCCAAAAGATCATCTGTCCGATACACATTGTGGAACAAGGAGATGATACCTTACTTTGAAGAAAAAGGGGGAGATACCAATCTCACAAATCCATGTAAACTGCCATCATAATTGACAATGGGTTTTTAAAATTTATTTTCAATCTGGATTTTACACTTCAGTAACTAGTGGTGCAACTTTTCCCTTTTATTAGTGCAGACCTATACCAGGTGGAAATGGTTTTTGTTTTAAAAAAAGAAAGCTGCATCAGTTCCTTGTTTCCAATAAGCAGATCCCCCCCCCAAAAAAAACCAGAAACGAAAATAAGAAAATATCAGAAAGTGCTATAAAAGGTTGTTTTGTATATTGAAAAGGGACCTGACATTATTCAAGCTTTATAGTTCTCTTTCCAGAGTGTGTCCCTTTTCAGAGGAGAACAAGGCCCTTCTGTCACTTGCTTTCCAACCCTCTTTCTGGCTTTTAATAAAGAAGCTGAAAGCAAATAATAATAAAAAGAACCAGTTTCCCTCTGAAACTCAGAACCAACACTTTATCTGCAGAATTGGGCCAAAATGGAGCCCTCCATGCTTCCTTGGGAAAACAATTCTGTTGTATAGCAGTAAGGATGCCAGGCCTCCGGCTATAGCTATAGTGGGAGGCTTCTCAACAATCACTTTCATTACCAGGGATGGGACTGTGTGCTGCTGCTGTGCCAGAAAACTTACATCACTTCTGGTTAAAACTGGAAGTGGCAGAGGGGACACTCTTTGCATTTCACAAAAGCTCTATGGCAGAACTCTATGGTTAAAACTAGAAGTGAAGTAAGTGTGGTGGTGTGCCAGGCCCTGCCCCCGAATTCCTCCTAGGTGTTGCCAGCTGCCGCCTGGTAACCCTATAAAGTAGTGAGCCACACAAATTACTCTGAGGGACAGTTTCATTAGGAGGGGACTTTGAGAGTGCCTGATAGGATCGTCATCCTCCAGGTGGGGCCTGGAGATCTCCTGAAGCTGCAACTGATCTCCAATTGACAGAGATAAGATCCTCTGGAGGAAATGGCTGTTTGGGCACATGGACTCTATGCCTTATACCCTGCTGAGTTTCCTCCCCTCCCTGAATGCTTCCTTCCTCAAGCTTCACCCCCAAATCTCCAGAAATTTCCCAACCTGCAGCTGGCATTCTGGAGGTAGTACACAGGTTCACATTGGTAGTACACAGTACATAGGTTCATGTAGGCAGGTTGTATAGGACTGTTGCTTCACTTCTTCCTCTTTCTATTCTGTCTGCATCCTCTCTCCTAACAGAGGGAAATAAAAATCAGTTGGGGCTGGTAGAGTGGCCGGTTTTGTTTTGTTTTGTTGCTTTTTGCTCTAGGAGAGCACAGTCTAAAGCAGGGGAAGCATCCACTCTAGGCGTCTAGCCAGATCTTCAGGGCTCATTTTCCCTCAGAGAATCTGGCAGCCAAAACAAGGAATGTAACTGTGGCACAACGAGGTAGCGCAGACTAGGGGAAAGGTTGGAATAAGCCCATCTCCTCTCAGCTCAAGTGTGGTGGGGAGGTGCGTAGCCTCCCTTACAAGCCTGGGGCACTTGGTCCATTTCCCTCATGCTTGGTTCTCCAAGGACAATGGGGAAATGTCGAGGAATAGAAATGGCCCAACTGGTGATGTGTGTGTGTGTTCTAATTCTCTGGATCCCTCTAGGGACACCATTCTTTTCTCATAGATTCCTTCTCCCATACTGTGAAAATCCTTTCGTAGGCTCACTGCTGGTTAGATAACTATAGATGGATATCAAACAGCCATGAGCTGTCTTGCGTCCCATAGGTGCCTCTGTCTGGCTGCTGTGATCCCTCTAGTGACACCATTCTTTTCTCATAGATTCCTGCTCCCATACTGTGAAAATCCTTTCGTAGGCTCACTGCTGGTTAGATAACTATAGATGGATATCAAACAGCCATGAGCTGTCTTGCGTCCCATAGGTGCCTCTGTCTGGCTGCTGTTCAGGAAGACACTAGCAGTGCTGTTCTATTTAACTGGGAGCAAATGTCTTTTTATATTTTTAATGTGCACGTTCCCCCCACCCACCCAGTGATTGGCAGTGTTAATCCCTGCATGTAATAATGTGTAAAGAAGATGGATTTCCAAAATGTCATTTTATGTATGCATTTCCCTTCAGTGTGTCTGCTTGGAGTAAAATGGGTCTTCACTTAACCTGTGGTGGGGACAGCAGCTGAATCACCAGAGGTGAATCAATTGCTCCTACTGTTTGTCTTTCTATTTGATTTTGAATAGCTGAGGGTTCTTTGCCAGCAATGGATTTTTTTGGACTGAACATCAGTCCTTAACTTTGGACCATTTTTTATTGTTTTGCATACATTTCCTTTTTCCCCATTAGGAACACTCTCTGCACAAGCTAGGCACAATGTGCCTTTTTGCCTCTGTGTATGTGTCTATGCTTTTCATCTCTATGTATATTTTCCCTGTGCTTTTGACAAAAAAATTAAGAAGTTATTATTCATTCAACACGAGGTGCTATGTAGTGTTGCCAATTTACCACCTCCCTTACTTTTGCATGAAACCCTTTGGGCTGCTGAAGCCCCAAATCAGTCTTTTCATTGCTGAATAAAAGAAGCATTCATGCTTCTGCCAAAGCAGCAACAGAGTCTTATTCTCAGCACACCCCTCCTTTTTTTTTTTTTTTGCTAAATATACTAATTTATACATTCAATATACATGCTGAAAACTTCAAACAGAGGGTGGGGGATTGGTTGCATTCAGACATAAACTGTAATTTGTTTAAATTGTAACTTGTGCGGTAAACTCCGAGTGGTCCACTAAACTTAGGCTGTATTGAGATGCCACGAGAAGGTATAGTTTAATTCCATTCCAGCATGAACACGGCTTGTTGTTGGATTCAAGCATACCCTTTGATCCTCTTACTTCATATATCTATGTACAGAGATTGCTGCAAAACTTCCCGTTTTGACCAAGCTCTAGTTCACTCAATGCAGGTGTCTTGTTCAACTGAAGTCCATTTACTTCACACAAACCAGGATTCACAACAGTAACCAACCCAAGCTGTGTGTCTACACAATCAAAGTTCAGCTGCAACCAGCTCTGATGTCTGAATGCAGTCATAAGTAACAAATCCTGATATGTGTATAAATTTCTAGGCTCCCCCATCTCATTGAGCTGTTAGACTCATCTGGGATTTTGAGACTGGGAGTGTGTGCTGCCAAAAAATGGCTGCCATGGGGTATTGTGAGTCGTGACCAATCACAAAATAGCTGCCATAGTGTACTGAGGCCAGTCACAGAATGTTGGGAGTTTGGAGCCCAAATGATCTCCTGTAATGGATGCTGCTGTTTCTGAATAGGTAGTCTCTAAAAACGCCAATGTGAGGTCTCCTGGGTTCTCTGCATTGTGATGTTGCAACTAACTGTGCTTACCTAAAACCACAGTACATAAACCACATGTGAGTCATGACCAATCACAAAATAGCTGCCATAGTGTACTGAGGCCAGTCACAGAATGTTGGGAGTTTGGAGCCCAAATGATCTCCTGTAATGGATGCTGCTGTTTCTGAATAGGTAGTCTCTAAAAACGCCAATGTGAGGTCTCCTGGGTTCTCTGCATTGTGATGTTGCAACTAACTGTGCTTACCTAAAACCACAGTACATAAACCACATTTTATTGTGATTTTTTGGATCCAGCTATTGTCCTTGTTTAGAATCAGGTACAGGGGAGAACTACAAAATCATTCCTAATGATTTTGGGATGTTAATTGTAACCTGGTAATATATTCAATATGTTATAGTGAGTAATCTGGCCCCACTGGTGGACCTCCCAACGGCACCTGGTATTTTTGGCCACCGTGTGACAGAGTGCTGGACTAGATGGTCCATTGGCCTGATCTAACATTGGCTTATCTTATGTTCTTAATCAGAAGATGTCATTCTAGGCCAGTAACAGTACAAGTAGGAGCAACAGGGACATTTGTTTTGGATTTTTGTGAACATTTCTTTTTGTCAGGGAGAGATGCCCCCACAGGACTTTAAATTAGATGTCTGGTAATCTGGAACAGACTCCCCATGTCTCTCTTGAAGACTGAGCCTTAGGTCTTTTCTGCATTTACCTGTCACTCCAGATTTTCTCAGTGTTTGAGTTGAGGCAATTTAAGTCCATGGCAAAACAGCATCCAAATAGCCCAGGGCAACAGCAAGCTGAAATTGAGCTGACTACTGAAGGGAGGTAATTAATGCAGAATGGGAGGGAAAATCTGGAATAAAAAGAAGGTTGAATTCAATTTTAGTGTGTGGGGGGGGGGGGCTGGATTAAAAAGAAGGTTGAATTTGGTTTTAGTGCAGAATTGTTTGGAGGACAGTGTGGTGAACATGGATTAAAATGAGAATTCAGAAAGGGCCAGATATATACGAAAATGTAGCTGAGTGCCATACACTGAAAGCACAGTGATTTTGAAATCACCGAAAAGAAAAATTAGATTGAATTTATGGGTTCTCCCCAGGTTAATACATCCAAGGAATTTTAAGTCAAGCTGCAAGATATTTTGTGAAGCTGGTAAAAAAATTTTTGATAAGTTGATCCCATACCCTGAAGAGACAAGACAGCAGCATGTGAGGTTATAACTAAAGTTTATGAATGGTTGATCAACATAATTATTAAATTAATTATTAACGTTAAATTTTCTGTCTCCTTTTAGTGTGGGTTACCTCTTATGGGCAGCCTCTGGTGGTCACCAGCATTTGGTTTACCTTGCCCTAGTGACAAAATCATCCAACATCACTACTATGTCTTATTTATCCTTGCCTGGTACAAATGTGGCCAGCCAAGCGCTGCTCCCTTGAAGCAGTTCAAAAGAGGGTGGGGGCAAAAGAGGGTGGGGGACAGGGAACAGAGTTTCACACATCCCTAGTTTGTCACCAGATTCCTTCTAAATCACTATTCAAATTGCAATTTGAACTTCCATCTTGAAGTGAAGAATCTAAGAATATTTTGAAGGAAACCAAAGGAGTTTAGATATGTGGCATTTCTCAGGGTGGGATGTGAACATTTTTGTCTTGTATCAACCAGAGGTCATTTCGGGGGGGATCGCGGGGGATCGCAGTTCCCTCGGGTGAGGTACGGGGGTGGGGCACATGATGAAGCCCCGCCCCCTGCTTCCAGCCACCCCGCTTCCGGCCCTCATTCAGCCAGGAGGAGGCAGGAGAAGAGGGAGGGTAAGTTGCTTCCTCCCTGCCTCTCCCCACCCCTGCCTGCCTGGGGCCAGGGAGGGCCTTGCGGGGCTTCCTTGCACTCCTGCCGGCCTTGCAGGTCCACCGCCGGGCTCCTCATGGGGTTTGGCAGTGGAGCTGCAAGGCCGGCGGCGGCGGCCGGGACCATTGGGGGCGGGGTGTGTGGCCTTATGACACACTTCCAGTGATGTCAGGGGGTGTGGCCTTATGACACACTTCTGGTGATGTCAGGGGGTGTGGCATATGCTAATGAGTTATGCTAATGAGTTTCCCTAGCTCTTTTTCTACGAAACGACCCCTAGTATCAACCCATTCTGTGCTTTGATTTGCTACCTCCTTTGAATATTCCCGTAGATTTTTTTTTCCTGAGCAGAATCTCATTCAAGTTTGCTCTAAATCTCAGTTTAGGCAAACTGCAATGCCAATTCAAAACAAGAGACATCCACCTGGATAGGTTTGGGGATCCTGGCTGATGTCTGGAAAAAGTATTTGTTACCTTGTTCAGTCAGTCAGAATGGATTGACTGACTATTGGCTATTTTCAACAACCATTCTAAAAGAAAGTAAGTGATATAAATCTGGTTCTTCGATTACTTCCTTAACACAAAGGAGAAAAAATGGAATGCAGAAAATTAGCTTCTCAGCATTTACAGGAGTAACTTTTTATCTCATTCTATCATCTTGACATTGTAATGCAAGCACTTTGGCCTGTTAAAATGTCATCACAATGATAAATGGTTATGGCCAAATGATGTCATTTTGCAAGTCTCGGGAGACCAGGGTATGGTGTCAAAGAGAAACAAAGCAATGTCAGCACTCGCCTACAGGGATTGAGGTCCAATCTAAAAATAATAGTGCAGGTGCAGTGCAAGTTAATATAGGGCAAGTAACAACAATACTATCGAAATTGCATTGGTGCTTATATAGGGAAAAGAAACAACACTAAAATTAGAGAGCTCTCCAAAAGCAAACAAGGCTGAAAGCTGACATAGTAGAGACATTAGCCAAGCTTTGTTAGCTAAGGTATTAATGATGCTGCATACCATATGCTCCGTTATCACAGTATCTTGCAAACAAGCATGTACAGAGCTAGTATCTGTTCCTAAGTGAATTCTCTCATTTCCATAAGTGAGGTGAAATATGAACATGGAGAGTATGAATGTATTATTATTATTATTATTATTATTATTTTTATTCCATTGACACAAATAGAAGAATCACAATAATACTGCATTTTGACTGATATTTTTGCACTGCAGCAAGGGAGAGCAGACCTGCACAATCTGTGACCTGCTGATATGAATGCAGGCCACCAGCTAAGTGTGGTGGCCACCCCTGGTTTTGTTCCCATCCATGGACCGCAAAACCAGGAGGACAGACACGTACCCAGAAGGCCACATTACATTTTCTATGGTATGCTTTCACCTTCTTAGGTCAAGTGCAGTGTAGATCTGGGGTTACATTAAAGGTAGGTTGGTAGGTGGGTGGGAAGGAGAGAAGGATTCAGGGAAATGTGAGGATGAGGGGGTTTCCAAAAGGGAAAGATTTTAGAGTGCAGAGAAGGGTAGGGAATACAAGGAAAAGTGAAGTGCCCCTCCCCCTGCTGAGTCCTTGCCAGTTTCTCACCACACAACTGGGTCCAGCAGACAATGCTATGCAATTGGGCGATACTTTTCCTAGGCAGAGGCTGTCGCGGAGTGTATGTCTGGTGTCCCCAGGTCTCCGTTGGATCCTAGCAGTCCAATATCACCCTGCTGAGGTTCTGCTATAGTCACCACACAGACTCAGGTTTAGTGGTATACTATATACAGTGAATTTTATTTACAATCACAATTCTCTCGGGCAAAGTGCTTCGCTAGGCAGTCAGTTTGTACATCAGCAACACAATGCACAAAACTGTTACAGTTAGATACATATGGCAACCAATCACATTGCTGCTGAGTCACTCTGATAAGACATCAGCTCTGTACAAGTTAGAACCGGATTGCTCTGGTCTCTATGACTATCAGTTCCTTGACACCTGACACATCAGATTGGCTTGATCTATGTACATAGATAGCAGAGAGGTTATGGAGGCTTTCAGGGAAGGGGAAAAAAGGAAATAGTGGGGAAGGGGAAATGACATACCCCCTGCAGCTCTTTGTTTCCCCCACTTGTTGTTCCTGTATGGATTATTATGATGCTCCTTGGGAGGAAAGCGATGGCGAACCTAAGCAGCATGATAAAAAGTAGAGACATCACCCTGCCAACAAAAGTCTGCATGGTCAAAGCAATGGTATTCCCAGTAGTCATGTATGGCTGCGAGAGTTGGACTATCAGGAAGGCCGAGCGCCGAAGAATAGATTCTTTTGAACTATGGTGCTGGAGAAGACTCTTGAGAGTACCTTGGACTGCAAGAAGAACAAATCAGTCAATACTAAAAGAAATCAACCCTGACTGTTCCCTGGAAGGCCAGATAATGAAACTGAAGCTCCAAATACTTTGGCCACCAAATGAGAAGGGAGCACTCACTGGAGAAGACCCTGATGCTGGGAAAGATTGCAGGTCAAAGAAGAAGGGGACGGCAAAGGATGAGATGGTTAGCCAGTGTCATCGATGCAATGGACATGAAACTGAGCAAAATGCAGAGGATGGCGGAAGACAGGAAGGCCTGGCGGGATCTCGTCCATGGGGTCGCGAAGAATCGGACTCGACTGTGCGACTGAACAACAACAACAACCATTTAAGGGGCTGAATCTAAGGTTGCCTTCCCACCAAAGCAAAAACTGTTTCACTGGCAGAATGATACTTCTGTTGGCAGAGGAAAAGGCAGCAATTTATCTCTCCCATTACACCCCCCCCCCACTTTGCCGCATCAGACTGTTTCTTAATCCCTAGGAATAGAATTTCTAGTGGGGTCACTGGGCTGCAGTAGGAGTGGGGAAATGGGGGGGAACCCCCCCCCAAGCTTCTCTCTGTTGGATCCAACCCAGTGTTGTTAATTTTAGCACAAAATCCAAATCTTCCTGTCCTGATAGTCTTTAACACTGTCACTACATGAAGGTGGCTTCTTAGTCTAAATGAGAATCTTTTTTTGCTACATTTGTTGATTTTTTCCTGTATTGTAGATGACAAAGCTCAAGATGTGTTTGTGCTTGTGTAGCATAGGGTTCAGAGGCTTGCAGCTCTCTCTCTTTTATTGAGTACATTTGCAATTTTCTTTGTTCAGAACTAGGGCATTTATACTTTTAAATTACATGGTACATGAAACGGACTAATTTTATATATTAAAAAGCTATAAATGAAGAATTAAATTTTCTTTAAATAGTGCAATATATTTAAGTTTGACAAAACACAAGTTTCCATATTTTTCACATATACCCCTCCCAAATAAAGACCTCTATTTTATTCCAGGTCCCCAAAATTCCCAGAAAATGCACATTTCTGGCAATGACAGTCCCTGTTTTGGAGCCTAGAATCTAGTTACAATAAATAAACTCCCTCTGAAGATGGATTTTCTGTTTCTAGCTAGTATGGCCAATATATTATTCTTCATGAATATACAATATATTTTCAAAGCCCCTTGTGTAGATTCCAAGAGCAAGAGATTCCTTAGGCTGATGTACTCTAGGAAGAAATACTTTATTTGTTTTATTGATTTCCAACTCCACATTTTCCATCTTCACTGGCTAACACACAGATTCCTCTCTGTATTTCCTAGTTTGTGCTTTTGCTTTTCAGTTTCAGCCATGCTAGAATTTCACCGCTTTGACCCTTTAAGCTCATACGTTAAACAAGAAAGTGTTTTCTCACAATCCCAAATTCTTTTATTTCAGGAAGAGGTTTCCTGCAAATACTTGCTGCAATAAGACCGAAATGAAGCTGATTTTGAGTCAGGCCCGTAGCTACAGTGGGGCATTTGGGGGCCTGCCCCCCTGAATTCCTGCCAATCCCTCCAACTTCCATTGAGCCCCTAGGCACCCCAGCTCTCTGGGCCACCCAGAGGGCCCCCAACTCTCTGGGACACCTGCAGGACTCCCCACCACCGCCCCTTCCCCAAGTGTGGCTTGTTTCCCCATGTAGGCAAGCAGAGTGCGAACACTGCAAAAGTGAGTTTTTAAAATGTTATTTTTATTTTATTTATTTTTATTTTGTGATGTCAGTGATGTCAGTGCCCCCTGACTTATTTAAAGGCTCCCTGAATTACAAAATCCTGGCCACAGGACTGCTTTGAGTTCATTTTGCTTTCACATGGTACAATTAGCTAACAGTATTAATTTTATCTATATGTTGACTGAATGTGATTATGGGAACAAGGAGTTGAGTTTGACATATTTTTTTATTTCATTGAGGTGATGAATTCCATTTATTACAACCATGTGTATACACACAAACTTTAGCCATGATCCAGCACTTTATTTGGAATAAAATAACAATTTAAAAAATCTGAACGCATGTCAAATGGGGCTCCTTTCTTTTTTTGCTATGTTTGCATTTGTGTGTGTGTGTGTGTCCGTGCCTGGAAGTCATGGTGACCTCTGGCAACTCCTACTGGGGCATGGAGGACATTCAGAGAACTGGCTTGATCATCTGCCTCTGCTCCCCTACCCTGGTATTCTTTGGAAGTCTTCCATCCAAATACTTGCCAAGGTCAGCCCTGCTTAGCTTCCAAAATCTGATGAGATCAGGCTCACCTGGGCTATCCAAGTCAGGGCGATATGGGGCTCCTTTCTTGACCTTTCACTCACTAGGTCAGTTTCCAATTCACAATTCACAAATCCGAGAAAGAGCCAGGTACAAAGTATTTGCACATCAGTACAGGCATGAGCGTGACTCCTGGGGATCCCTTGCCTGAAAATGCAATGTGACAATGAGCCTTGCGTAATGAAAGAAGAATCTCCTGTCTCTATTTCTCCACTTTTTTTTTTTAACAGTAGCGTTTTCTCGGGCCTATAAAACTAAATGCATCAGTTACATTCTACATTTCAGGCAAATCTTTAGTAAAGAGTACAGATACATCATGTGCAATCGTTGCATTTCTTAGCATACAGGAGATATGATTCTGCTTAAAACTAAGCCATTTTAAGTGCCATTGATTTCAGCTGAACCAGCATGTTTTTTAGGTCTCTCCCACTGGACTCAATGGAGCTTGAAAAAGGCTTAATACAGGCAGGATCATGGCCATTAAGTGGATTTAAACTGGCAATTGTGTGCTCTCAAGTATCTTGAAAACTGCCACAAACAATTAGCCATGTATCCACTTCTTCCAATTTTATATTTTATTCATTTCTTCAGGCTGAACAAATAGGCTTCTAGGCAGACTACTGGCTCCATGGCACTGAAGCAATATTCTGTTATCAGCTATTTCTATAACAGCCTTCCTCATGAAATGAGCACTACTTGTTCACAAATACCATGTTATCCTGCCTCATGGGCTTTAGTGGAATAGGGCACAGATTTCAGGATGCAGCTTTCAGATGTCAGAGAACCACATTTAAGGGGGATGACCAGAACTAGTTGTCACAGGGTATGAGAGAGGTCCCAAGGACTGCTGTCAGTGTATCAGTTTTGAATCTTCATCTCAAAAAGCCTCCTAATTCGTGTTTTGTTTTGTTTTCCAAAATGCTCATACAGGGGAAGAGAGAAGGAACTGCATTCTTGTATCTCTCAGGAAAGTGGCAAGGAGCAAGTATCTGCCACATTCCTCAGTTATTTCCCTTTTCTCATCAAGGGGCAATGACCTCAGGCATATTAAGCCTGGCAGAACCAGGTGGTAATGAGTTAACAGAGAGCTGAGATGGTTGAATGGATTGTACCACTTCAGACTGCAGAGGAGGGATTATTATTATTATTATTATTATTATTATTATTATTATTATTATTATTATTATTATTATTATTATTATTATCATCATCTCTTTAATAATTCCCTGTAAATGGAAAATTAGTGTGGGAAGGGCCAGATATGAATCCAAGGAGAAAGTGTCAATTTTTGTTTTTTGGGTAATGAGTTTTTACATGGGGGAAAGATTCACATTGTTAATTCCTAGCTGGTACAGGAGGATGGTGGAAAGGTCTCATCAGATCTTGGAAACTAACCAGGTTGGTAATTAGATGAGGGAACCCCCAAGGAAGACTTTGCAGGGGAAGCCAATGGCAAACCACCTCTGCTTCAAACTTTCCTTGAAAGACCCTTGCTGGGCTTGTTGTTTGTGACTTGATGGCACCTATGTACATACCTGGAACAGACCATTCTACCCCCCCTCTCCCACTTCTACCACCTCTTTCTGCAGTATGTGTAGACCAGGTCTTAATTGCCACCCATTCCTAGCCTCATTTAGAGATACAGGATTCCCCTTTGTCCTCTTTTCCCAAGCTGCTCCCTTTCAAGCCAGTAATTGTGAATGTGCAACATTCATGGCTATTTGCATGCTGCATGCTGCCACTGTGCAGACACAAAAGAACTTGAAATGCTATCCTTTTCAAATTATCAGTGAGCAAAATGAGCAAATGATCAGTGCGTTCCTGTGAAATTAATATTGCTAGTAACCTGTCTATTCAAGCTCCCATTCTGCAAATATCAAATTACCCTGGTGGATACCGAATTTTGCCTAAATTGAAAATCTGAGGCTAATTTGGAAGTTCCACCAAAAGTCAGAGAAATTCTAATCTAAGCTAAAACAGTTTTAATAAGACTGTTGTCTAGAGGGGGTAATGGTGGGTCACACATTTACCAGCCATTCTAAACCAGTGGCTAATGTTCATATTTTGCAGAGAGTAGTTGATGCATATTAATGCAATTAACATGCATTTAATACACTGCTTTATGGGGGAAATAATTTGAAAATAATCTATATTTTCTTGAATTTCGAAAGGTCAGTATTTAAAAACAGTATTTAAAAGGAAATGGCTGTCAGTGCATCATTTCTCCTCAGATTGAAACCAAAATCAAAGGAGCTTTTATCCTCTCTTCCTATGCAAGGAATAAAAGATGTAAGTTAAGAGTCTGTGTAGTATCTGAAAACTGCTTTTTTGGAAAGCAATTAGGGTATTTCAGCTGACTTCAATTTCCCCCTCAACAGCCAGCTTTCTGACTCACTTGTTTATAAATACTGGCTGCTCTCTAGGCCTCTGGGTCTATTTTATCGATTACAGGCACATTTAAAAACGATTAACAGTCTGATGGGGAAAACTGGTAGTGTTCGTTCAGTCCCCAGATTAAATCTGAAAGTATGCTGCAGTGCCACTAGCAAAAATCCTTCTTCTTTTTTCTTTATTTATCTATTAAAATTCAGAGAATGGGACAGTGCCAAATGTCATTGTGAAGGGTACCTGTCGAAATACATAGTGGATGGTGCAGCAGAATTGAAAGACACTTTTAAAGAATCACCTAGTCTTTAGATACCACTGCATAAATCATGTCAGAGAGGCTTGTTATAAATCTTCTCAAGAAGGAATTAGTGGGGAGGAATGAATACAGAGAGGAGGACCCAATTATCTGCTCCAGGTCATGTAGCATTGTAAGGAAGAGTCACAGAGATCATTTTCCCTTTCCTGTCCTGAGCATAATCTTTGGTACACAAACAGTTTAAATAGTTGTGAGGTAACAAGGCTTGAGATGGAATAGATGGATCAGAAAGGAGAAAGGAGAGTTTTCAGCAGCATTATAACAAACCCAGAGCTGACAGCCAGGGGACAGGCAGACAGAACTAAACAGGATTCAAGGCAAATTATTGTTATTAATTAATTAATTAATTAGGGCAGTGTACAGCAAAATAAAATCCATACATAACTTCATAGCTAAGAAACAATAAATACATTAATTAGAAACAATAAATACATCAGTTAAACTAGTCAGAAGGTGATAAACTTCAGTTGTGACACTGCCTCATGGGGGAGGCAGAAGATAAGTGTACCAGCCAGGCAAAGAACAGGAGTGCCAGCCAGATGGAAACCGTTGCTGTCCTGGTGGAACATCTCTGCCTTACAGGTCCTGCAGCACTGCATTACGTTCCACAGGGCACAGATGTTATTTGGCAGAGAGATCCACCAGGTTGGATCCAGGGTGGAGAAAGCCCTGGCTCTGGTTGAGGACAGCCAGAAGTCTCTTGGGCTGGGGACCACCAATAAATTCTTATCTGCTGAGCACAAGGCACTTCGAGGGGTATACAAGGAGAGGTGGTCTCGAAGATATGTGGGTCCCAGACCATTTAGGGCCTTAAAGGTTAACACTAAAACCTTGAACCTGATCCAATGCTCCACCAGAAGCGAATGCAGCTCATGCAGCACAGGTTGAATGTGTGCTGTTTGCAAAGTCCCGGTAAGGACCCATGCCATCATAGTTTGGACCAGTTGGAGCCTCCGGGTCAGCCTTAAGGGTAGCCCTACATACAGCAAGTTACAGTAGTCCAATCTGGAGGTGCATTGCATGGATTACTGTGGCTAGGTCAGGACAGGTCAGGTAGGGAGTCCGTTACCTGATCTGGCATAACTGGAAAAACACCAGTCTGACAACGTTTGTGATCTGGGCCTCCATTGATAAGGAGGCATCCAGGATTATACTCAGGCTCATGACTGTTGGTGTTGGTAACAATGGCACACCATCGAGAACTGGATGTTGGCACCCCAATCCCAAATACCCCC
>NW_015163102.1:63556-109307 GCF_001447785.1 Gekko japonicus | reverse complement strand
TTTATGAGATCAGATGTTTATGAGTCGGACTCGACTGTGCGACTGAACAACAACAACATGAGATGGCAATCAAAGCCACTAAGAGAGAATATTACACGGTCACAAATGCATCTGCAAGCTCATGCCCAGCCCAATTATTTAGAACAATTCGATCGATTACTACTTTGCCATATGGCAAACCAAATACTAGGGAATTGGACATTGACTGTGAGGCTTTTGTGAGCTATTTTGCAGATAAAGTCTTGTCGCTCTGCCGTGACCTCCCTGCCACAGTTGATACAGTGAGTGAACTCGAGGCTCCATGCACATCTTCTAGTCTGGTTATGGATCATTTCAGCCCACTCAGCCTAGAGGAAGTTGACAAGGTGATCCTGGCTGTACGCCCTACTACTTGCTCCCTTGATCCATGCCCCACTCCTCCACTTGTACCTGCTGGATGACCTTGGGCAAGCCATAGTTCTGGCACAGCTGTTCTTGAAAAATAGCAGTTTCTGTCAGAGCTCTCTCAGCCCCACCTACCTCACAGGGTGTCTGTTGTGGGGAGGGGAAGGGAAAGGAGTTTGTAAGCTGCTCTGAGACTCCTTTGGGTAGTGAAGGGTGGGGTATAAATCCAATCTCTTCTTCTTCTTCTTCTTCTTCTTCTAATTAAAGCTGGTCACAAGGAGTTTTTGCGGTCCCTACGGGAGATTGTCAACAAGTCCTTTTTGAAGGGGTGGTTCCTGGGGGGTCTTAAGGAGGCAGTGGTTCGCCCTCTCTTGAAAAAGCCATCTTTGGACCCATCCAAATTGTTGAACTACCGGCCGGTCTCCAACTTGCCCTATCTGGGCAAGATAATAGAGAGGGCTGTGGCTGTACAGTTGCAGAGCTTCTTGGAGGACACTTCCATTTTAGTTCCCTTCCAGTCCGACTTTTGCCCGGGTCATGGGATGGAGACAGCACTGGTCGCCCTTACAGATGACCTCTGGAGGCATCTGGATTGGGACGGACTGGTGTTGCTGTTTTTGTTAGACTTGGCAGTGTTTGACACAGTCAACCATCAGCTACTGGTCCACCACCTCAACGACAATGGGGTTCAGGGGCTGGCCTTCCAGTGGCTTGCCTCCTTTCTCCAAGTTGGGGACAAAGGGTGGCACTGGGGGATCAACTATCCCAGAGGCACCCACTGGAATGTGGAGTGCCTCAAGGGGCAGTGTGGTCCCTGATGGTCTTTAACATCTACATGCACCCCCCTTGCCCAGATTGCTCAGAGGCATGGGCTGGGATGTCATCAGTATGCGGATGACACCCAGCTCTATCTGTTGTTTGGCAGTCAGTCTGACTCCAAACCAGAAGATCTAGACTGGGTGTTACAAGCTGTGGCTAGTTGGCTTAGGCTGAGCTGACTGAAACTGAATCCGATGAAGACAGAGGTCCTTTGCCTGAGTCGGGGCAGTCTGAGGGTAGGGATCCTGCTCCTGACCTTTGATGGGGCACCTTTGGTGGCAGTGCCGGAGGTTAGGCATTGGGGAGTGCTCCTAGACACCTCCTTAACAATGGAGCTCCAGGTAGCAGCCACTGCTAAGGCAGCCTTTTACCATCTTCAGCTGATTAGGCAGTTGGTTCCCTTCCTCGAACGCAGCAATGTGGCAACAGCAATCCATGCAGTGGTCACCTTGAGACTGGACTACTGTAATGCTCTCTACATGGGGCTGCCCTAGTCTCAAATCCGGAAGCTGCAGCTGGTGCAAAATGCCATGGCCAGGCTGTTGATGCGACTCCCAATCCGGGAGCACATCCAGCCTTCGCTCAAGGCATTGCACTGGCTGCCAATAGCATACTGAATCCATTTTAAGGTGCTGGTTCTTACCTTTATGGTCAGGGACCGCCTTTCCCCACATGTTCCCCAGAGAGCACTGCGGTCAGGGGCCCAGAACTGACTGGCCCTCCTGAGTCTTAAGGAGGCTAGGCTGATGACAACCAGGGCACAGTCTTTCTTGGTGGCAGCTCCATCCTGGTGGAATGAGCTCCCAGAGGAGATCAGGACCCTGTGGAACCTATTACAGTTCCGCAGGGCCTGTAAAATGGAGCTCTTCCACCAGGCTTTTGGAGCCACCGCCACTTCTAACAACTAGGATAAGTTCCCCCCCCCCCCCCCCGCTGAACACCCCGGTGGGCCAGGCTATCCGGCCTGCTCCGCCCCGTGGTCGAGGCGTTGGCAGGCCAGGGCACCCTACCTCATTTGCGGCCGTCCCTGGGCCCACCTGCTTAAGGCCCTGGCGGACCAGGCCAGTCGGCCTGGTCCGTTCTCTTGGCATGGCTCTCCCTGTCCCCAGCGGCATCGGCTGCGCGAAGCTCATTGACCTCGCCGCCCCCCCATTCGAGGCCCCAGTGGGCCAGGGCACCTGGCCTCGTCCTTCCCGCCTGTGTGGCTCCCCACAGCCTCAGTGGCCTCAGCAGCATCAGACTCCCCGGGCTCCTCGCCCCCCCCCCCTCGCCGCTGGAGGCCTCGGTGGGCGAGGCTGCTGTTATGGGAAATCCTCTGGTTGAGGATTAATCCGTTGCCCAAATCTGTCTTATCTACGACGGGCTTAAAAGGGGTTCTTGGCACCAGTTTATGCAGAGAATGAGTCAGACAGACACTGTTCTGTTCCCCATAAAGAGACAACACAGCTGGATGTTTAAAGAATAAATGGTTGTCTTTGCTAAGTAATATTGGAATTCGCAAGAATACAAATAAACAGAGTCAATCACACATACACACAAGATCCTTTAGATACAGAAGAAATGGAAAACATTCAGTATATAGAAAATAATGAACTTTAACTGACGGGGTGGTAACACACCGCCCCGCTTCGTCCCTGCCTTCAGTGTGGCTGTCCCGACCCCCAGCGACAGCGGCAGAGTGATCATCCTCATCCTTTCTCCCTCCCCCTGAAGCGGCCAGCGGGCCAGGCCAGCCGGGGTCATCCCTTCCCTTGCCACAGCTCTCGCCACCCTCCAGCGTCAGCTCCAGAGTCACTGGAGCATCTGTCCTGTGTGCCTGAGGTAAGTTGTCTTGTGAGTTGAGTTCCTGCACCTGCTGCCTCTGTGGGCGGGACGTAGCCAACCCAGCCAGTGGCCAGGGACCCATTTGTGAGTGGCAGTCCAGGCGGCCAACTGATTTTGGCATGAATCGAATCCTGCCACCCCATAGGAGAGATGCCACCTCAAATCAGCTTTATAATATAGAGAGATAAGCTGCTGGATGCTGCCATCTCTGTCTTGGCTCTGTATCTGATTGCCATGCATAAGAGGCTAAGAGAGAATAAACTGAAATTGAAACTTGAGAACTTGGAGGCGATATTACTCAGTAAGGCATCTCCTCTGGAGTGGCTTTTACTCTTCAAATTAGATGCAGTCCAACATCTGTCACAGAAACATGAAGAACTTTGGAGTTCTGTTAGGTCCAGCCATTGAATTGGAGAAGATGGTGTCTCCAATACGCCATCTATATGTGGCTTGTAAGCTTTCCCCCTGCTTGGATACTGCTGACCTGACCACACTGATTCATGCAACAGTAACCACAAGGTTTGACTGTTGCAACAAACTCTACATGGGGCTGCCCGTAGAGATGTAGGAGTCCAGGAGTCCCACCTATGATAACCGGCCATACCTAGTTACATCAATGGGCCAGATTTTATGTTTTAATGTGTTTTAGATTTTATTTTATTTATTAAAATGTTGTAACCTGCCGTGAGTCCATTTACAGGATGGGCGGGATATAAATATGAAAAATAAATAAATAAATACAATTTGGAAACTGTATTTAGCACATCTGCCCGTAAAGACAATTTGAAAACTGCACTTAGTGCAACTGTTATCAGAGGCAGGCTGCAGAAAACATGTTACACCTGTTATTTAAGCTAGTGCTTTCAATGCCCTTCATGATCTGGGGTCCACATGCCTAAAAAGACCATTTGTCCCAATATGAATCTTGTCAGCAGGTTTGTCAGACCAATCATTCTGATTCGAGGGGGGGGGATATTCTGCTGCTGCTTACTCATGTGGGCTTTTTTGTATAGTTGCTTCCATGATATAGGATAGCATCCCAAGCAGCATTGCAAAGAGAAATTCTCTTAATTTCACTTTACTCAGTTTCTCTCTAAAATCCAACAACCTGCTTCTTTTCCTCTTTTGTAGGGATTTTGAGTCAGTTTCTAATCAATTCTGCCTGATCAAAGAGAAATTTGAGGAAGTTCTGCAATATTTCAGAATTTCACTCTGTGGGTTCCTAGAGGCCATTTCATTGCTTTGTATGGTGTTTGCATGCAGGATGACCCTGGTCCACTTCACACACATTCGTCCTTGCAATATGGGAGTTTGTTCATGATGGAGGAGAGTATGTGTAAATATCATAATAATGAGCAGGGCAGGTTGTGTGGGTCTTTCCTACCATGTTGACAGCCTCCCTCCTTCTAGGATGCCATCTGGATGGGAAAGACCGATTAAATTTTCTTTGTCAATGTGGTTTTAATGAAAGCATGAGACAAATAGCTTTCCAATCTGAATCCCACTTCTAAAATTAGCATACAGACTGCAGCCATCTCATCCACCGTGTAATACTGCTGAGTTCCTTAGGACTGGCCCCTAGACAAACCTGGCTTTTCCCTCCCAGATATGTCACAGAGCCTCACAGTCTCTAGAGAAAGTGCCAGGATGGGCATTTGTCTTTTCTTTAAGGAGAAAGAGACCTCCCCATCCTGCCTGCTTTGGCTCTCATAATGTAAACACCCTCCTTTTTTGTGTAAAATTCACTGCATCCCATTGGGCCTCTATTCTGCCATCCTTACAATGGAAGGTGGTAATTTATTATAAGAGAAGGCTGACGAGCTTTCTGCTCTTCAATACAAGATACCTAGTTCAGGGAGTTAGTCTTCTATTTCACACTGGAGCTGGAGGCCACTGCCTGGTCTCTTGATTCCCTCTCCTGGCATATATTCAGCAACACACACACAACTGAAAAAGGCCCAATGATTTTCTTGTAAGCCTTGCAACATAGGACTTCTGTGATTGACGGTGGTATCCCTGGGTCTTATAACTTCTGCCCGCACCTCAATAAGACATGGGCAAACACATTTTTAAATGGACATTTCTCACAGATAAACTGATGGGTCCAGTGGATCTCCACATCGAAACAGCTTCACCTGCTGATTTATGTCTGCCAAACGTACATCATTATTGGCTCCTGACTGTACAGAACTTTTCTGACCAAGTGAGAAAGGTACACAGTTGAATCATTGCTATAGGAATAAGTGCACCTGACCGTGGCTGTGAATTCTTTAGAATGAGATATAGACAAGGGACTAACAATGTTTGTAGGGGATAGGGAAGACAACATATATTCATTTTATTGCACACGCCGTCACTGCCCGGTGTAGACGTCTTCTGGCTTGGTTCCGTCATTTTCCACGTGGCTGCTTGTTGACCAGGCTTCAGGACCCGTATGTCAATTGCCACACTGCCACCGCTTGGCTGGAACATCCACTGCAGGGATTCTTCATAGCCGAGAAGTTCTTTCGCCTTTTTCCGAACCTCGACCAGGACGTCCGAGCATCAGCTAACACCCTCCCACAAGGGAGATTGGTGTGCCCACCCTCTCTAAGGAGTGGTTCCCACTTTATCTACTCGCCGAAGCTTTCGAATCGCTGGGTGGACGATGAGCTGGGGACAACAGGCTGGCTGCTCATACCAGTGTGGGGCTCGAACTAACACAGTTCAGTTGTTAAGACAGTGGGATATACCCACTGTGCCACCGCTCCCCTTACATAAAAAATCATGACTTCCCAATCTTGATGTTAGCATATACTCATCTGCTTGTATGGTCATCAACTCATTATCTTGTGGGGTTGTACATACTGCATCTTATTAATGTGTGTGATCTTTCATGTATATCAGAAAGGTGAAAGGAAGAACAAAATAAAACTATGGCAAAGTAAGCACACACCCTGTAATACCATCAACTCCTTTGGTGCCTGAGAACCACATCCTTTCCTGCCACCTTAGACATAAATGGGGCAACTCTACATATAACAACAAGGGTTTGATACCATTGTGTATAGTTTGAGTTTTTGATCAATCATAATAGACTCTGTGTTGGCGGGGGGTTCCCAATAAGAAATAAGAATATATTTACATATATATTCTGTTTTCTCCTCCTCTTTTTCTTTTCCGGCATTTAGATATTGGTGGGCTGAGCTCTTGCAAAATTTCATTCTTATGTTCCAGGCTACTGATTCCCACAAGAATGAACATAACCCCCAAAACACAGGAATTGTCATTTCCATTTGTTCATTCATACATAATGTATTCCCTGCCTTTCTTCCCAAATAAGAACTCAGAAGGGATTACAGAACATTCTGAAAGACATAAAAGCAATTATAGAAAAATCACAAAACAGAAGAAAGTTATCAGTATAAAGTAACAGCACAATAGCAGAACAAGCCAGTTAAACAGCAGCTTAACAGGAACATATTTTCCATTTTCCTAAAAATCCCAATGACCTGAGTGTGACAGACTTAAGTAGGGAGGATATGCCACAGAAATCTCCAGTCAGAATAAAGGTCCATCTAGACCAGTGGTGGTTCTAAACCTTTAATCTGCTTTTGCCCACTGTGCATAGAGCATAATCATTGACTGTCCTCCCCAAATCACAGGTAAAAACTAGAACATAAAAACAGCACTGCAGACAAAGGTGCCTTTATGTATACAGGTATATTTATGATATATGCATACTATACATAGATCTCAGACGCACATTCAGTGAGACATTGTGGTTGATGGCCATCAGACATCTTCTTAGGGTTTTTAATTTACTGTAGACAATTTTTATACAGTCTGGTGAAGAAATCTAAGATATGTAAATGTATCCTTAAAGTGGGATTAGTAATATAAACAGCTTCCCTCCACTAGCTGCCAGAAGCCATTGCAGGGGGAGAGAAGGGGTTGCCTAAAATCAAGAATACCCCATAAGTTCAGAATACCCCCCACAATTTGTATGGTAGACTTTCCCCATTGAAAATCACTGGTTTAGACCAGCACTCTATCACTCAGATGCCTCAGGGAAGCCCACAAACTGAAGGGGAGAAAATGGAAAAAGCTGTCCACTGTTCTTTCTACCCAAATGTTGGTAAATGTAAGTCAATTGACTCTGATAACGAGTCTTCTAGGTTTCCAAGAATATCCTACTGCATTTCTTCTTGTGGTCTGCCTTTATCAGCGAAAACAATAATCACATATTTTTGTAGGGCAAAGACAGGCTAAGACATATCCAGCCAACCCTCCCTAATCATGAGAATACTTTCCCCCGCCTTTCACTATGAGTTCCATTTTAATCTGATTTATATATGGCATTAGTGAGGCAACTTTGCATAGGCTCGGTGTCTTATTTAAACTCTGCTGCAACCCATGCAAACCAGTCTCACATTCTTAGATGGCATTGTTAGCAGTCTGCCTTTCACTATGAGTTCCACCTTACACCTCATTTATATATGACATGATCATGAGGATTTTGTACTGTCCGAATCAGCCCTTATTGGCATGCTGTACAGTAGAGATGTGCGCCTCAAAATAATTGGTATTTTTAATCTGGATATCAGGGAGCCATATATATATATAGGTATTCCAGGTTATCCAGGAATATAAATACAGGTTTCTTATTGGAGTGGGACCGCTGTTTCCTATCCAGTAAATAACCCCTAAGTTTCAAAAGAATTGGACTGCTATGGGGCCCTGAACAAGGTGCCCCCAGCCATCCTCCTTGTTTCCTATGGAAAACAATCTATCAATCAATCAAACAAGCAAAGGACAACTCTGAGATTTTTCCAGTGCAAACACTCAACAGCAAGCAGAGCAAACAGTGGCCAGAAGTCTCTCAAAGCAGACAGACTCAATGAGCTCAAAGAACTAATGCAGAAACAGGGAATCCCAGTAGAAGCAAGGGAAAAAGTGGCAAGCCTAATATAACAAATGTGCAACCAGAGAATAAGCCCAATGCCACACCTGGAATCCTCCAAACCAAATTTATTAGGAATTGTTGAAAGCCCAACAAATGTAAGATCAGAGAATCTATAACAATGTCCAACCTGAGAATCCAAAGACAAGGTCGAAACCAAGGATACACCAATAACCGCAAACCTGACATAAACCAACTCAAGCAAAGAACACAGTGTTGCAAGATCAACAAAACCAATTTCAAAGGACCGAATCAAAGCCAAACCAAGATGGCAAGCCAATACCAAGCCCTGGGAAGATGTAGGCACACAGTCCTGGGAGCCTTAAACCACTGGCTCCTGATATTCCCAATGAATCCTGAATATTTCTGGGATTTTGGAGACCAATTTCACAGTATCCTGGGAAATCCCAGATACCAGCTGGATACCCAATATATCTGGAAAATACTGATCAAGTATTTTTTCTGATATATATTCGGACTGGATATATTCGAACATACTTCCCTACTGTGCAGCATAACTGTAGCACATTAAATGATCAGGAAAAGATCAGAGTGCTGTTTCTTCATTTTCATTTTTAACTTCTGTGCCTTTATAATTGTGCCTTTATCCTAAGTAACTTCTGGAGATCTGAGAGGTCTTGGTCGCATCCAGCAAAATGGTGTTCTGCAGCTGTTTCTCTAAGATATTTACATAGCTGAGGCAGATACCCCTAGAATTATAAACACTCTAGGTTGTTTTTTCAGTTTGTGTTGGTTTGGACCACTGGCCCTGCCACTTAATTCTCTTGGTAGCTCATGTTGTTTCTTGCTTGACTCAGAATTTTTTTTTTTCTTAGATTGCAGCCTGCATTTGTATTTCATACTTTTGACCCCTAAAGACATCCATTTACCAAGTAATGGATCATAGCAGATAGACATTTAGTGTGCTTTTTTAAAAAAGAAGAAGAAGAAGGAAAGCAGTTCGCTAATAATAGAGGGGAAAAGGCTACATGGATACGAGGTTAATGGAGCCTCAGTGAATGCAATGAGAAAATGTTTCAAGATACTCAAATCAATGTACTTCCAATTTTAGCATTAAAATAAATAAGAGCAGTTGGCTACAGATTATATTCATGGTTTATTTATGTAGGAAATTTTATTGAATTTTTCAAAGCTGTAATGATTTACTAACTAAATGTAGACATTTTTTTTAAAGCTTTGAAAATTGTGTTTTCTTGGAGTGTTTTTCTTTGCTTTGTTGTGTAACTGTTTTCCTGATTTGCTCTCCTATCTCCCCCCCCCCACTAAACAACAAGGCAGCATTCCCATATTTTATTTTTCTGTTCCATTTTTATTTATTTATTTGCATGATTTATTTATTCATTATATTTAAGCCTTCTGCTTAAGAAAGCATTCTGGGCAGCTTATAATACAAGCAATAATTAAAAGAACTATAGCAATATATATATATATATATTGCTAAAAGGATCCTCCACATCCAGAAGCAACCTAGCTGTGAATACCAGATTTTGAGGCCAAGCAATGGTGCAGGACTGTTCTCTTCATGCTCTGCTGGTAGGCTGTCTAGAGTTATCTGATCAAATAGACTGCGGGAAACAGACTAGATAGATTCTCAGGTCTGATCCAGCAGGGGCTCTAATTATGTTATACATGCAATTATCCATTGCATGGAGGGATTGAGCAGGATTCAGAAATTCACCCCTATATTATTTATTTACTTATTTATGTCCCGCCCTCCCTTCAAGTCAGCTCAGGGTGGGTCACAACATTTTGTTAAACAACATGGTAACAGTAAAACATCATAATTAAATAAAGTAAACAATTTAAACAAGCTAACATTAAAATGAAACATAAAGCCAATTTCAGCCTAATCAGAATAAGATGGCAACTATTCAAGGCGGTTCATAGTGCCTCCTGCAAAAAAGCCAAATTAGATGGTAGTTAATAGCAATCTGTTTCCCAATGATGCTCTGTTGATCTCTTTGAGCAGGGCAAATCACAGCGGGCACTATAAGGACTGCAAGCAGTGCAAGCAGGGGAGGCCAAGATAGATTGGACGTCTGCGGCCTCAGCCAAAGGCTTGGCAGAACAGCTCTGTTTTACTGGCCCTGTGGAATAGTTTTGTGGGCTTTAGGGTAGTAATTCTTGAGCAGAATCTCTCTGCCCCCAATGCAGCATGGCAAATTGCTTGGGAAACTGAGAGGAGGTTCAAGATCAATTTGTATTATGGCATAGTTGGGATTAGCTGCTAAAAGAAAAAAATAACTTTAAAAGCCAGCAGTGTGCCATGTTTATCCCAGAGGTTCAAAGCCCCCAAAACAGCAGTGTTCCCATGCCCTCCTTCTTCCTCCACCATTAAAGGAACTTGCCAGTAACTGGAGAGGAGAAAGTGTGTTCATGTGAATGACAAGAGAGGAGCTCCAACAGTAGCCAAGTTAAGTAGGGCTTAATTCTCATTGGGGAGGCAAGCTAGGGTTGTCAGCTCTTGCTGGAAATCCCCGAGAGCACTGGGAGGTGGAGACTGCTGGGTGTCACTTCCGGCTTTGAAATAGGATGTGATTAGCACTTCTAAAATTGTAAACTGCCCAGAGACCCCCATGGGGGGGGGGTTAGGGCGGTATAGAAATCAAATAAATAAATAAATAAATAAATAACATTATGACACTCTAGGAATGTACAAGATTTGAAAATTCTTAGAGCATCATGGTACCATTTGCTGTTCCAAAACAGGAACTGATGTCCCAACACTATTTCCCTCCATTTCCCCATGCTGCTCCATTGAGCAAGGCAGGGGACAGGAAGCATTGCTGGGAGGTGTCCCCTCCCCGGAACCTGGTGAGTGACAACCCTAAGGCAAGCCTGTGCCTGGCCTGAGCAGCATTTTACATCAGACCGCAAGGCTACAATCTGACTTACTTACCCAGTAAGCCATAGACGGATTTATTTCTGCATGAGAATGCACAAAGTGGTATTGTTATTAAAGCAACATAAAATGGAAGGCCACTTTTTTGTTGTTTTCTTGGTTGTGGTTGGAGCATTTGGCTGGCTTCTTTGTATAACTTTTTTATATAAAATACCTGCAAAAGTTTATTATTTAGTTATGTTCTTCTCCCATTTTTAAAAATGCCTGTTTCTTTACATGCACACTTTTCAAAATACAGTGATTGCCTGAAATGGAATCTGCTCCCAATTTGTTCTACCACTGTACTGCCTTAATCCAAGTTTGTAGAACAGTGGATAAATCATTCTCACTTCTAGGCTGCTGATGGGCCTCTCCAGGCGAGACCACATCCGGCTGGTGCTGCAAGCGCTGCACTGGCTGCCAATAGCATACCGGATTCGCTTCAAAGTGCTGGTGCTTACCTTTAAAGCCCTGAATGGCCAGGGTCCGGCTTACCTAAGGAACCGCCTCTTCCCATATGTTCCCTCAAGAGCACTGCAATCAGGAAATTTCCATCGCCTTGAAGTGCCAGGCCCCCGAGTCGTGAAGTTGGCCCACACCAGAGCCAGGGCGTTTTCGGTGGCGGCTCCTACCTGGTGGAATGAGCTCCCGGAGGAGATCCAGGCCCTGTGGGACCTCGTACAGTTCCGCAGGGCCTGCAAGATGGAGCTCTTCCACCAGGCCTTCAAGTAGGAGCCGCCGCCGCCACTATTCCATCACCGAGATTCCATCATCCATCTACCGTATTGTGGGGGTGGGGTAGATGTCGCCCGATTGAGTTGGGAAATAGTACTCCTGGTGCTCATGCTATTAAGAAAACCTGCTGCCAATGTGATTTGTTGTGCATCTTGGTTATTTTTATGTAAATTATTGTAGCACCATTTTTATCATGTACGTAACATTGTCTTACTGTTTTATATTTTTAAACCCTATTTGTTAGCCGCCCTGAGACACAATGTGTAGGGCGGGATATAAGTCCCAAAATAAATAAATAAAAAATTAATTAATTAACAACAGTCCGTCTGATACATTTCAACATTTCCATTTCCATGACATAAAGAAGTTTTATTGTATATATTTTTTCTAGTCTGGAACACGATTTGACTTCTGTTGCCTTACATAAACTACTTTTGCAGCTTTTAATACTGAACCATCTCTCAGCACTGGGACTAAGGGGCTTCATACTACAGTGGTTCAACTCCTATCGGGAGAGTCAATCTCAAATGATAGTGCTGGGGAAATCCTGCTTTGCCCCATGGCCATTGACCTGGGAGGTGCCACAAGGTTCCATGAATATTCAATATTTTTATGAAGCCACTGGCAGAGGTCTTCAGGAGGTATGGGCTGCAATGTCACCAATATGTGGATGACACCCGGCCCTACCTTTCTTTTCCATCTAATTCCAAGGATGCTGGTGATGTTCTGAACTGGTGCTTGAGTCAGTAATTGGCTGGATGAGGGTGAACAAGACAGATGTTCTCTGGTTAGCAGAAAGGTAGATCAGGGACTTCAGATCTCCACTGTCTTGGATGGGGTTATACTCCCCTTGAAAATCCAGGTTCACAGTTTGGGTGTGCTGCTTAACACAGACAGTAGTTACCTTGGAAAACCAGGTGGCTGCTGTGGCTCAGAGAGCATTTGACCAGCTTTAGCTGCTACCTCAAGTGCATAAATTCATGCTTCAGTCAGATCCAGCCACAGTGATCCATTCAATTTGTTACATCTAGACCGAACGACTGCAATGCACTGTTCTTGGGGCTACCCTTGAAGAGTGTTTGGAGGCTGCAGCCAGCATGGTGTAGTAGTTAAGAGCAGTGGACCGTAATTTGGAGAACCAGGGTTGATTCCCCACTCCTCTGCTGGGTGACCTGGGGTCTGTCACAGTTCTCTCAGAACTTTCTCAGCCCCACCTACCTCACAAGGGTTGTTGTGGGGCTTTGAGACTCCTTAAGGTAAAAGAAGGTGGGGTGCAAAAATATGTTTTTCTTCTTCTGCTTCTGCTAGTGCAGAATGCAGTGGCTAGACTGCTGGTCGGGGCCAGTTATTAGGAGCATATCTCCCTGACACTGCAGTGATTACACTGGCTATTGATCCACTCCTGAGCCCAATTCAAGTTATTGGTTTTGTCTTTTAAAACCTTATAGGACTTAGGACTGAGTTACCTGAAGGACCATCTTCTCCCATACACTGGGGAATGAAGATCGCAGTGAAATGCCCTCCTTGACTGTTCCACCAGTTAAAGACACTTGTTTGGAGGGTACACAAGAGAGAGGGCGATTTCGCACTAGAGCTGCCTCTCGGTGCAGCCGCCGTTTGCCCCGACACAAATATGTCAATTTCACACCCGATAGATGGGGAGACAAGTGCGCCCCCGCAGCCTCAGGTGTGAAATTGACAAATAGTGTCGGGGCAAATGGCGGCTGCACTGCGAGGCAGCTCTAGTGCCCAGAGTCTTTTCTGTAATAGCCCTACAATTGTGGAACAATTTCCCCAGAGAGGTGTGTCTGGCTCCCTCCTTGTCAAGCTTCAGGAGGCAGTTGAAGACAGTTTTAGGACTGCATTTTGATTGATTAAGCTGTTATTACTGCAGTCCTAATCAGTGTTTTTAAACTGTAATTTTTATGGGTTTTGTACTTTGTTTTTCTATTGTTTTTTTAAATAATACTTTATTTATATTGTAAACTGTTTTGAGTTCCACAAGGGAGAAAAGTGACTAATAAATATTTTAAATAATTGGATTTTAATAAAATGTCCATCCTTTATCCTCAAATCTGGTAGCATATTCTACATAACTGAGCTCATTTGTTGTTGTTTGTTGTTGTTCAGTCGCACAGTCAAGTCCGACTCTTCGCGACCCCATGGACCACATCACGCCAGGCCCTCCGGTCCTCTGTTGTCCTCTGGAGTGTGCTCAACTTCATGTTCATTGCAGCAATAATACTGTCTAACCATCTCATCCTTTGCCGTCCCTGTCTTCTTTGACCTTCAATCTTTCCCAGCATCAGGGTCTTCTCCAGTGAGTGCTCCCTTCTCATTTGGTGGCCAAAGTATTTGAGCTTCAGCTTCAGTATCTGGCCTTCCAGGGAACAGTCAGGGTTGATTTCTTTTAGGATTGATGGATTTGATCTCCTTGCAGTCCAAGGGACTCTCAAGAGTCTTCTCCAGCTCATATCCTTGGTTATTCTGAGTGCAGTAATATTATAAAACTGTGGGGTTTTACATATTGTCTTTAATTTCTGTGGAGCAAGACACCTTTGGTTGATTATTTTAATTGCACTGCTTTTAGATTATGGAAAAAAAATCTTAATTTTTAGAAAGTCTGATTCCATGTCTCTACTTTTACTTTTGAATTAAGTTCTTTGCTGTTGTTGTTGACTTGTTCCATATGTTCTCCCGACTCTCCAACAATATATCATGCTTAAGATATAATCTACTTCAAACTTCCATCAATCACAATTTTCTGTATTCTAGACAGTGAATTGTTGACATAGTTGAGGGTAAAAAAACATGAAGTGTCTGATGTGATAATATTGAAACCTCCTGTCTTCGTACACACATTATCCCAAATTGAATATTACTATTATCAATAAAATCTCTAAATCTACAGCAATTATTATGGTACCAATCTACACAATCACTAAATTACTGGGTTAAATTTATTGCAATAGATAATAGCTTTCAACCTTTATGTGGTTGGACAATGTATTCTTATATTTATTCCAGGTTTCCATGAAATAACTTAGTATCGATCCTTCACTTTTGCAGTCCCTGATCCCCCCCCCATCATAAATTGAGCTACAGATAGTTAAGTGTTGAGGAAAATGCTGTACACAGTAGGAGAGTCTGTATAATATATATATTAAAGTAAACCATATGCTCCCTTTAAAAAAAAACAACATCTGGCTTATTTTTTGAAAGCGTAATCAAGGCCTACTTTTTTTGAGAACACCAAACTCGAAGCTGAAATTGTAAAAAAACCCTAAACTGTTTCTTACAGTTACGTGTTATTTAAAATCTAACCAGAAATTTTCTTCAGAACCCACTGCAACATTTACATTTTTAAAAACCATTAGGAATACTCCAAAATTCCTTGAAGCCGCCCCCCCAAAGCACACTGCAGAAAAATCTTTATATAGAAGAACAGCTATAAATCGAGAAAAAAACGATGCAAAAGGATAAACTTTTTAAAACAATTTGGACCCCCCCAGCACAAATCCTTTAAAAATTAAAAGCAATTTAGAAGCAGAGAAAATACAAAGGGAGGGTAGGGTATAAATGAAATAAAATAAATAAAAATAAATAAAAGCATTTAAAAAATGATAAGCAGGCTAACAGAAGAGAGCCCAACAGCAGAAGCCTTTTAACCCCTTTAAAATTAGTGCAAAACAAAGCCAAGGAAAACTATTTTAAAAGAACCAGAAAGGAGGGGGGATCCTCCCAGGAAAAAAACATAAAGCACAGAAAATTTGAAATATATATATATATAAGTCTGCTGTGGGCAAACTGGTCCTGAAGAGGTTCATGTACAGAACAAGAAGATCTTTCCAGGTACACAGCAGCAGCCAGCAGAAATCCAAGGGACTGATCCAAGGAGCAGCAGCAGCAAGCCCTTCAAAAATGTAGCCCATAAATGGAGTCAAGCTGCAGACCTACTTTTCACCCTTTTGCTCATGTTCCGAGACCCATGGAGGATTCAGAGGGAATAATCATGATTGAGCAGTCAATTTTCATGTTCCCCCTAGCATCTAATTCCATTTCCCGGGAGAGCTGCCTCCCCCTTTCCTCCTGTTGTCTAGGAAAGCTGAAAATGAAAGACAAACAGGCCTGGGAGCCTTAAAATGCTGGCCCTGAATATTCCTGAATATTTCAGGAATTTGGGGGACCTTTGCCTTGGAAGCAGAGATGAGCACTGCCCCCTAGAGTTGGATTTGACTAGCTTTCAAACAAGGGAAACCTTTAACTTTACCTTTAAATACTGGTAGTCCAAAAAACGTGAATATCAGTCTGAGTACCCAAATATAACCCAGAAGTGGATGGTCTAGGCTAGCCCAATCTCAGAATCTTGGAAGCTAAGCAGGATCAGCCCTGGTTAGTACTACAGATAAACAAGAACCTGGAAAATGCAGTTTGGTTTTTTTTGTGTGTGTGGTTTGTAGCTTGCCTGGTTCACAAATCATAAACCATCACAAACTTTTAGTCGCCAAACTAACTGGTTCAGCTTGTGAGGCTCATGATGTGGTAGAATGCCACCACCCTCCTGGCATGATAGAGACACCAAACTCTGGATCTCTGACTTTCTCTCCTCTGCCTGCTCTCCAGGTCTGGTGAGAATTGGATTTATATGGTTTGTGTTACAGCCCCCCAAAGAAAGTGCCCATAGGAAAGTGCTTTCTGGGGAAATGACAGAAGGTTCAAAGTCACAGGAGACTTCTCCTGGTCCATTAAAGTCAGTATTTACTCATACTGGCAGTGGCTCTCCGGGGATGTTCCTCTACATGCCCTCTAAGTTCTGCCCCCTGTTGCTTTGAAGTTTGGTAAATGTTTAGATTGAGTGGAGACAGTCCTGTCTAGAAATCTATCCATTCATGAACTGGGACAAACCACCACAAACTGCTTGAAAGTTCATGGAAATTCTGTGCCAGTTTTCCTGCCATGAAATTAAGTTTGTGAAGCACAAACTGGCCAAAATCCATCATGAATTTTCATGCTTGCCCATCCCTAGTTAGTACTTGGATGGGACATCACCAAGGTTGCTATACAGAGGCAGGCAATGGCAAACTACCTTTGAACACATGAAGCTACCGTATACTGAATCAGACCTCTGGTCCATTAAAGTCAGTATTGACTACTCATACTGGCAGTGGTCTTTCATATCACCTCGTACCTATTCCTTTTAAGAACATAAGAACATAAGAGACACCAGTGTTGGATCAGGCCAAAGGCCCATCCAGTCCAACACTCTGTGTCACACGGTGGCCAGAAATACCAGTGCCATCAGGAGGTCCACCAGTGGGGCCAGTACAGAACAAGAAGATCTTTCCAGGTACACAGCAGCAGCCAGCAGAAATCCAAGGGACTGATCCAAGGAGCAGCAGCAGCAAGCCCTTCAAAAATGTAGCCCATAAATGGAGTCAAGCTGCAGACCTACTTTTCACCCTTTTGCTCATGTTCCGAGACCCATGGAGGATTCAGAGGGAATAATCATGATTGAGCAGTCAATTTTCATGTTCCCCCTAGCATCTAATTCCATTTCCCGGGAGAGCTGCCTCCCCCTTTCCTCCTGTTGTCTAGGAAAGCTGAAAATGAAAGACAAACAGGCCTGGGAGCCTTAAAATGCTGGCCCTGAATATTCCTGAATATTTCAGGAATTTGGGGGACCTTCGCCTTGGAAGCAGAGATGAGCACTGCCCCCTAGAGTTGGATTTGACTAGCTTTCAAACAAGGGAAACCTTTAACTTTACCTTTAAATACTGGTAGTCCAAAAAACGTGAATATCAGTCTGAGTACCCAAATATAACCCAGAAGTGGATGGTCTAGGCTAGCCCAATCTCAGAATCTTGGAAGCTAAGCAGGATCAGCCCTGGTTAGTACTACAGATAAACAAGAACCTGGAAAATGCAGTTTGGTTTTTTTTGTGTGTGTGGTTTGTAGCTTGCCTGGTTCACAAATCATAAACCATCACAAACTTTTAGTCGCCAAACTAACTGGTTCAGCTTGTGAGGCTCATGATGTGGTAGAATGCCACCACCCTCCTGGCATGATAGAGACACCAAACTCTGGATCTCTGACTTTCTCTCCTCTGCCTGCTCTCCAGGTCTGGTGAGAATTGGATTTATATGGTTTGTGTTACAGCCCCCCAAAGAAAGTGCCCATAGGAAAGTGCTTTCTGGGGAAATGACAGAAGGTTCAAAGTCACAGGAGACTTCTCCTGGTCCATTAAAGTCAGTATTTACTCATACTGGCAGTGGCTCTCCGGGGATGTTCCTCTACATGCCCTCTAAGTTCTGCCCCCTGTTGCTTTGAAGTTTGGTAAATGTTTAGATTGAGTGGAGACAGTCCTGTCTAGAAATCTATCCATTCATGAACTGGGACAAACCACCACAAACTGCTTGAAAGTTCATGGAAATTCTGTGCCAGTTTTCCTGCCATGAAATTAAGTTTGTGAAGCACAAACTGGCCAAAATCCATCATGAATTTTCATGCTTGCCCATCCCTAGTTAGTACTTGGATGGGACATCACCAAGGTTGCTATACAGAGGCAGGCAATGGCAAACTACCTTTGAACACATGAAGCTACCGTATACTGAATCAGACCTCTGGTCCATTAAAGTCAGTATTGACTACTCATACTGGCAGTGGTCTTTCACATCACCTCGAACCTGTTCCTTTTAAGAACATAAGAGACGCCAATGTTGGATCAGGCCAAATGCCCATCCAGTCCAACACTCTGTGTCACACGGTGGCCAGAAATACCAGTGCCATCAGGAGGTCCACCAGTGGGGCCAGGACATTAGAAGCTGGAGATTGAAACTGGGGACTTCTGCATGTCAAGCAGATGCTCTACCATTGAACCACAGCTCCTTTGAACACCTTTTGCCTTGAAAACACTATGGGGTTGCCATAAGTCAGCCGTGACTTGACAGCACTTTCCACCAACACACCCAAATATATCTTTAAAATATCTTATCCATATTTTCCAGATATATATTCAGACCAGAAATATCCAAATGCACATCTATAGAATGGACTCCTAGGTTAGACCATGCTGCTAGTCAACAAATCTGGCCCACCTGTTAAAAATCCGCTATAGAAAATGTTTGCCTCCTGTCAGAATATTTTTTACTTTGTTATGCTTTTAGCATATACCAAATGAGTATATGGAGGTTATTACATTCAGACTTGTTTGTCTGTTGTTGCTGGGAGGATAAATATTTTCCCCATAACACTCTTATTTGTTCATCCATCTACATGAACCAGCTACAAGATTCTTTCCCTCAACCTCCTTGAAAGGAGTGGAAATCGCAAGAAAAAAAGTAGCTAGAGGCAGATTCATATGCATGCAATTATGCAGCTGCTTCCAGCCCCTGTCCTCCTTGTCACGTTTATTCTCCTTTCTCGCATAATCTCAGTGACAGGAGGTTTGATATGGAGAAACATTGCTTGCGAAATCAGCAAGCCAGATGCAAACCAGAAAATCTCCATCCATTTTGGAACCTCCATGCTTTTATTATTGATGCTTCATGGTGTTTTAGTTGCATGAAGTGTAAATAATTTCCACCTATCCTTGTCCTCTGCCTTGTTATTGCTCTACTTTGGGTGAATGTAGACAATGGATGGTAAATAATGTTATTCTTATAACTTAACTCATGGGAGTTGCCAACAAAATGAAATTTTGAGGTGAATGTGGTGGTTCCTGCTTGAGTGAAACAAATGTGGGATTG
Source organism: Gekko japonicus (assembly GCF_001447785.1). Lineage (NCBI taxonomy): Eukaryota > Metazoa > Chordata > Lepidosauria > Squamata > Gekkonidae > Gekko > Gekko japonicus. The sequence goes on along the minus strand of NW_015163102.1, from coordinate 89,956 downwards.
TGAGGGAAGCAATTAGTCATATTGATATGACTGGCAAAAGTTCAATATCTAAAATGAGATTTCAAGTGATTTGCAAGGTTCCCATTTGGACAATAAATCTGGGGAGCTTTGATGCCATGAATGAACATTTCTCACACTTATTTCACACATTCCTTGTTGGCAAAATTGTCATCTGAGGGAATGTTTACAACTACCAAAGGGGAACATACCATGGTGCTCATGCAGTTACTTATTTATCTGCCTATCTGATTCTGGCAAATGCTGAGGTAAATTTTATCCATTAGTGCCCATTATCAGAAACATGGTATAATAAAGAAATTGTTTGGCAGAAAGTTATACCTTTATCTTGTTCATTATTATGTTTCATTCCTTTATTTCCTGCGGTGCCATTTAGTAAGGCAAATATGCAATGTGATATCCTTGTTGCTAGTTATTTCCCCTCAGCCCCACTTCATCCACTTCAATGGTTGCCACTTACAGGACATGGGAAAACTTGAAGCATGAAAGCCTGGGGGGAAATGTAGAATTCAACAAAACAAAACAAAAACAACCCCAACAGCCCCTCCTTCAGTTTTTTCCTAGGACTCCCCCCCCCCAGTTTTGGGGAACAGTAAAAAAAAACACCCTCCTATGACATTTTTTTTTTCAAATTAGTGAAGTGCTTTTTAAAACAAGGTTTGACTCAGAGTATATAATAAGAAAACATCTGATGACTTTTCTGATGGACATTTTGGGGAGGACTGGGGGAAAAAAGTTCTTGTGGAATGAATGAAATTCTTTTTCAGTGTTTCCCAAAATGTTTTTTTTCTAATTTGACCAAAAAATCAGGCAATTTTGGGAGATAAAAACCCCTCCTACAAACACTTGTTATAAACAAGTATTTATAACAAGAAACAGCGAATCTTGGATTATAGACGAAATTGAGACCGTGTCTACCTTATATTAGATGGTGGCAAGCAGATCAAAAAGCGATAACAAAGGGTGGATTACTCTTGTACTATAAAATCTACATGCAAAGTGAACAGCTGGTCTCTCTAACCAGAGTGTGGATGAAGCAACAAGCGAGTGAAAGCCCTGGAAAAAGGAAAGCGGTACTAACTGGACAGAGTCTGTTTCATTAAAGCTGTTTATGAAAGAAGAATCGACAGAGAAGGAAGAGGATTAATTGAGATGACTATATGGACTGAGTGAATCTATGCTCCATAACGTTGTGTTGGGGAGGGAGGGAAAGCATAATGGGAGATGTCAATGTCTTTTAAGGTCTCTATATTTCTTAATTAGCTTTGGAGCTATTCTCTGTCTAGACAGATAAGATGGATTTTAACTTGAAGTGATGAACAAGGAAACTCCTCATGCCGAAAGTTAATTGTTAAGAGTTACAACTTTGTATCTATAAGCATGTGTAACCTTCTACACTTGGGCTTTTAGTGCCTTCTTCTCTGTCTCCCTTAGTATGTAGTCTTCCCTCTCCTTTTTTTATTATAGTTATGTAGTTATTTTAGAAATGCAAATAAAAAATATCCCCTTTGGGGGGCAAAAAACAAACAAACAGACAAAAAACCTCCTATGAAATGTACTTTTTCTTCGGAATTAATGAAATGTGCTAAAATTCCATCAAGTGTAGCAGTTAGTAGCTCTCTTGCTTTTATATCTGGTGCTTTCTTGAAGTTTTGCTTGAAGGAAATTAAGGCATTTATACTCTTAAATTCCATAAACATGTCAATTAATACTAGGGCTGCCAGGCAACCAGTCGGGGAGTTACCAGCAGGGGTGCAGGGCTACACCAGCATCTCAGCATCATCACCAGCCATGTAGTGATGTCACTTCCAATGCATGCCGGAAGTGACGACATCACATCATTGGTGATGTAGGAATGCTCTGGTATTTGGGCCAAAACTCTGTGGTAAAAGCCATTTTATCATACAGTTTTTGCCAAAATACTTGAGTGTCTCTACATTGCTGGCAACGATGATGAGACATTGGTGTAGGCCTCCCCTGCTGCCATTAAGTTCCTCCGTTGGCCAGTTGATCAGCATGGGTACAGGGCCCGAGGGTGGAAGGGAACCCTATGTTTTTCCTCCATAGCTTTAAAATTTCCAGAGTTTTTTTCATCTCTGAGCATTCTGATATGTAGACAGTGCAATCCTGAACAGATACATCTTTCTAAACTCTGTAAGGTCCGGGTACTTAGAAAGGGTTAACTTTTGTATGGCTTCACCGTTAGTCACAAGCATTACTTCACTGAATTTTACAGGGTGACAGAATAAGGAGTTGTGGGGCTCTCATTTGGACAACAGTCATACAGTGGCCATAACAATTAACAGCGTTCCGTGCGCCTTGGTGTTTAGTCATAAACATAAGAACATAAGAGATGCCAATGTTGGATCAGGCAAAAGGCCCATCCAGTCCAACACTCTGTATCACACACTGGCCAGAAATACCAGTGCCATCAGGAGGTCCACCAGTGGGGCCTGGACATTAGAAGCCCTCCCACTGTTGACCCCCCCAAGCACCAAGGTGACAGAGCATCACTTGCCCCAGAGTCCCTATCTATACCTTGTGGCTAATAGCCACTGATGGACCTCTGCTCCATATGCTTATCTAATTCCCTTTTGAAGCCATCCATGCTTGTAGCCACCACCACTTCCTGTGGCAGTGAATTCCAATGCCAACCACATGACCACGGAAACGTCTTCGGACAGCGCTGGCTTTGAATTTGAATTTAATTACTGGCTTTGACTCGGAGATGAGCACCGCAACCCTAGAGTTGGATTCGACTGGCTTTCGAGCAAGGGAACCTTTACCTTTAAGCTTTCCCCATAATTCAGATAACTACACAACTAATTCCACATGCCCAGCAGGGTTAACATCTTTATTCCCCCCCCCCACAAAGAGCAGACAGATCTGTCTTATGTGAAGCATCTTTAGAAATTCAGGAGAGTTTTAAATGTTGGGGATATTGAAAATGTTATATTTGATAGACACTTATGTGATGGATTTGGATTCAGCTCTGCTTCTTAAAGGTTTCATGCCAGCTTTATTGAATGCTGACGCTGTGAGACATTTGTATTGTATTTCTTTCCTTTGGTGTAAACTTGTGCCTGTTTCCCATTCAGCAACAGATGCCTAACCTCCTAGCTTGTCCTCTTTCGGTTTTACTATTTTTATCCAGGTGGTAGAAGCAGAGATTGGACTATTATCTCCAAAATTCGTAACTGTCACAGAAAAGACTTTGATTTTATAACCATTTTTTGCTTTCAGTTCTTGAATTGAAAGAGCTGGATCGAGAATGAGACCTACATTTCAAAGGCTGTGGTACCACGAAGGCCATCCTGATAAAGCCCTTGTGTAGATTTTGATTCAGTATAACATGTTTCTTTTCTGTATTGCATATTGGTTTCCCATTTTAATTTAATTGGAATGTTTTTCACATCAAAAGATGAGATGCAAATATTTTAGATGGAAAAAGAAAGAAAAAACATTGCATACATGCTGGCCCTGCAGCCATAAAACGGTAGCAAAAAGTTTAAGTATCGATGTAACTCGCACTGAAGTCATGTTTAGAGGGCCATCCTTTCTTTAGAGGTTTTAAAGGTCTTAGAAAACCAGCTAATCAAAAGAAAGGAAGAAGGAAAGAAAGAAAAGAAAAACAACCCAAGATTTTGTATAGTCATAATTCTAACAAGACTCCCTTGAAGAAGTTATTTGACTGCTTATTTTTCAGTTTTGCCTGTATAAGAATGTACATAAATGTGCAGTAATAGATGGATAAAACATTAAAGTGCTGCTAATGATCAATTACTGATTACTCTACTGACGTATATTACAGTCATCTGTGATCTTTCCAAGGAATTGGTGGAGTTCTATATTTGTTCTTCACAGCCCTTCTAGGAACTTAAATGGCAACAGGATGAATCATTAAACTAGCTTTAAAAAAGATCTTAGCCATCAGGCCCATAGCCAGGAATTTCTAACTCGGGGGGCATTTTAATTTCTTGAAGGGCAGTGGGGCACTGGCTAATTTGATTAAAAGTAATTTAATTACTGGCTTCTCAGCCCTCCACCCGGCCATCAACTCTGCCTAGTGTCATGCCTGCCCCTGCTGATGTCATGCCTGCCTTTGCTGATGCCCTTGAACAGGCTCCTGAGGACCATGAACAGGCTCCTGAGGACAGTACTGCAGCAGAAAGGCAAAGACTGGATCCTGTAGCTGAAAGCTATCTAAGTGGTGAGGAGGATAGAGCCTCCCAGGGAACACCTGCAAGGGATCAGTCTCTGCTGCAGCCCAGTAATTCATCATCAGACTCGCCTCCACCTGTAACCAGGCTCAGGAATGTAAGAAGACAACAGCTGAGAGAGCGAAGGCAGAATGCACGCATGCGTGCCAGAAGATCTCTTAGCCCTGATTACTGACAGGATCCTGTCCTCACTCCTGGCTAGCTAATGAGTTGATTAGCTTGCACTGTATATATGGGGCATTTTAATTTCTTGAAGGGCAGTGGGGCACTGGCTAATTTGATTAAAAGTAATTTAATTACTGGCTTCTCAGCCCTCCACCCGGCCATCATCTCTGCCTACCTTGAGCTTGGAAATCTTGTGCTTGCGTGGTATCCTTCCCCCAATGTAGAAAAGACACTCCAGATGTTGCTGCCAAGATGAGGGGGGGAGAGAAAGAACCGACTTCTCCTGGCTTGGGAACGGAAGAGTTGACAGGCGGCTGTGGTGGGGACTAGGCTGGGAGGGGGCTCAGTCAGACTTTTAAGTTTCATTTTTAAAAGAGTCTTCCTTTATTCATGAACTTTATTTTCTTCATGCCTTTCACGTTAGCTCTCCCTATAATGTGCACGTGACCAAGCTGCAATTCCGAGGCCACAGGCTGCACTTTCGCTTTGTAGCACACCAACAGCTCCCCCCCAGCCAACCCAAACCCGACTTTGGAACAAGCCCGCTTCTTCAACAATGCACATCTTCTCCGAAAAGAAGAGTTTGGTACCAACTAAACACTTGAGCTGCGGTGGCTCAAGTGGTTAAGACACTGAACTGCAGGCTGTGGAAGGTCGGTAGTTCAGGAGTTCGAGACCCGAGTGTGCCGCATGACGGAGTGAGCTCCCGTCTCTAGTTCCAGCTCCTGCCAACCTAGCAGTTCGAAAGCAAGAAATTGAAAGTAGATAAATAGGTACCACTTCAGTGGGAAGGTAACAGCGTTCCATGCGCCTTGGTGTCTAGTCATGCCGGCCACATGACCACGGAAACGTCTTCAGACAGCGCTGGCTCTTTGGCTTTGAAACGGAGATGAGCACCGCAACCCTAGAGTCGGACTTGACTGGCTTTTGAGCAAGGGAACCTTTACCTTTTTTACCTAAACACCACCTCCCCCCCTCCCAAGTTCTCTCTTGAGCTTCGGAAATCCTTCAGAGCTCAGGGTCCACTGGCTTACTCTCGCGGAAGAAATGTGTGTGGACTTTTGCGTGGCAGCTGGGGGGGGGGAGAAAGGCCTGCAGAACTGAGGCTGACCTTTCATGCCTGGAGAGGGAGAGGCCTCGATTCAGCACATGAAAAGTGGGAGCTCCTAAAGCGGCACCCAGGTGCTGCACTTTCTCTTTTCCTTCTGTGGGGAGGAGTGGGGGACAGCGGGGGCATGAGGGGCTTTGGGCAGAAGGGTGCTTGTTGTGCTTGGGAAAGCCATGCCACAAAGCCCCCTGGAGAGAGTGAGAAGCCCATGCTGCGCAATCACCGGCGCGGAGATGCTTAGCGTGGAGATCGTGCGCCTCGGGAGAAAGAAAGGCAGAGCCAGGCGTGCTTTGGGAGACTTGAAGAAATTAAGAGATGGGGGGAGGGCAGTGTGAGGCTTGCTGCGGCCCCGGCGACAGCAGCAAGTGCAAGAAATAAGCTGGGGGCCTGGCCAGGGCGGTAAGCTGGGGGGGCAACAGAAAGTTGGGAGGCCGGGCCCCGAAATGCCCCACTGTAGTTACGGGCCTGTTAGCCATGCTCACATCTTACAGTGAACACATGTCCTACATGTACGTGCATACATGTCTGCATGAAAGAGCCAACGTGCTCATTTTACAAATGGAACTGGAGACAAGCACCTGGATAAATGTGGGGTTTAAATCAGATGGTGAATTGTATATGTGTTGAATGTAACATGTTCACTCAGAACAAGTATAAAGTAAAATCAAGTGTATGTGGGTTGTATGTGGGTTCACTATAATTTGTGAACATGGCTCTTGTAAACCTAGGTTTTAGGGATTCTAGTGCTTGAACAGGGAGCTTCATGTTTTGAGTCTGTGACCAAGCTTAATCAGCTATCTGAGGCTTTGTTTGTTGAATCCTTAAAGTCTTTCTCAGGTACAGAAAGAAACAATAAACACAACATCTACCCTTGTGATTGGTAGGCAGTATGGAATCTCTGGATTGATATGAGTATAGAGGAGGACTGAAATTAACACCATAGCTGGCAACCAGGCACTTGGAGAGTGGGGACAATTTCATTAGTATTGCATCGACATGTGGGGTTGACATTCCCCAGGTCTGGGCAGCTTCTTCCCACTGCTGTCCAGCTGGCTGGTGGGGGAAACCCCAGCCCCGAACAACAATGTCGCCACATGATGTCACCGATGTGATAACATCACACGGAAGTGATGTCATCACATTGGGGACATTGCACAGTGATGCTTTAAGGTTTAAGGGCAGAACTCTATGGTTTGAGTGCAGAACTCTATAGATAGAGTGTTGCTGCATGATGTCCCTGACATGATGACGTTGCTTCCACATGAAGTCATCACATCAGCGATGTCACGCAGCGATCACACTGTTTGGGAGCCCCACCCCAGTCCCGGAAGGCTCCCTCCCACCCACCCCCATCAGTGTGTGGTAAGTACCTGGCAACCCTACCACCATATAATGGCACTCCAAGCACAACACTGGAAATAATGTCATTGTGTCTCCCAGAATTACAACTGATCTGCAGATGACAGGGATCAGTTCCCTTAGAGAAAATGACAGCATTGGACAGTGGATTGTATGGCATTATACACCACTGACATCTTTCCTCAAACCCCAACCTCCCCAGTTTTCACAAATCCCAAGGCATTGCCCAACCAAAAGCTGGTAGCCCCTTATGTAGCACTCCCTTCCCCTCCCCTTCCCTCCCCTCCCCCACCCTGCTTTCTCCACTTATTGTGAGACAGGAATACAAATTGTAAACTTGCTTTGGTGCCATCTGATGTTATTTTAGCTATTTTAATTTTCTTTGGTTTTAATTTGTATACTCTTGTGTTGTAAACTGCCCTGAGCTCTGTGAACTCAGAAAAGGGTGGTATATAAATCTAAATTATAAATAAATAAATAAATAACCCTACTGAAGAGCCTTCCCCATTTTACCCCTACTAGCTTCTCAAATGGTGGCAGGGAATGGCAGACCAGGGCTGTAAGGGAGACCTGACCTTCCCTTCTTGGTTGGCCGACAAAGTAGTGCAGGCCCCAGCAGTTAAATGCTTCTTAAAAGTTTGTCCCATTGGGGGGGGGGTCATACAGATACTATGCACATCACTTAAAGCAGCATGGAATAGTAAGCTATTTATCCATTACTACCTCACCCTTTCTCCAAGAGAAGAGCATATAGGGGGCCTATTTCATTTTATAATGCAATAAGATAAAGGTCAGGCTGAATAACTGCTCCACAGTCACTTACAGTGCCACCCTAAGTTATGCCTGCTGACTTCAGTGACCTCAGAAGAGTGCAACTCTGCATAGGATGACACTTTTAGTAAGCTTCACACGTGAGCAGGATTTTAACCCAGGCCTCTTATCTTAAGATCAGGCAGGCTGTCCCATTCATACAACCATTCTCAGTCTACTAATATCTCTGGTTATTTTTTCCCCATGTTTGAGGAAGCAAGTGCTACATACATTTTGCATCAGCCAGCAAGATTCCATTGACGTGAATAGATTCCAAGCTCTCTGCAATTTGTTTCATACTAACCAAGCACTCCCCATAGATAGGATTTTTGGACTCTGCAAAAGTCAGTTCTGTCCTTTTGGGGAAAAAAAGTGCTGAACAGGTTGTTCTCTCTCTCTGTCTCTCTCTCTCTGTCTGTCTGTCTCTCTCTCTCTCTCCTTCTCTTTCAAGCACTGTGCATAATTTGTGCCCTAGTACAATTAGATCCTTTTATCTCTTCAGAGCTCTCTTCTTCATAGTTCCTCCATTTCATTCCTCGTAGCTGATTTGACAGCAAAGCAGCCTGGATGTGTCAGATACTCATTCTAGATAAAGAGCATTCTTGAGAAGATAATGTAATTTTTTTCCTTTAAATAGTGTGTCATCGAAGTAACAATATTTAAAGTTCTGTTCAAGAGTTAAAACCTCGAAGGCAGAGTTTTATATAATAAGATCTTTTGAATGCTAATATGGTATTGTAAATATGACAAAATGTGGGTGGTCAATCATGTGTTATGAGCACATATAGTCCTAAAATGTATGACTGCTCCAATAGGTATTCTGAGAGCCAGCATAGTGTAGTGTTTACAGAGTCAAACCAGGATGTGGGGCTCCAGGTTTAGATCCCCAGACTGCCATTTTGCTCACTCAATGACTTTAAGCTAACCATAATCTTTCAGCCTCCTTACTTCATAGGGGTGCCCAGATGATAGAACGGAGGAGGGGAAGACTATGTACTTTTTCCTGAGCTCCCTAGAGGAAAGGGGGAGATTTTAAAAAGGATAGATAGATTTAACATCTGACCTTTGTTGTGTGAATGAGTTGACACGAGTCTAACACACACACCCCCCCCTTTATGTTGAGTGTATACCCTTCTCCACGCTCGGTTCATTTTACCACAATGGTGATGCCCCTTACCAAAGGCGAGGATGAGACGGCCAAGGCTGGCCAGGAAACACTACAAAATTACTTAAACAATAACTGCCTTTATTAAATAGACTCAAGACTATACACTACCATCAATCGGTTTCTAGTGCTGGGTGTGGCCTATTATGTTAATGAGTTCCTGCTGGGCTTTTTCTACAAAAAAAGCCCTGGATAAACGGTCAGAGTCCTCCCCCCCCCAGCATACACAGGGGCTCCTGGGCAGACCCAGTGACTCTCAGGAGGTGTAAGGTCTCACTGAGATTCAAAGAGTCAGTCCCGAAATAGCGAAAGGAGCTTACATTTATACAAAATTGATCAAATATTTTACAAAAGCTATATGCATGTCTAAATTACAGCAGTTGACACAAATGCTTTGATAAGAGTAGACTCTTTCTGCATGCTGGGTTTACAAGGTTTACAATGTCACTGTATTTCATTTGTGAAACAACACAAGATAACACCTCAAATTCTGAATGACAACCACGAAGATGTTTTTGTTCCCTTGATGTTCAAGATGTTCCTTTGTGTTCTCTGTGTTTGAGATAAACCAGACATGACGTTATCTATGGGATGCAACTAAGGGTGAGAAATGCTGTATTTCTAAAATCTTTCACTTTGCTAATGTTCAGGCTTCCTTCACCAAATGGTTTCCCTCACACAATAATTTATTGCTTGATGGTCTTAGATCTTTCACACCTATAGGCCATTCAGGTTGATGCTAACTAAGGAAAAGGAATGTGGGTCCTTCCTGTGTACATGATGGAGAGGGTGTATTCCATAAGAAAGATAACAGCATTGCATTTTGGGAGCCTAGCTCTGTGTACTAGAAGCTGCTTGCTTACTAAAAAGACAGAGGCTAAAAATATGACTTCTTTACATAAAGGGATTCAACTTTCTGACCCAAACCAAAATTTCTCAACAACCTTCAAAATATATCTGAAGGCTATTTTGTAATCTTAGGAATTGGAAGGACTCCTTTTTGAAACCAATTCATGATAATATATGTGTGAAAAAAAACATGATAGAACTGGTTTATCCTGACATATCTAAATTTCCTCTGTTATGAAACGATAAAAATGTGCACTTAAACTAACACAGCCCAACTATGGGATGGGGACAATTATATTCTCAAGTTACATGTCAGGAATTGGCCATCTGGCCAAGTTATCAAGTGCTGTCATGGATCATTTCTAGTTTCCCTCCATGGTGCCTTCACCTATGTTATCCAGACTTCTGAAGGGACCGGTCAAGTCAGGCACATAGCCAGGATTTTTTTCTTTGGGAGGCATTTAGATCAAATTAAAGTCAATTCAACATACTGCCTCAGCATCCGCAGGATAGGCTCCTTGTTCCTGGCTGCCACCGCGGCCATGATCATGCTGCACCTTCTTTGGGTGAGCTTCCCCAAGCAGAGCTTGCAAACAGGATGCTTCTGAGCATTGCAGGGTGCAGTGCATGGTGCGGCACAATTTTTTTTTTAAAAAAAAATACAAAAATAACTGTTTAAAAATACTATTTCCAGCAGCAGGACTTGTGAGGTGTGGCTGTAGAAGGAGGGGGCATGGCCCCATCCTGCCCCACCGTAGCTATGGGCCTGGGTCAAGTGTAAGTTTGAAGTAACATTTTGAACATGTACACTTGATTTCTGAGAGTCCCAGGCTGCAGGAACATGTGTAAAACTGCTAGAGAGCTCATTGTCAAGATGTTGATATCAAAGGAAGGTCCTGTAAGGGTGAGCCATGATGCTCTGTCATGGACCCATTCCTAGGAATGGATCCCTTTTCATATTTTATTCCTAGTATTCTACCTAACTTGTCTATGTATTGATTGTTCCCAATTATCTGTTCCTTCTAGGATTTATATTTACTTACTGATGTTTCTTATACTCATGATTTTCTAATGTAAAGTGTCTGCCTAAAGAAACCCCGCCTATGTTATGCCACTCTGCTCGGGAGGGAGACAGAAACCTACAGTCACACACACTGAATAGTCCACTTTCAATCCAATTTCAGTGTACTTTCCAACTGGATTATGCCAGTTCACACAGTAAAAATCCAGTCTGAAAGTGGATTGAAAGTGGATTATTTAGTGTGTGTGAGTGACCACAGCCAAAGTCTGACTCATCCACATGAACATACACACATTCTAAACTTTTTGGTGTGCAAGAGAGCCACCATAAATGCATAAAGGTGGGGGAGGGGTTCTCTTGTTGATGGCAGCCAGTACTGAAGTAACAACTCCAGAAAAAGAGAAGTTGGGGGTGGGGAAGGTGTTTAAGGAAGCCATACTTCCTCGGTTCTTGGCAAAGCTCAGTTCAAGGCAGGAACCTTGAAGAGTGCAGTAGACAGAGCAGTTGAGGATCAAGAAGGCAGATGAGACAGGTATTCATGATTCACGTAAAGTCAAATCTGGCACACATTTGGACGTTCTACTTGAGGAATTTTGGAGGGGGAAAGCATACAGGGCTATCATGAGAGAAGTTTCTTGGGAGAGGAAAGTCTTGCATTCCTATGCATAACACAGTTGCTAAAATATGTCTGTTTTTGTCTACAGACAATTGTTGCATTTGTTTAGAGAATTTAATCATGTGTAAGTGTGAATAAATGACAGGAAATTGTCATCTCTGAATTTGTATCTGGTCCAGTGATGGTCTGGGGAGGCTCAAACTTGTTTTGCTGTTTCTTTACTAAGGGAGGCCCACTGGGACAGAGATCTTTTGGTAAATGCTGGGAACAGCCTCTTCAAAATGTGTACTGATGGGCCAGGACAATATACCTTGTAGCACATTTCTCATTAGGTATGTGGCATATTACTGTTTTGATAAAAAGAAGAAGCAAAATCTATCAGCCCCTTGCTGCACAAGATGAGAGAATCACAGCAAGACCAACATAATTTCCCCAAAAGAATATATCCTACCTGATTATTTGAAGTTTCATTTCACGCTTCTCTCTGGTTCTTATTAATTCCTACATAATTTCAGTTGGCACTAGTTTTACTGCTACATTATGTCAGCATTTCCATCGAGAGCCACCTTTTTTAATGAGAGTATAGCTCATCTCTACAGCATGTTCACTAAGCAGAATATTGGCATATACCGGATTATAACAGAGAGTGATGGGAAAATAATATGCTCTTGCTTTGCTTTTTCCTTTTTGTTAGAAGTGGTTGCTTCTTTTGAAGTCACAGGAAGCAAAAATGCTTGTCTCATTCAGGTCATCCTGAAATATTGGATTGGATTCTATGCAGTGATTTGTATTGTTTGTTGGATATATTGTGTTTTTTAAAAAATCATTATTTTCTAATTCTATAATCCCCCTTTACCCTGACCTGGCTAGCCCAGGCTAGCCCAATCTTATCAGATCTTGGATGCTAAGCAAGGTCAGCCCCGGTTGGTGCTTGAATGGGAGACCACCAAGGAAGTCCAGAGTTGGAATACGGAGATAGGCAAAAGCAAGCCACCTCTGCATGTCTCTTGCCCTGAAAACCCCAGGGAGTTGCCATAAATTGGCTGTGACTTGACAGTGCCTTACACACATAATGCACCTTGCGTCTCAATGAGAAAGGCAGAGTATAAATGAATTAAGAAAGTTAATACATTTTGGTCACAGCCGAGCCTTCTGTCCGTTCAAGGAGTTTGCCGCGGGTGCAAAATAACTTTTCTCTGATGGAAGAGGTCTGCCAGTGGAAATCCCCTTGTGTTGGAGTAAGGCTCCATCACTATTGGAATAGATTTGTAGGATCTAAGCCAGTCTTTTCTTATCCAAAAACATCAGCCTACCCCAATGCAGAAGGAGTGATGTGTGCCAAATTGAAATTTGAAACTTTAGAAGTTTGTTCTGATTTATGTTTAGATATGAAACAAACCTTTCAGATGAAACTCAGTTTTTATGTTGAAACAACAGCATCACCAATCACACTGTTCCTTTTGTACGGCAAAACAATACAATAGTCAGTCCAGAATGGAATTACTGCACTCCAGAAGCTTATAGACCTTATCAAATTAACAGAAATAACAATGTGATCTGTTGGCTCAGTGGTCATCTGAAAACATTTATGTTTGGTTGATGTACTCTGCAACCTCATGTGATTCCCCTTTTTGTTTGTTTGTTTCAATTCACTGTATTGGTTAAAAATTAAATGAAATCCAAACAGGTTTAGATCTCATGTAGAGGTACCATTCATATAATGAATAATGACATGCAGTCTCTGTGGGTTATGAGCCCAACAGTACCCCAGATGCTTCCACAGGTGATAAGGGGGGAAGGACAGAGGCTGTGAACCATGCCTTAGTCAGGACATTAGGAAGAACTTGCATGTTGTAAATTGTAGCATTGGAACATGTTATCTTGGGGTATGGGAGAATTAACTTCCAATTCTGGAGGTCTTTAAAAGCAGGTCAAACAATGTTTTGGTTGGATTAATTTAATACTATCCCTAGTATAGGATGACAAATGACTTCATGCAGCAAAGTCCCAGGTGTGTGTATCTTATAGAATCCCTCAGTAAAGACAAGTTAACATTGTTGTATCACAGGGGTAGTTTGAGGCAGGCTCTGTGCTACTATTGAGGAACTGGCCTCCTCAAGTCCATGTGAAGATCTGAGTTCTGACAAAGTATGTTTACAAGTCCTTTAGGTTTGGTTGTTGTTTCTTCAGTTTCACTGCAGATCCTTTAGTGGAGGCTGCTGTGCAACAAAGGGTTAAATCTCGACACATGATGGAAACAAAATACATAGGATTGCATTGAAAGTAGCCTTAAATTTAGCACCCAAGAAGAGTTACAACCTCCTTAGCCCATTTGGAAGGGTGTAACTCTGCTTAGGATGGTAATACTTATCCCCCCCCCCATGATTGGTCCTCTCTCATGGAATTATCTGTCTCACTTTTAGTTTTTCTCCAACAGTGATGTCAGATGTATGGGACTATCAAAAGTGAGATTATCTGCCTAGTATCAGTGCTGGTAATGAAGACATCTGCCTTTTGAGACACCATGTACTAGAGATGTGCAAAGTGAGAATTGGTATCTCTCTCATTGATATAGGGCAGTGGCTAAGAGAATGAGGTGATAAGATGACTTCTGTGAATTCACACTGTTCATGGAAGGATTGCATCCAATAAAATAACTTATTGTAGGGATCGCTTATATCACTGAGGATATGTTCATTGTAAACACCACATTTTAGGAGCCAGTTATTAAAATAATGAATATGTACTCAGGTTGCCAGCCAAACAATGGCAACTGGCAGAAGGTTTAGGGAGCAGGGACATGCAAATAGGCCACCACCACAGTGCCATGACACCCAGAAGGGATGTCATTGCATCCATGAGACACTGTAGGATTCCTCTGATTCAGCTTGCATTGCAAATGCACGGAAAACCCCCACTGATTCACTGATTGGTAGGCTTGTCAACCTCCAGGTGTGTTGTGGATCAGTCAAGCCCAGCAGAGAAAAGGGATGCTGAAGACTCCACTGAGGAAGAGTTAGCCAGCATACCTGACCCCAACCCACAGTCAGCAGCAGAGGTGTTGCAGGAGGAGGCAATCTCTGAGGGGCCAGCCACAGATCCTCAGCCAGGAAGCAGTGCACTGGCCCCTTCAGCTCCCCAGCCCCGAGCTGACAACAGAGAGCCAGTTGCTGGTCAGTTCAGTCCCCCCCCCCATCACCAGAGCCTCAAGAACACCATAGGAGGAAGGTGAGGAGAGACCTACAAGACAGGAGGTATAGTCCTCGCCTGGCAGCACAGCACTGGCCCAGCACCAACAGTGAGGATGATGAGTGCTTGCAGGAGCAGGACTGAGGCAGCTGGCTTGTGCACAATGCAATACAGGCTGCTGAGCAGCATGGTGCTTAAAAGCAACAGAGAAGGGAGTGGCTGTGTGGAAGCAACCTGTCCAATAGCTACTGACCTTGCTGCCTCTGCTTTGGATTGTCCTCTTTGTCTCTGACCCTGGCTTGTGCCTTTGTATTCTTGTTCTCAGATTGCCCTTTGGATTTGTAGCTGTGAGTGTTGTCCACCTCATACCTGAATCTTGGAACTGCATTTTGATGCCTGGTCCTACAAACTCTGATGCCTAGAAACAGGATTTGTATGCCTGCCCGGAGGATGCTGGCCATCAGGACAAAGTGTGGCCTGGAGATCTCCCAGAATTACAACTGATCTCCAGAGATCAGTTTCCCTTTAGAAAATGGCTGCTTTGGAAGGTAGACTATATGACATTATACCTAACTGAGGTCCTTCCCTTCCCCAAGTCCCACACTCCTTGGCTCCACCCCCGAATCTCCAGGAATTTCCCAAACCAGGATTAGCGACCCTATTGATCATGACTGGACAACTGGGGCTGCACCCTGACATGTAGGCAATGTCCATTCCGGTACTGGGGGGGGGATCTCCTAAATGGGCTCTCTTAACCCAGAAAAAAAAGTGGGTCATGCAAACTGAGAATTCTTTCATGCTTCCTCTGTTTTCTTGAATGTCCAATGGAAGCTGGAGCAGCTGGGGCTAGCATTGTTAAGAGAAATTCTCTTAATTCTTACCCATACAGTTTCCCCCTGAAATCCAACAATCTGTTTCTTTCCCTCTTTTTAGGAATTAGGCGTCTGTTTCTAATTGACTCCATTTTGTTCAAAGAGAAATTAGAAGAAAGGAGGAACAGAAATAAAAGTTCTGCAAAATTTCAGGATTCTACTCTGTATATGCTCAAAGGCAGGCAAAGCCTTCCCAAATCTTCTTATCTTCCTGGTTTACATGAGGCCATGGTATGTAACAGAAAACAGCTGCAAGGCCTAAACTTACAAAAGGATGCGTTGATTTCTCTCCAAAGAGAAATCAAAGAGAAACTAAACAGAGATCCCTCTTTAAAGAGGAGAAGGACAGACTAAGAGGTCTCAGTGGCTATATCTTAAAAAAGTGAATTTTGGGGAAAAAAGAAATTCCCCTCCCCATAACAATGCTAGTGGGGTGGATGGCCATCGACTGGTCTTGGGGCCCTTGCAAATCTACAACTTACTGAGTCTAACCCGATACTCAATATGCATGAACATCAGTCAGATTTGCTGAAATATCTTCATCTCTTTTTAATATATCACAATTGTTCCTCATTTGTAACTCAGCCAGCATTTTTTTTCCTTGCACATAAATTGAGGCACAGTATCAGAATTTCCCAAGACTAAGTGCCTTCCCTTGGCAATAGATTTAGTGGTTTCTTGGCACAAAATCCCCTTCCTGAGATTTATAACTGTTGTTACATCACAGCAACTGATTGTCAAAAAATGGTGGATGCACAGTCATTTCTTAAAAGTACAAAATTGTATGGACAAAAAAAGTGGGCTATAATGGGAAGAAAACACTTCTCCACTCTGAAATCTTTCCCTCAAAGTGGAGAAAGGAAAATAAAGATTTTTTTAATCCAAAAGAAAATTGGAATGTCATCTTTGCCAGCATGTGGGCAGCTGAATTTATCCTCAAAGTAGGTCATCCTATCAGCCCTCCTGGTTGTCTGAGGAAGAATTATTGCATTTTGGATTATTTTATTTCTTTTGACTGTGAGAAATACATGGGATAATTAATATTAAAACTTGCTTCATTTTTCCGTGCTTGAAAGGACTATAAATTGGATCCCATCAATCATGGATCGTCTGCAGTGTGTGTGGCATTTCTTGAAACAAGCATAATTCTGCTGCACTAGAGGAACCCCGTGTGTGACCGGTGTACTTTGTGTATGCTCTAACCCCAACATTCCCGCACAGTCAGTAGTTGGTTTAAAGATGACATTTTTCCTTGTGCTATCAAGTTGCACAAATTTACTCCAGGATACAAGGACTGCAAGTGCAAATTTGTTTTGGGACACAAGGTCCAGTGACTATTTGCACTGTTTTCAAATGAAAATTGTGCTTGTTCAGTGGGGGATATATAAGCAGAAAAGTCGCTTTAAAGATCCAACCCTGCAAACGGACGGATTCACAGAAGAGACATTCATGGCAGGTAATGCCATGGATTAGTGTGCCCCATTAACAAGGCACAGAACGCTACTGGTTCACAAGCAAAAAGGTCAGCCAATCAGGAGTGGACAGCAGCCTGCTTAGCAACTGCACCCTCTCCTCTCAGAAAACTGACCTGCCCACCCTCCCTGGGGTAGCATGAGATTAGTTGGTCACTATTGCAGTGCTGTGCAGGAATTTGGGGAGGGGGTTCACCAGATTGGCTTGAGATGAACCCCCCCTTTGCCTGTGCCATACTGTCACCATGGCAGGGGGTCATCTTTTGAAAAGCCTGGCTGCAAACTGCTTAGGCCACAACAAGTTTGGGAGGCAGAGGGAGGGTTGCTCAGGAGAGGTAGGGTTAGTGAGCAAACACCCTGAGGCATCTGGCATGATGGGAGGGTATGTCTAGAACAGGCCATCATATACTGAGCACACTATGAAGGAGTGTCCTTGGTGCTGAGTGGCATTTTTTGAGCCTTACAGCACATCAGTAGAGAGGGATGAAGGTTGGCGCCTTGTGGCACATGGGATGTGCAGGCAATGATAATCAAGGCCAGCAGAAGGGAAGGGCTGGCCAAGCTTGGAGCCAGGGCGGACCAGCCCAAAAGGCAGACCAGGCAGATGCCTAGCATTGCCACCCTCAAAATCATCAGGTTTCTTGAATAAGCAGTGAAGTAGATCAGCCATTTAATGATTTAAATAATATCTAAATAAACTAGTTGAACCAACACTTGGCTGTCTCATGCCATCATTTGGAGGAGTGCCAGGGCAATGTATATCTTTTCCTGCCACCACTCCCCCACAACTATTCCCGAAGGTCAGTGACCTTTGGTATGCAGTGTATGGTGGTGCAGCGAGAAAGGGAAATTGACACAGATTGCCTCCTATGCATTTTCTCATGCAAGCTCTTCATCATTCATGAAATAATGCACACAAGAGGGGGAGAGGGTGCCTTCTATCAATTTCCCTTCAAATCACAGCCACCTACATCATACTCTGACATGGCCTGGCTAGCCCAGACTAGCCTGATCTCATTAGACATCGAAAGCTAAGCAGGGTCAGCCTTGGCTAGTGTTTTAATGGGAGACCTCCAAGGAATACCAGGGTCATGATAAAGAGGCAGGCAATGGCAAACCACCTCTGAACGTCTCTTGCCTTGAAAACCCTACAGGGTTGCCGTAAGTCCCCTGTGACTTGATGGCAAAACACACACACACCCCAATCCCATTGTACTCTGTTCCATTCCTGAGGCCTCCCTGTAAGTCATAGGAGCAGCTTTTCAGACATCACATGGGGCTACAGGCAGAAGTGAGACAGACTGTGTGTTCATAGTTCACAACATCCAACATGATTTCTCCTATCCAGAGAGCAGTTCCTAAAGACTGTAGCTTGAGTTGTAGCAACTGGAATGAAACTATCAAAAGGTACTTTATGCTGAGATCCCAAATTCAATCCCCTACATCTCTGATTAAAGGGATCAGGTAGCAGACAATGTGAAAGACTTCTGCCTGTAATTCTGGAAAAACACCGCCTGTCAGAGTAGACATTACTGACCTTCATAGACCAATTGAGAAGACTCATGAATTCATTTGTACTAGTATGTCTCTGTATAAAGCCTGAAGACTCAAAAAGGCTATGAGTTACAGCAGGGGTCATTTCCTGCAGGAGCGCACAGGAGCGGAGCTCCGGCAGTAAAGAGCCCAGGGGATGGGCACATGCAACAAGCCCGAACCCCTGCTCCCAGCAGCCCTCAGTCAGAGCAAGAAGCAACCAGGTAAGTTGCAGAGCCCCCCCCCCCTGGGTCCCCTGGTCCAAAACAGTTCAGTGGCACATTTGAGACGAAGTTTTATTCTGGTACAAGCTCTCCCTCCTCTGCGGGGATAGATCTGCATGTTCTCTCCCCCCCCCCCATAGCGAGCAATCCAAAAACAGTCCAGTGGAGCCTGAGCGGTGGGTGTTGCCTTCTGACACACTTCCAGTGATGTCAGGGGGTGTGGCATATGCAAATAAGTTAGGCTAATGAGCTCCTGCACCTCTTTTTCTACGAAATGACCCCTGAGTTACAGTGGTCAGTGTTGTTCACCCAATTACCTCCTGTGCCTGAAGAGGCTTCTGAGGCTGGATCACAGACATTCCATGGAAGTTCAGTTGAGTCCCAGTAGAGTTGTTAATTCCAGCATGGGAAATTCCTGGAGATTTGAGGATGGTGCCTGGGGAGGGTGAAATTTCAGGAGGTGGGAGCTCAGCAGGGATCTCATGCCACAGAGTACACCACCTAAAGCTGCCATTTTCTCCATCTATATTCTGGAGATCAGTTGCAATTCCAAGAGGGCTCCAGGTCCCATTGGTGTTGACAACCCTACATCCCATATGACTAAACCCCCAGTGTCCTGACACATGGCCCCAAACAGCTGCTGGGTCTTTTCACATGAAGCTGTCTGTTCACATAACAGCAGTGCTGATTAGCTGTTCAGGAGGGGAAGCAAGGGGGTGTATTTAGTCTTTCTCCAAATAGTGTTGATTTTCTGACATTCTTGGTTGCAGTTTTCATGTGGCATTCTATTGGGGCAAGCATATTTTGGCCTCTATCAATGTGTGGAAGCCCACCGTTTTGAAAAATCATCACTGGCTGCCAATTTGCTTCTAGGTAGAGTTCAAAGTGCTAGTTATTATATAGTCCTATATGGTCTGAGAATGGGGCATTAACAATAACAATCCCTGCATTACCATGGCCCTGCCCACTTTCTAAAAAGCTCTGCAGGTACCAGGGGAAGCTCTGGTGGGTACCACAATGGTACCCTGACAAAAGTGAGAATGGAGCTACCAAAAGCCTAGATCCTCCACAGAAAGCACAGTTTGTGACTTTTATCTAAATGCATCAGTGAAATGGAAGAGGTATTCTATGGCCCCTGCCAGATGGGTGGAAATTGATGCAGCATCAGTGAAATGGAAGAGGTATTCTATGCCCCTTGCCAGACGGGGGGGAATTGATGCGGCCAAAGTGCAGCTTTGTAAAGTCGCACCAAAAGAAACACACGGCGGTGGGATCAGACGGATCCCGTGAGTCGCCACGCAGTTGCTCCCCGGCATGGTCAGATGCCAGGGAGAAAGCCACAGAAGGGTGCGCGAGGCAGCTGGCTGTGCATGTGTGCGCATGTGCAGTTCGGCTGGGAACCTCAAATGCTCCTGAACACAGGCACGCCGGCGATCCCATGGCCGCACTTGCTGCGCCATTTCCAGTAAGTCCTGCTCTTTATCAGGTTCTTTTTGTATGCACATTTCCGGCCTGAAGGGCCGGATCGGGGACGGGTGCGCGCCGCTTCCCAGATGTTGCGGTGTGCTCGTGCCCGTTTGCTGCGCCCCCGATCTGTTCCTCTTCCGGCCCAAAACCTCCCGTGTGACCGGGGCCTATATAGGCATGTAGAAACTCCATAGATTTGAGACCTGACAACAGAGTAGAGACATAATTTGAAACTTCTTTTCCCTCACCCAAGCCTTGCTGTATGTACAAGCTTCGGTACCCTTGTGTGACAAATGATTTAAGAAGGATTCTTGAATCCAAGCTAATAGCGAGAAGACAAATTGCTCTATTACACATTTCTATTCCATTCTTCCTCTGTTGAACTCAGAATGGTGTGCATCACTCTCTTCAGCATTTTTATCTTTGTAACCACTCTGTGATGTAGGTTAGGCTGAGGATCAAACTGGACAAGACGCTCAGAGTTCCTTTCATGGATCCCCCCCCCCTTCAAATATCAGGGATACAGGAACATGATTGCTTTGTGGTGCAAGAAGGGAGTTAACCCTCTCCCATCCCACGCCACCCCCATGTTTCCAGTCTGCAATGGCCCCTCAGAGCTCTTATTTACCTCACTGGACCAAACATACAGATGCCAGTATCAATACCTGCATATTTGTCCCAGTGGGGTAAATAGTGCCTCTGTGGGCAAATGGGAAATTGGTTATAGAGAAAGGCAAAACCTGATCTCCATGCACACAACAGTCCCAAGCCTCTGCCCACTTGCTGTTTCAAGAAACTAACACTGGGAGCACTGACATCTCAGAGTCACAATTGAAGTTGACCCTAATTAAGAGTGACAAGCCCAAGTCCATAAAATACACTTCATAGCTGGGTATTTGAATCTGGGTCTAGGAAGTCCTGTTTCCATAATGTACTATATCTGTCTTTGATTATTCAGACTGAAAGGTTCTTCTCATCATATCCCTGTAATGAGGCAAAAATAAGAAAGCTGAACTTGGTGCCAAAAGTTACCCCTCTCCCTCAAGTAACAACACTAGTGAAAGGTCATAAAATAAGAACGTAATAACAGTCCTGTTGGGTCATATCAAAGGTCCACCCAGTTCCTGGTTTTATTTATTTATTTATGTATTTATTTTTGCAGTGGTCTGTCAGGTGCTTCTTATCTGAAAAGCTCACAGATGAGGCATCACGGCAATAACCTTCTCCCACAATCTCCCCTCCTTGAGCAACCAATATTCAGAGGTATACTGCTGTTGGGTTATCACAACAACTGATTGTCAAAAAAGAAAAAGAAAAGAAAAGTGAGCTTTTTGTTTAGCCACCATGGCTAATAATGCTTGATAGACCTATCCTCCATGAATTTTGAGACAGTGCTTTCATGCCTTTCTTGAAACCTCTGTGGAGCACAGGATATTGGACCTTTGATCAGATCCAGCAGGACTCTTCTTATATTCTGATTATATCTTTTCTCTCTCTCTAATGAAAGCAAGGAAGAAGAAGAAATCCTCCATTCCTTTACAGGTCTCTGCATTTAAGAAAAGGCCTAGGTTGAAATATTGTGTTTATTTAAAAATTTCTAGCCAGGCATGTCAATGAAGATGGAAAGCTTCATTTAAAATGCTGACCTGGGGCAGGAGCATTTAGAAAACAAGCTCATTGAGTGTGATTTGAGATTAGCTTGAAAAACTAACCTAAAGGGGGGGGGGAGTGCAAATAATCACTCATATCTGCTTTCAGTGGACAAGCATGTGTTTTACTCCCTCAGGTATTTGGCAAATTAGATATACATTTGGAGGATTTTATGGATTCTGTAATATATGCAGCAGATGTCTGAACAGACCAAAAAATGAACACAGTCCAATAGCCCATGAGGAGCAAAAATGATGGGGAGTGTGTGTGTATGTGTGGGTTTGAATACTTGGCTGGCCATAATACATGCATTTGGCTTGGTAGGTTACATGGTAAATCGGCCCCAGTAGTCAGTTGACTAAGTATCTAGATACAACTGGCTCAACATTTGAGATAACCCCTGAATCTCACACCTCAGCCTGCCAAGATCACAATGGATACAAAGTGGAGTGGTGCTGTAGACAAAGCACCAAAGGGCAGCAGCGGGCAACCCCAGCCTGAGAGCCACTTTGGCACCTTACATGTGGCCTGTACAGCACAAAGAGGTTCCTCAAGAGATGTAGAGATTCCATGAGATAACGCAAATGAAGTTCTCTGAAGTTAGAATGGCTGAAAACTACTGTTCTACATGGCATGCAGTGAAAATGATCTTTTCATTTTAGCCGCATCCTCTTTTTGGCCTTCCTCATGCTCCCTTCTAATCATGGCAACATGGAATTCAATCATGGTGGACTGGGGAGGGGTGGAAGATAAGTAATGTGGATCTCTGTGTTTTGGGGTTTATTACAGTTTTGCTGCTGCAAGTGGGAGAGGTGCCATCTGAAGGATACAATGCAATGAAGGGGACTGAGTTTGATGAGCACATGACTTTTCCTGGGAAACACACCCCAAAGGCCTCAGCATTAGAAAGCCCAGGACTTTCTCAATCCATTGTAAATTGCCACTGGGAGCAGGGGTGCTGAGAAGTATTAAAGGACCTTGGGAAAAGATTCTTTCTCACATTTAAAGGGGAGAGAGAGAGAGAGAGAGAGAGAGAGAGAGAACACTCATCAGTCATCCGTAGAACAAAAGGCCTCTTTAAGAAATCATAATTGCTAACTTTAACCCTTCACATCCCCAGGAAACATACCAATATTTCAAGTCAATGAAGAATTAAACTGAGTCATTAAAGAGCCTTGAAAGGGTTTCTAGTTGTGCTAGCCCTGAAATTATATGCATTTTCCTGTTAAGAGCATAATGAGCCCAATGAACCTATTCCACACACTCTATCATGCCACCCAGGCCTGGGAAATATTGTACCTTTAAGCACCTCTCTTGTCTAGCAGCATCCAATAGACCACTCCTCTGCTACTTGCTCTTTGCATATTTGCAATTCTGAGCATAGAATTTTCAATCTGGGATGCAGGTAAACTGGGCCTAATGCACTGCATATCATCTAAAGACCAACCCACCCTCAGCCTACATTTCGGTACACACGGTGGTGGACTTACATTTTTGGGACCCTGTAGTTTGAACTGTTATGGGGGGCCCTTCTCAACCAGCAGCCTGCCCCTGAGAAAATTTTGAAATTTGACCAGTTACAGGGACATTTGGAGGCCATATGAAATGGGTATTAGAGCACATCCTAAGGACAGTATTAAGTACTGCAACCTATTGGTTTATGATTCTGTCACTAAAAGAGCCTTATTTCAATAACAAACACTTTAAAAAACCTCCATCCATTTTGTTGAAAAATTCTCTCATTAAAAAAAAGTTGCTTAAGGGCCCCTCCAGGATTAGGGGCTCTGAAGCTTAAACTTCATGAGTTTCGAAGCAGATCTGCCCCAGAGTACACATCCTCATTGTTTGGTGAGCATCTGCATGACATGTTTTAAATGTGTCATTCTCAACCAGTGGTACACTAATAGTTTGCAGAATCAATCCAGGTAGGATGCAGAGTTTTCGTACCAACTACTAAGGATTCTTTCTTCCTCAGTCCCCATAGCTGCCTGCAGGTATGATATGCCATCTCATAAGAACATAAGAGAAGCCAATGTTGGAACAGGCCAATGGCCCATCCAGTCCAACACTCTATCACACAGTGGCCAAAAATACCAGTTGCCATCAGGAGGTCCACCAGTAGGGCCAGGACGCTAGAAGCCATCCCACTGTTGCCCCCCTAAGCACCAATTATCCCTCACAGATTATCCCTCAGTGACCTTTTAGCATGTTACTATTAATAACAGAATGCCTGTAAACCTAGAAGTGTCCTTCTCAGAAAAAAAGGGGGGGCATTGTGTTTCTATCATGGATCTTTGATGAAGTGATTGGTAAGACATAAGATACATAAGACTGGGAACCAGTGCTGTCAGTCATGATTGAGGGACTTCAGTGAGGTACCTTCAAAAGCAGCCATTTTCTCTCTGTCACCTGGAGATTAGTTGTAATAGCAGGAGATCTCTAGCCACCACCTGGAGGTTGGCAATCTGAGGGCGTCTCCTGAAATAAGAACATGTCCTGCAAGTGTCCTGCCTGTGACAGGTGTGCAAATATTTCTCAACATGTTTGTGGAAATGGTTCTGTGAAGGTCATACGTTTGAAAGCCACTGATCGATGCAAAAGCAGCAAATTTTGTTCTAGGGAAAAAAATGACTAAGTTACAAAGGTGTTCTCATCCTTGAAATTGAGCTGCACAAAAATAATCAATATCATAATTACTTTGGACTAGATATGAACAGTTACTGTAATGTCTCTTAATTAGCCAAATTAGGTCATGTTCCTTGTAAAGGGGTATGATTCTGGCTATTTTCCCATTTGCTAGGAATCCATAAAGATCAATGGAATAATTAAAGAGTGATGCAACACAGTAAGCCAGAAACGATATATAGCTAATTTGAGAAGCCTGCAGCCAATGCCATCTGGTCAGTTGGCTTTGGAAACTTTATAACATCCCAACGTCCCATGGTTCACCTCCCCCAGAGCACATGGTTATCAAATGTGTATAAAACAAAAAGGCCCAAAATGTTACCCCCATGAAGTGTGCATCCACTTTGTTCTGACCCCCCTTGCAGTGACTGCAGATCCTTTAATTAATGTCTATTGAGGCCCATTGCTTGTTTTAGAGTGTTGTGGTCTTATTGATTTTACTGGATTTCTGAAATAAGCTTTTACTGTAAATCGTAACAAGTTGCGGATCCATATGTCTGGAACCCGCCCTGAGCCTACAACGTGGGGAGGGTGCGATATAAGTCTAGTAAAATAAAATAAAAATAAGCAAAAAAGAGAGTTCATTGCAATGTGCTGTTATACAACTTTTATTTGAGCATGAACTAGTTTCGGCCTTAAAAAACAATAACAAAAAACTTAGATTCTTCATAGTCTACCAGTGTATTTAATAAACAAGATGGTTAGTTAACACAGCCCTGATTCCCAAGAGAAAGGAATTAACTGAGAAACTTATGGATGTCGCAGAAATGGACAAATTAACCGTAATTTTGCAAGGGAAAGATGATAAGGTGTTTAAAGAAAGATGGGCAGAATTTTATAAATGGATAGAGAACAAAAATATGTAATAGACTCGTTTAGACTATATGTACATAATTACAATTGTAAAAGTTGTATACTTTTGATAAAATTTAAATAAAACGATTAAAAAAAAAACACAGTCCTGTTTCTTCACCCAAAGAGAATCAAAATCATGGGGATAAAAATTAAATTAAAATACATTTTTAAAAAGTAATTTTAAAAGATCTAATTTGTTTTTGTTTTTAAAAATCCACAGGAAATTCTCAGGTCTCACATCACATCCCACTTCACTTCACCACTTCCTGGGAACTGGGATTGTACCAGTAGTTAAACAGCCAGAAAGGGGATTCTTTATTTCCTTCCATATATTTATTTAGAAAATTCATGTGCCGCTTCTCTGGAAACCCCATTGAGTCTTCTAACAAAGTAAAAATAGATAAATAAAATCATTAAAACACTGGGGTGAATCCAACTATTCTCCAAGCAATCTACCTGCAGGACCTGCTCCAACTTAACTGGCTCCAATAGAAGAGGAGGATTAAAATTTGGAGGAAAACTCATTCGTTTGGAGGAAAGCTTCAGACATGAGCCAGAAGGAAAGATGGCATATAAATATTTCAAGAAAAAAACAACAACAACAACCCTTTGTTTAGTGAAGCAGGAGTGTAAGGGTAGGCTCCTTCCCAATGAAAATTGTCAATAATAAAATAAGCCACAAGAAACAAGCCAGAGGCACTAAAGAGCATTTGTCAGCCTAAACTAATATCCAGTCCTCAGGTTAGAGCCAGGCCATAAAAAATGGTCCCGGAAGATGATCTTAGGGTCTTTTTTAAAAAAAATAAAAAGGTCTGATTTCCTTATTAATATGTATCAAATATTAAAATCATACAGACATTTTTTTAAAAAAAACCCTTTAACAAAGTGTTTTACAAAACTGATTAGAACATTGATTTTTTTCCTGAAGCCTTTTTTTGTTTTTTCCCGAAAAATTGAAGAAATTGAAAAAAGAAAAGAAAAAAAATCATTATGAAACGTTTTATTTTAACATGATAAATAAAATATTTTAAGACAAGGCATTCAAATATTTTCCAAATCATTTCTAAAAAATATGTATGGTATCAGATTGATCTAATTTCTGTGCACTGAGGACAAGCAAGT
>NW_015163102.1:0-63400 GCF_001447785.1 Gekko japonicus | reverse complement strand
TGGAATTATTTATGCTAGAACAACAGAACAACAATATGCGTCCCAGCAGCACTGTCATCCGCCAGGAACGTCTCGCACCCCCGATAATACCTGCTCCACAGATGGTCAAATTGCGGAGATGAAAGAGGCGATGGTGGAATAATGGTGGGGGCGGCTTCTATTCAAAAGCCTGGTGGAAGAGCTCCGTTTTACAGGCCCTGTGGAACTGCACCAGGTCTTGGAGGGCCTGGATCTCTTCTGGGAGCTCATTCCACCAGGTAGGAGCCGCCACCGAAAACGCCCTGGCCCTGGTGACAGCAAATTTGATTTTCCTGGGGCCTAGAATGTCCAGGAGATTTTGATTCCCCGACCGTAGTGCCCTTGGAGGAACATGCGGGGAACGGCGATCCCTTAGGTAAGCCGGACCTTGGCCATAGGAGGTGCTATTGTCACAAGTAAAGAAAAAGGTTTCAGTTTTGTTTTTGCATGTGGGTGGGTACTCTGTTTGTAATAATTATTTGGATACACTATATTTTTAATATGCTAGTTGTGATAATTTCATGCCAAGTAAAAATACCCATAGTCATATTTTATGTTCCTAAAGTAACAGAATGACTTTCAGTCTGGAAAAGAAAAAAGAAGTGCTAATGTAGCATTTTTTTCATTTTTTCCGAAGGATTCCGTTTCCCCCCCGGAAAAAAACTGGGGTTTTTTCCGAGCTTCAATGTTTCTGGAAATTTTACATCTCTAGTCCTGAAACACCTTTTAAGACCACCACAGGAGATCAGTTCTGGTCGGAATCAGTGCACCATGGGGGGAGGGAAGGATCCTGTCCTTCCAACATGACATTTGTCTGTGGGGAAGGAACTTGCAGGTTTCCCAGGCTCTTCTCACTCAGTATCACATTGGGTGGCCTGATGCCAGCTGCCCTTTCATTGAAGAGACGCAGCCATTGCCTACCAACACAGCACAGTAATCCATCCCTCAAAGAGAAGGAATCAGTGGCATTCATCCAGTTCTGCTCTTTAACATTTACCGTACATACATAGTAAATGCCATCCATATATCTTTAGTATATACCATACATACACCCCAACAGCAGTGCAACCTCTCTTGCTTAAGGTGGGGATAAAGTATTGGAGGACTGCCTGGAAAGACAAGGGGAAGGAAGCCCTTGCTGAATCTCTGCTGTGGTTCTCGTGCTTGTGGAGCTCCTCTCAAGTGTTCTTCCAGGGGAAATAATGCCCCCCCCCGGAGCCATTTCATATCCGTAAAACATCTGGGCAGAGGCAGAAGCCCCGTTCCTCCCTGTGCTGCAGCGGTCCTGACCGGAACTGGGCCCCTGTAGCACCCTTAAAAGGCATCCCAGGGCTTTACAAAATGTGGATGCTATTGGGATATTTAGTTAATATAACAGAGTTTGCCCAGTCACAGAAGAGTGATACTGAGTGCAGTAAATAAAGCTCCCGAAAAGTATATTGCAAAAAAGGTAAACTTACATTTATTTAAGTAGATCCAGTTCACATTCAGGTTGCAGTCAAAAGAAGAGAAAGAAGCCTAATCTAAAGAGTACTTTCCATATCACAAATGGCTAGCTTGTCTGCCGGCATCATGTGTGTGGGAGTACGAGGGCATTGTCTCTACAGGAGAGGGAAGGCCATGTAGAGTGAGAGTGAGAGGACAGAGAGAGAGAGAAAGGAGGGGTCAGAGGGCAGCTCCCAGGTTAAGACAAAGAGAGGTATCCTATTCAATGAGATACCACCTATACACACATAGGACCGGCCCCAGCTTATTTTCACCCTAGGCGAGGATTCCTTCTGGCCCCCCCCCTGTGCGCCCACCAATTTTCGAGGGTGGGATGTGGGGGGAGGGGTCCTGCACCGGTGCCAACCTCCAGCCGGGGCCTGGAGACCTCCCAGAATTGTGACCACTCTCCAGAAGAAAGGGGTCGCTTGGGGAGGGTGGGACTGGGGGACATTCTGCCCTGCGGAGCTCCCTCCCCTCCCCACTGCTGCCCACAGATCTCTGGGAAGTCCCCAAACTGGAGTTGAGTCGGCAACCATGGGTGGGGGGATGGGGGGAGAGATGGGGAATCCGGATGAGAACTGGGGGGCAGGTGGCACCTGGGCTCCCAGCCCCAGCCCCGCTTGGCTGCGGCCCCAGGCTCTTGGAGGGGCTCGGCTGGCAGGTGGCCCTCTCTCTCTCCCCCTCCCTCACGGGGCCTGGAAGGAGGGAGGGCGAGCCGGTGTGGGATGGGGGTGCCTGGGGAAAGTTGCTGCCCATGAGAGGAGGAGGAGGAGGGCCAGGTGGCACCTGACTGAAAGGCCTGGGCCAGGGTGCGGGGCGAGGTGGGAGGCTGCTACTGGGCGAGAGGGACCGGCTCTGGGTGGATCCTGCTGGGGGGGTCCTTCCTCCCTTCTTGGTAGAGTGGCAGTGGCAGGAGGGGCGAGGAGGGCTGGCCTCCCCTTGCCCCCACCGGCCCTGGCGCTGAGCAGGAGGACTCTCCCATGCAGCAAGCTGAAGAGGGGGCATGGACCCCTCCCCCCAGTGCTTCAGTCCCCCTCGCCTCCTCAGGTTGTCGCCTGAGAGCATTTAGCAGTCTTCTGCACAAGCCAGGCAGTGGGGAGCTGAAGGGTCAGGGTGCCTTGGCGCTTGACAGGGCAGGCAGGTTGCAGCAGCCATGGTGGGAAGGAGGGAGGGAGGCCAGCTGGTTGGCTGGCCGGGGTGCTGGCTTTGCTGGGTGGCAGGGAGCAGCGCTGCCGCGGCTTGGGGCCGGTGGAGGAGGCGTGCGCACACGGCAGTGTGTGACGGACGGAGGGAGGGTGCATGGGCCCCTAGCCCAGCGCCCCCATGATGGCCCTGCACTCTAGGTGAAAGTCTAGTTCACCTAGTGAGCGAGCCGGACCTGTATACACACTTCGAGTGATGTAGTGTCCCCCAATGGCCAGGCATGCTGAGTTGCTCACTCCAACAGATGCATCTCTAAGGTGAAACTGGGGATGGTATCTTGTCTAGTTTGGCCCTTAAATGGTGACACCCAGAATTCCCTCTCAGAAAGATTCACTTCAGCAGCAGGGCTTTTTCACTGGTGGCTCCTTGCCTTTGGAAAGTCATCCTCCTTGAAGCTAACCTCATACCTACCTTGGATTGCCAACTCCAGTTTGGGAAGTTTTCTTGGAGATCTGGAGAGGGCGGAGTTTGGGGAGGGGAAGAAATTCAGTGGGCCTGTGATGCTACATATGCTTCTCTGGAGCTGCTGTTTCTTCCAGGGAAACTGATCTCTGTAGTCTGGAGATCAGTTATAATTCCAGGAGAATTATAATTATGAGGATAATAACCCTACGCCTATCTCATAGTTTTTAGGTGCCCAGTCAAAACATTTCTTTTTACCCATGCTTTTAACTGATGGTTCCATCTCTCCCCCCCCCAGCTCTTTTTATTTTCTACTTCTAGCTGGAGAATGGTTTCTTCGATATTATTTTAAACCACCAGACACTGTTTCATGCTGTTTTTATGTCCCTAGCTTTTTTGTATGATGTATTTTATTAGTGATAATTTTTAATATTATTTCATTATTTGATATTGTTAAAATGCAACAGATAAGCCATACAATGCAACAAACAAGGGCTCGAGCTACTTTTGTCACAACCTAGAATGCACATCTGTTTTTATCTCCTGCCGCTGCTCCAAACAGAGGAACACAACAGGACCTGGGGGCAGGGAACCCCCCCACACACACACACTGGGGGCTTAGCAGCCCTAATTTTGGTTATACTTTTATTTTTCTTTGTCAGTAGTAAATTTGCAGGAGGTTACGAAAAGAGTGACAAAGGGTAGCTCTAAGAATCACTGGATACCCTATGGTAGAACCATAGAGGTTATGGCAATTCCTGGAGCTACCCTTTGTCACTTCTGGTGAAAACGTCTGGTAAGTACATGAGGCTGCATTTTTTATTTTTTTATTTCACCCACAGAACAAAAAGGGTGGTGGTGGCAGGTGATTTTTTTAATTATTATTATTTTACAAAGGCTGTGGACAGTTCCTGTGGACAGTTGCTATAGACAGTTCCAGCACAAAGCCTGCACGACAAAACATGTAGGGACTCTGTAAAATAAAAAAATCTATCACCTGCCATTTTTTTGTCCTGTTGGCACATTGCTGGGTGCAGCCCATTTCCCCTTCATCCTTGCACTTTCACCTGCAACCCTGTGCCCTCTCCAACCCTCTCACCATTTCCTAGGCATTGCCCGGCAACCCAAATCAAAATGAATAAAAAAGGCAATAAGGAGACAGCAGCTGTTAAGATCTTTCCCACTGCCCATGCCAATATAGTTTTAACAATCCTGGAACCATTAAAATCCTGAAACCATTAAAACCATTAAATATTAAAAAATATATTAAAAGCAACTGCATTGGTCAAAATCGAAAATGTACCTTGTGAGAAGCCGCTTTCAACTTTGGGGTGATGATTAACTTAGTCCACTCAAAGGCTCTCAAGAAAAAGACCTGTCTTTGCAGCATGTGAATGGCCTATGTGGCACGCTTTGATTTAACTAGTTTAATTTCTGCCTCCGTAGCTGGCTTTGCAGATACATTCTGCGGCAATTTTCTTGGCAATCACCTTCAAGACCACTGTTGTCACAGCCAGGCCTAGACAACGGAGAAGCGAGCAAAGCGATGATGGGAATGCTGCCACGTTGTGTACTGTGCAGCGAGATATCCACACACCCTTTTCTATTCCCTTTTGACTGCTCGTATCGAGCGTCTTGTGCATGAGAGGGATTTGTCAGCGCTCGGTTGCTGTCAGAATCGCCCATCATCCTTGAGTTACAAGGAACATTTAAATTACAGACAAGGCTGAAGCCAGTGCTGATTGAATAAGGAATTTCTTACAAAACAGCAGGTATGCACTGGGGAGAAAACAGATTCCTTCTGTTTTATCCTGACAGCAGGTGGCTTTTTGCCTTCTCTCCTTTTTAGCGTAGAGGGGCTGTTCAGGTTTCAAGTGAGCTAGTTAAGCACAATCAGTGCCTCAGGTAGCAAGTTCTAATATGATCTTGGAGGACAGTGAAATATTCTTGTACTGGTATGCCACCAACAAGGCCCAGTACTAGCTATATGCATATCTCAGTCATTACCTTGGTAACCTCCAGACTGGACTGCTGTCAAGCATTCCACATAGGTCTGCTTTTGAAGACTGCTCGGATGGTTAGGAATGTGGCTGCATTCCTAAGTGGGAAAGAGGCAGTGGGAACTGATACCCCCTCTCCAGAAAGAACTGCACTGATGTCCATTTTGCTTCTATGTACAATTCCCAGTACTGCTAATCTTACAAGCTCTACATTTCGCAGGCCCAAGAAGTGTCTTCTGCTGTGTCTTTCTCACTGTATGTCCAGGTGTGCATGTCTTCCAAATTATTTCTTTACCAAAGTCAGATAGGGCTGCCAACTCTGAGGTGGGAAATTCCTGGAGATTTGGGGGAAGGGGAGTTTGTGGAGGGCAAAGCAGCCATTTTTTTCCAGGGGAACTCGTCTTCATCATCTGGGGATGAATTGTTATTCAGGGAGAGTTCTAGGCCCCACCTGAAAGGGTCTCCCCAAGCAAGTAATCTATGCTGCCCATTGAGGAGCCAAGCCAAGCCCTAGTATTGGCAGCAGTGCTTCAGGGGATGGTGATGTAGGCTATGCCCAATGCCAATTATTTCCTCCCATGTTATCAGTGACTGAAGTAAAGAGTTTCATATGAGATGAAAAACTTCATATGAGGCATTTTGTTCCTCTGTGTCTAGAAACTAACTGGAAGCCATTGAGTAGAGATGCTCATTATGACTAGACCTGGACAATAATACAGATTGAAGTGATATGGTCAGATCCATATCCTCTTGTGTGCTATGATGCATGTATAAGAGCACAAGAAGAATGCCAAGGAAGTGACATAGATGATGCTTGTGAGCAAATGAGCTCTCTGTATTGCTTTCAGACTGCTATTTCACACTGCAGATTACTGGATTTGGGGTACTGATCATGAATCCATCTATATGTGCTACAGTAGTTAGATGCTGGAAAAATACATCAACATATTTTTAGGAATTACAAAGACCTGCTTCATTATTAGAATGCTCTGCTTCACTTAATAGGGATAATTTTTTCCCTCCTCCTTTATCTAGGGTGTCTTCCACAACAGAAAACGCTTGTCACAAACCGCATATTGCTTTATGTCATAGTTGCTGATGGCCCTCCAAAAGCTCATTTTATTCCAAAACCATTATCAAGTGCAATTAATTATTTTGAAGTCCTATGCTTTCCCGCAATCAACGGCAAACTTCATGGCATTGTAATTAAATTAACCAATGCCTTCTCTGGAATGGCAATATATGTATCTCATTTGAACATATGAATGATAATTACAGCAAGGAATCCTTTCAGAAAAGAGATTTCTTGGGTTTAATGAAATATATTTAATTTGATGTACTTCATTATATTTGGCAATAGGCAGGGGTCATTTTGTACAAAAAGAGGTGCAGGAGCTTATTAGCATAACTCATTAGCACAACTTATTTGCATATGCCACACCCCCTGACATCACCGGAAGTGTGTCAGAAGGCAACACCCACTGCTCAGGCTCCGCTGGACTGTTTTGGATTGCTAGCTATTGGGGGCGGGGGGAACGTGCAGATCTGCCCTCACAGAGGAGGGAGAGCTTGTACCTGAATAAAACCTGGTCTTAAAGGTCACTGGACTGTTTTGGACTAGGGGGCGGGGGGAGCTCTGCAACTTACCTGGCTGCTTCTTGCTCTGACTGAGAGCTGCTGGGAGCAGGGGGGGGCTTGTTGCATGTGCCT
Source organism: Gekko japonicus (assembly GCF_001447785.1). Classification (NCBI taxonomy): domain Eukaryota; kingdom Metazoa; phylum Chordata; class Lepidosauria; order Squamata; family Gekkonidae; genus Gekko; species Gekko japonicus. Next base: position 56,579 of record NW_015163102.1, on the reverse strand, counting down.
GCCCCCTGGAGTCTTTACTACCAGAGCTCCACTCCTGAAATGACCCCTGGCAATAGGCACACTCTCCTCAGCTCAGTTTGGAATTGATGAAGTATTTATGAGCTTGCTCAGTGTTTGGAGGGGGGGAATCCTTGTTTGTTTTCTAAGAATTCTTTCATGGCATGTAATGTTTGTACATGCATATCCCCCAGTTGCACCCTAGGAATTACAGCTTGGTTTCACCCATTTTGTAGAGCAAAAATAAAGGTGGAGAGATCTCTACAGGAAACCTCAACAAGTACTGAGTACTGGAGGCCACACAAAAGGGGGGGGGAGACTGATATACTACACTGTGTATAAACCAACTATTAATATATACAGTGTGAACAGTACAGTGTGATTAGTCAATGTATTTTTATGTCTTAATGGTCATACCATACCTCACTGTCTCATGCACTGGATTTTTGTACCTTAAAAATCATACCTCACTATATCATGCACTGCACATAGGGACTGTTTTCACTAATTGCACAGTATATAATAATATTTGGTTTGTCACAGTTAAGTATATCAGCCTTTTTGGTTCCTTTTATCTGGCTTCTTTTTGTTTCCCTTAAGGCAGCCAGCCACAATATCCAGTTAAAACAGTTTAAAACAGTTTAAAAAGATAAAAAAAACTTGCAAAGAGGAGGAGGATCATGAAGCAGCTGCCGCCCTGTCAGTCCTCTCCGGCGCAATCTCTCTCAGGAGCAGTTCTTGAAAGAGCTCTCTCAGCCCCACCTACTTCACAGGGTGTCTGTTGTGGGGAGGGGGAGGGAAGGAGATTGTGAGCCATTCTGAGACTCCTTTGGGTAGTGAAAGGCAAGGTATAAATCCAATCTCTTATCTTCTTCTTCTTCATTTTGTAGTACCAGCCCTGACAGAGAGCCACAAGGAAATTCAACTCCAACCTCTCAAGGCCCCCCTGAGATAAGAAGGGGTTGTAGATTTGGATGTAGGAAGCAACCACATAAAACATTTGCAAAGAACAATCAACAACATTGATTGAATAGATGATAATTCTAATTTTTTGGTATTTTTTGTGTTTTTTTATGTGTGTATGTGAATATGTGTGTGTGTCAGTGTGTCCTCATGGCGACCTCTGGTGACTGACCCCCTACTGGGGACCTGGAGGATATTCAGAGAGGTAGCTGAGTAGAGCCTGCCCCCACCTCCTGACTGCTGGTATTCCCAGGAGGTCTCCCATCCAAGTACTTGTCAGAGTTTACCCTGCTTAGCTTTCGAGATCTGACGAGATCAGGCTTGCCTGGGCTATCCAGGTCAAGGCAAGATAATTCTAATTTTGGTTATCACCTCCCATCAGAATGTTCCATGTGAACTTGGGTTGGCCAGGAAGGTGGGGTAGAAATTGAATAAAGCAAATCAAATCAAATCAAATCATGTTCACATTGCACTTGTGAAAATGCACCATTTTATCTGACAGGTTATTTTTTAATTCAGGCTGTTGGTTGATTGAAGAGTGCCAATTTCATTAGTCACCTGCTGGTCAATTGATTAATGCATTTTCTGAATTTAAATAAATGTGCATAAAACCAAATTTCTGACATCTTGAGGAAAAGTCTGAGACATGAAAAGTGTAGAGGAAGTAAATCATATGAGGAAGGGCTGAGGAAAAAATCCTGATTCCTGAAATGCTTCTTAATGATTGATGGAATGGGGCAGATGCTGGGAGTGGGGACAGAGCATTCCACTGATACAGGGCAGCTAAAGAAAATGCATGATTAAAAAGAAGATTGTCACAGGAGCAATGAGTTTTATTATCATTCGGACTATTCCTTATGGCAGACATAAAACAAAAAAGACAACCTTGTGCCCTTAACCTGCAGATCCACTAATTAAAAATTATTGTCCCTCATCAATCTGAATTGAGCTAGATTGACAGACTGATATACGAGTTAGTTTGCAGTCTTAATTTTAATACATGGTGAATATCAATATCAATACATTTGATACTTCCACTGCATATATTTAATGTTCACAAAATAAATCTTGATCCAAGATTAGCTCTGCAGAGCTTTTTGTTAACATAGTACCAACCTTTATATCTTAATCTATTGTGGTCTGAATAAAAGATTTCTGAATTGCTTTTGGCAGGAAGATGGAATTGAAGGGGATTTAGGGAAAGGAGCAACTAGGGCAGTGGAAGTTAAGTAGGGACACCAGCCTCCAGGTAGGACCTGGGGATCCCCTGGTGTTAGATTGCCGCTAACAAAGATCCAGAGAGTGATTTCAGCAAAAGTGAACAGCTTTATTTAAGGTACGAACAAGCGCTTGAATAAGTCATAACCAGAACAACTTAACATTGGGAGCTAGGCTCCTTTTAAACATTCCCGGGCTAACGTAGCCACGCCTCTGTACCATAAATAACCAATGTAGTTGAGTGGATAAAGTGCAATGAGAGTTCTTCCCTTGCAGGGACTAGGTGCAGTTCTGATTGGTCGCTGTTGAGGAACGACCAATAGCACGTTAGCTCGGAGGAACCTTCCTCTGGCTCGAGCTTAGCATGGGGAGTCAATGCGGCGATTCCAGGGGTCGTTTCGTAGAAAAAGAGCTAGGGGAACTCATTAGCATAACTCATTAGCATATGCCACACCCCCTGACATCACCAGAAGTGTGTCATAACGCCACTCCCCCTGACATCACCGGAAGTGTGTCATAAGGCCACACACCCCGCCCCCAATGGTCCCGGCCGTAACTTACCCTCCCTCTTCTCCTGCCTCCTCCTGGCTGAATGAGGGCCAGAAGCGGGGTGGCCAGAAGCAGGGGGTGGGGCTTCATCATGTGCCCCGCCCCCCGTACCTCACCTGGGGGAACTGCGATCCCCTGCGATCCCCCCGAAATGACCTCTGGGCAATTCATGTAAGACATTTCAATACACTACACCTGGTGTTACAGCTCATCTCCAGACTACAGAGATCATTTCCCCTGGAGAAATGGCTGCTTTGGAGGGCGGACTCTGTGGTATTGTACCCCACTAAGGTTCCTGTCCTCCCCAAGCTCCATCCCCAAATCTACAGGAGTTTTCCGGCCTGGATCTGACAACCCTATTTCCCCATGTCCCGCTGGTGGCAACCCAGGCAGCTGAGGAAGCATAGACCTCACTCTGAATTGGTTTTCTAACGTAATCATGTAGACAAGGCTGGTCAGTTATATTGGCTCGTTCTGTCATAACAACATCATCATAGAGTCTACGAGATTCCTTGAGTGGGTGAGATCGCAACAAATAAACTTGGTTATAAATATATGATATAGAGGTTGCTACTGATTGGAAATATGTAGCCCTTGAAAAGCAGTGAAAGAGATGAGCAAAGAGTCTGTGGGGTATGCTAGTTGACTTTCCAGTGCATCCCAAGCCTGTACTTCTTTGAAATTTTTTTTTTTTTTGGTAAAGTTTAATGATGCCTTTGTTAGCATAAAACTGGGCCTTCACAACTTTGCAGCAAATAAAAATCTCACACAATATCTGCCCCTGCTATTGATTAATATTGACACTTGTAAGCATCAATATCACTCTACAGACATAATGAGGCTATTGTTAATGAGGCTTAGCACTGCTAATTGCATAACTAATCATCTCACAATGGACAGTTGATTCAACACAACAAAGCACAGAGGCCCTTTATTAATTCACATTTCCTGTATGGACAGGAAGTATATTATATTACATATGGGATATGAGAAGAAGGAAAGGTGGCATAATTTAACTTTGTCTGGAAAATTCTTTTTCCATGAGTGCCACCTACTATAAGTAATTGTGAGGTGACTAAAACCACTGTTTTCAGCTTTATCTGCACTTGGCTGACCTTGCTGTGCTGATCCATGCTACAGTATATTCAAGACTAGACTTTTATAATTAGGGATGCTGCAAATTTCACCACATACATGTTCAGCCGTCAGGCTTACCATATTCAAAGGTGTCAGTCAGATGTCAGCAGGTCAGCCAACTTGCTTGGTTTGTACCAGACAGCTGTGGATGCCTGCTGATCGTGTTTGCATTGTTTGTGCAAAACTGTGCATGTACAAAGATGCTTCCAATTCAAACTATCAGCAGCCATTAGCATCATGTGGTGCTACTTCGGTGGGGAAGGGCTGTGGCTCACTGGAAGAGTCTCTGCTTTGAATGCAGAAGATCACACGTTCAATCCCTGGCATCTCCAGTTAAAAAGGACCAGGTTGTGAGTGACCTGAAAGACCTTAGCCTGAGACCCTAGAGAACTGCTGCCAGAGTGGGTGGACAATAATGACCTTTATGGACCTGATGCCAACGCCCTGAGGGCGCTAAGGTTCTTTGACTTGTGTGGCTAGCTGATAAAGCACACAGTAAAATAATTATCCAGGCAGTAAAGGGTAACAAAATAATTTATTTGAATAAAGGAACACCTCACAGCTTGTAGATGTTCAGTGATCAAATACAGGAAGCAGACTTAGTATATACTCTTCTTGCTCCTCCCAACTTTATATCATTGTTGACATCCTTCACACATGCTCAGTTTAGATTTCTTTGTCTGGTCAGTCATCAATCACATATTTGACAAACAGGATGTTACTTGGCCACGTCTCAACTTTACAATGCAGATGCTCTTCTCATTAAAAAATACACACAAAGGAACTAAGTTCATTTTCAGTATAAAATCTATCAGTTCTGTTACAAAATTGGTTTTCTTATATTTATGCAGGCATATATGTTACAAAAACACCCTTGCTGGCATTTTGTGATCTATCTCTATTAAAGAATATATGAATGCATTGAATTTCTGGAAAAATACAGTATTATGGCACTGTTTTCTCAATTAATCTCATATATACTCTTTTCTACTATTTTAAAGTGGGCTATGGCATAAAGCTTCTGTAGATACATTGTATTACACATTATTCTTCATTTTTGGTTCATCAGGGAATTTTTACAGAATATTTAAACCTTTAAATTTCCTTATTTTGTCAAGATATGTTATTTTACTTTAACCAGCAGGAGTCACCCTTTTATAATACAAGTTCTGCATTTTTAATTGACCCTTTTAATTAGCTTCTTTAACTGATGATTAATGATTAATGTCTTTTGTTTTAGCTGGACTTTCACACACCTGGTCAGCTCTTGATCATTGTTTTTAGCTTTCCGCTTGTTAGTAACTGATGGATCTCTGCCTGGTTATTTCTGAATGTCTTAAGCAAGCATTTTTCTGCCTTAAAAATAAACTTGGTAGCATAAATTAATATTTTAGCTAGCTGATGTCTTTACAAATATCTTATATCATAATCTTAGTAAATATTCATCTTTAAACATAATATAAAGTCTAAAAAACCCACACAAATCAGAAGAGGGTTTCTCTGTTACAGTATATAGCTGTCCTCTCATTTACCCCAAATAGGCCTTTTCTAATTCCCTTTGAAGCAAAAGGATTCCACCATTGGCAGTGGGCTTTCTGACATTAAAATTCCTTTCACTGGCATCAGTTAAAGCTTTCTCAAACAAAGTCTTTTCTGTTTAAAATAATAAGCTGCAAAAAGCAAATATATATAGATATTGCTTACAGATTCCAGTAGTTCAATAATGATATGTTAAGACATTCCAATCTTAAAGAGTAAAGATAATCTGGGTTTTTCTCATTTAAAGTTGCTAAAAATCATAAACCACTACAATAAACTTTTTACCTCTTTCTTTGAAGTATAAGATTTCATCATAAATCTTGGACTCTGAGAATTCATTATTGTGTCATTTCAAATAAGAAGGCTGATGAAAGAACATCGATCTTCACTTATGACACGTCTTAGCAGGGATGGACTGTACCAGTTTAGTTCAAAGGCTGACATAAAAACACCTGGCCCAATTAAAACATTCTTTGCTGTCAATTAAATTTGATTTAAAACACCTATTTTCATGATTCTGCTTAGTGGGTAACAGGTTGTTAATTCTCCAGGAGAATCCCAAAGAATTTCTTCCAAAGATTCCTGGAAATGAGCAATAATCAATAGACAATCATTTGAACACTTGAATGTCCCCTCCAGACCAATGGTCTGATTCAGTATAAGGCAGCTTCATGTGTGCACTTAGATGAAGGGTACACTGAAGGGTAGGATTTTATTAGAACACAACAATCATTTATGACTGATCTATTTAACCTATTGCCTTAATCAGACTGCATGAAAATGTACATACACAAAAAGTTTATTGCATTGTACTAGATGGTTAAGAAGGAACACAGTGAAGCAGCTTATTGACCAACTAAAAATGAGTCAATGAACGATCAAACCGATCACTGAAAAATCACCTCCCTGTTCACACATGACAAGCAGCCTTGACCTGAACTAGTAGATGCTGGAGCATCCCTAATTGTGATGCACTTTATTTAGGACTGCCCTTAAAGGCAACCCAGACACTTCAACCGTTTTAACATCTAGCTGCTCAGTTACTTTCTGCAGCAACTGGTATGCTGGTGTTGGACCAGAGCACAGGGGAAGAGGAATTCAAAGAGCATATAGGGAGGAGAATAAGAATTTCCCCCACTCCATTCATTGGTCTGTTGGTTCTCTATGTCTAGCGTTTCTCTCCTTCAGAATTTCAATTTAACTAGGATTTAAAATTATTTCTGGAATCAGAGCATGCACAATTTGCCACAGGTCTCAATCCCTTGAGTTCATTTGCATCTTTCCTCATCTCTGTATTACCAATGTACATGTTGGCATTGGGAAAGCAACATAAAGCAGTCATCTGCCCATCTTTTCTTTTCTTTTTGAGGTGTTCACTGATGCAAATATGCATTGCAAAGACTAAAGGAATCTTGGTATGGTTATGAAGAAGAAGAGGAGATTGGATTTATACCCCACGTTTCACTACCCAAAGGAGTCTCAGAGTGGCTTACAAACTCCTTTCCCTTCCCCTCCCCACAACAGACACCCTGGGAGATAGGCATACAACTGCATCAGGGTTGTTTTACCACTGCTCACATATGCTGTATTTATTTATCTTCTACATGTCCTTATCTAAGGATATTAGCCTATCATCAAGTAGACTATGAGGACCTTAAGCAGTAGTTTTGTTTCTCCAAAATGGCCTTCCTGAATAAGGGTGGAGAACCACAACTCTAGTAGTGTTCAGGAAATGCTAGGAAGTACTTCTATGTAGAAGGGCATTTAAGGGACATTAATCTTTCTATTGTAACTGTGCTTAATTCCCTCCTCCTAATAGGCTCTTGGGCTATTTATCCCTGTCTGTCTATAATGGTTTTAAATGTCATTTAGCTTTGCCTAGGTTAGGGATGCCAGCCTCCAGGTGGGACCTGGGGATCCCCTGGAATTACAACTCATCTCCAGACTACAGAGATTAGTCCCACTGGAGAAGATGGATGCTTTTGAGGGTGGACTTTATGGCTTTGTATCCCACTGAGGTCCCTGGGCTCCCCAGGCTCCATCCCCATATTTCCAGGAGTTTCTTGACCTGGATCTGGCAGCCCTATCTCCCCAACCCCTTTTGGTGACTAGGGGAGACCTGGTAACACTTCTTGAGAGCCATACTGCTGGACTCAGCTCTGGGAGACCCATGTTCAAATTCCCATTCTTCCAGGGAGCTTACTGTGTGATCTTGGACCAGTCACTCTCTCTTAGCCCAACTTATCTCACATGGTTGATATTAAGATAAAATAGGGAAGGGCAGGATTAAACGTACTAAGATAATGTTGCTTTCACATACAGCAACATGAAATGACATTTTTTAAAAAAACCTGTAATCACTGACCATGAGCATGAACCCTGTGACACTGAAAAACTAAGGCAAACTAATAGCCAAGTAACCCTTCCAGTTAAAGATACAGTTGAACCACTGGTCTGTTTCACAGAGAGATAACTTTATGATGTTGCTAAAAGGTTTAAATAGTATGCTTCAAAATGAAATGTCTGCAGATAGTTGACACAAATGCAAGTAGTGTGTTCATAGAAAGTGTGCAATTTTATCGGGACCATGACTGAATTCCTTGTTGAGTATACACTCAGTAGCAAACTGAGGTTAGAAATAGCCCTCAGGCCAGCAACAGGCTTAATGAAGGCCTGGCAAGACATGATGGAGGCAGCTATTTTTTATGTTTATGCCTGACCCATTCATGTATAAAATGAGAGGTGACAATGTGGTGTACGCGTGTGGGTGAAGGAAAGTGAACCTTTCCCCTCGCACTATTTTATCAGGCTAGGCCACTGTAGAAACCTTTCTTCCAACCTTACTTTAATAGCTAAAGTGGGTCTGGTGAGAGAGAAAACTATCTGAAGCAACAGGGCTTGGTAATGTAAGGGGTGGTGGTGGTGTATTTGAACATATAAGGACATGTGAAGCTGTTTTATACCAAGTCAGGCCACTGTTATATCTAGTTTTGCATCATCCAGCTGTGATTGTAGGGTTGCCATTCCCCTGGTGGGGCCAGGGGATCCCCTGATTTTGGGGCCCCAATCTGTCACAGCCCAGCTGGCCGGCAGGGAAAGCCCCACCCCAAGAACACCCCTCCCAGCGCTGGTGCACGACATCAGCTTAAGGTCACTTTAAATGTAGGAAATGTAAAACCTCACCTACAACCAATTTGGACTGAAGGAGTAGTTTTTAGTATAAGTACTAGAGGTGACAATTAAAAATTTAGAACTATTTAAGTCTTTGAGAGAAAGCATACAGAGAGAAAGCTGAATAAGAGAAGATTTCACTGAGTGTGAGCATTATGCAGAGAGGCAGCATGCAGAGATGAATGCTGAGTAGGAAAGGATTCACTGAGTGTGAATATTACACCAAGTTGGATACTGGTGAGGTATATTATAATTGTTTGTGCTGTATAATGATTAATTGATGGATATTCCTTGTAGCTACATGTATTCTGCTCTGAAGAAGCCTTATGAAACAGGTGTTGGAGCAAGCCTGTCTGCAGACTTGTGACCTTTATGCTATTTGTCTACAATCCAATATTAGTACAGGAAAGACACAAAGAAGATTTACTGTTTGTAAGAACTTTAGAGTATTGGACTGTGCTTGTCAACACTGTGGAATAATGTTTGATGTTTTTTCTTGTATGAATATACATAATTGTATTAGTATTCATATTAATATTGATCTATTTTTTTAAAAAAATCTATAAAAGAGGGATATTCCTTTCATAAATATATCACAGTTGCCATTGGCTATTTTCTATTCAATTCTATGTGACTGGCAGGCAAGGCAAGGTCTTTACCAAAACTTGCTACCAATGATCCATTAATTGGAGATATCAAGAGACACCAGGAACTGAATGTGGGAACTTCTGCCTACAATGCATCTGTGCTTCCACTGAGCAATGGTCCCTATCAAAGGGAATGTGTCTGTATGAAGGGCATTGATCCCCCATTTGAGGTACTCCCAGGAATGTCTTCATGGAAGGGGTTTTACTGTGCAAACAGTCTGGGTTTGTTTGTATGTATGTTTGCATAAAAGAAGAATGAGTGTGTGTACTCTGCTTCACCATACACTTAAACTAACATATATTGTGAGGCCCTTGTACATTCAGGTGGAATTACAAAGGTCCAATTCTACTTATGGCTGGACTCCAAGAAATTTACAGTGAGATGCCACAGTGGGGCAAATAAATGTATAGGGTAGCATCTCGTCTGAGCTGTAGGCTGGGTTGTGTATGAAACATCCCTTTGTGCAGAATCACTTTCTGTGGTAATTCCTTGTTCACCAAGACCAAGTTGAATAGACACTCTTATATTTTTCTCCCTACAAAATGGGCTCTGCGTTTCCCCTGAAGCCAATGCCATAATGGTTGGCACGCCTCATAAAAGTAAGGCTTCCCCAGATGTTTTGAAACAAGAATGGTTTCTTGATTAGAATCTGAGGACAACGTGTCCTTCCCATAATAACTCTTAGCTGCGTCTTAATTGGTAAGCAAATGAATAAAAGATGCGCTTATTACTACTTAATTGACTTGTTTGCTTTCATTGCAACCACCGATATAGTTTGGAGCAGTGAGCAGGAGCTGTCATTCTTTGTCTTTAACGCAGCCTCCGGAATAATTTATTTTCAGCGGTAATCAAAAACTGTCTGCACTTAAGGATGAGCTTTGCTAATATTATTAGAAAGCAAAATGACGAGGTTGGGTAACTTCACACATACGTTTTGGGGAATTAATTTCTGTCTGCATGTTCCTGACTACAGAAAGAGTCACAAGTATAGAGGAGGATATCTAGTTCAATTTTATTCATTTCTCTTGTTTAGACCTCATATTTCCTTTTTTAAAGAAAACCCAAAGGCAGATAACAGAAAACATATCTAGTATTATGTTTGGTATTGGCAGATCAATAGACAGGCTTTGCTATCGTTCCCTATTGTTGTATTAGCTGTAGGTTGGGCAGGTCTGTTTAGACGGTGGTAGTGGAAACTGTCATTAAGTCATAGCCAACTTATGGTGACCCCATAGGGTTTTCAAGCCAAAAGATGTTCAGAGGTGGTTTGCCATTGCCTACCTCTGCATAGCAACCCTTGACTTCCTTGGTGGCCTGGCATCCAAATACTAACCAGGGCTGACCATGCTTAACTTCTGAGATCTGATGAGATCAGGCTAGCCTTTGTTTAGATCCTGGGATGAAAAGACAGGGGCTTAGTGGTTGGTGATTCTAGAAAAGTGATGGAAATATCTTTGCTGTCAGTCTCTGGCTTTGGAGAGTCTATCTGTTATGGGAGAGTCTAGAATAGCAAAAAAAACCCTTTCCGAGATCTGTTTATGGGGAGAGAGAAATCACCCATGGCTTTTGGCTAACAGAGCATAAGGTCTTTATTAAGGTCCTGAACAAGATACAAAATCCTTCCTTTATAGCCTATAGTAGGCAAAAGGTCAGGGTCTAAAATTTCAAAGCGAATTCATCACTTCTGTTTCCAAACATAATTCTCTAACCTCTGTTCAGAGTACATTCTACATTCCAAAAAAGTCAAATAAACCATGAAACTCTTCCCTGAAAGATATTGTGGCACCATCCCTTGACTGAGATTATGTTCCTAAGGGAACAGAGGTCAACAGAACAAATCCATGGGGGGGGGGGTCAGGCAGGAACACAAGATTTCTAACATTTGGCAAACCAACATAGGCTCATAACTTAAAGACTATGATAAGACATGTACAGTTCCTTAACACTATCCTGTAGAGCATGAGCCAGGGATGACCAAGTTCTGCAGTTTCAGGAGACCATGCTTGTGGTCTGGAGGCCAGTGGTGCTGAGCTTCATAATAACTTTAGTAACAGTAAGGGTTACAGAGTGTATGTCCTTAGGCATAGCATTATATACACACCTAATCTTTATGTATTATGTAAAAATTCCAAAATACAGAAATACCATTTGAAGGGGGGAGGGGAGAGAGATTGCCAAAACTATTGGGTTCAATGTAAAAAAAAATACTGATTTGGAAGCACAGAAGCTTCACACAGTATCCCCAATCTACCATGCTGTTCTGACTCCAATGGTAACAAGAGAAAGAAATTACAAAAAATAGAAGCACATCTTACATGACATATTCATGTAGGTACATTTAACTTATTGTGAACAGATTAACTACAAAAGGTTAACTTGCTACAGCTATAAGCCAAGGTGAGAGAGAGAAGAAGAAAGGTCCTATATAAGATGAAAAACAGAAGACAAGGAATGGCCAACAACTGACCAATGAGAGAGTGGGACCAACTGTCAAGTGTACATGAGTGAGAAAATTCCCTTATCCCATTCTGTCAGATCGTCTTGCATACAGAGTTACGATATCGAACAAAAACATGGGTGTTTGTACTTCTTTTCCTTCCAAGGGTAATAGCAGTGCAGATTCAAGAGCTAGTTTCAGCTGGAAGGCTTACAATCATTAGCTTCAAGACTCAGGTCTGATATTTTAAATATTTATATATATATTAGAACAGTGTTTTCAACCCTACAATTCCCTTCAACTAAATTAGGACCTTTCTTCAATGTCTCCATTCCAGACTTCAGGTGGGGAAACTGAACATTTGCATGTCCATTGATATAAATATTTTTTTACACAAGAGCCAACTAAAGACCAACATAGAACCTCTTCCTGATATGCTAAGTTTGGAGGTGTCAGAAATATTTAGTGTAGAAAACCATTCCAAAAACTAAACTCCTACCTGATATTTGGAAATAAATAAATAAATTGACCATTTATTAACTGCTTCAACATGTTCAGACAGCTTAGAGTAGGGGAGGGGGGAATGAAAACTCTGATAGTGTAATTTTAAGCAATTCTACTCAGAATCCCATTCAAGTCTACATTACGGGGCTTTTACGGGAAAGCATTGTTAGGATGTCTCTGTTAAATGCATTAAAAACATGAAACCATTGATGAGAATATGAATAAGAGAGAGTGCAAATGGAATGAGCCAAAATAGCATCATTAAAAATGCAAGATGGATGACAGATAGATCAGTGAGGTAAAACAACTTCCCCTCTAAGAGATCCCAAGCAAAGGCCAAATTAAATACAACTGACAAAAGGCAAATAAAAAAACATTTTCACCTCAAAGTGTTTATTTTAAGTATTGCCCAGCAACAGATGTGTCATGTGAGGTTTTTGCTCAACTCTCTGTGTTTGTAAGTATGTACCCCATGGGGAATGAAGCAATTGATATGGTGTAGTTTATATAAGGGAAATGGTGTGAAGGGGAAATGATATAACTGTGAATAAGAATGGTGACCCTGTGTTTGAATACTCTCCAGATTTTTATTTATTTATTTATTTATTTATTTATTTATTAGATTTCTGTTCCACATTACAAGGCTGTGCTCTGTCCTTGGAGCATTTTACTTTATTTTTACTTTAATATATTTTAGTTTAGCTTTTCGTGTTATCTGTTCTGTCTTTGGTTGTTTTGTTTAATTTAGCCCCATCACATTCAGCTCTTAGTTTTTACCCCTTTCCCCAATCTCTCCCTTTGTTTTAGACTCAGCATTAAACATCTCCCTTCCCCTCCCTCCCTGTTCGGGTATGGCTGAGTGGCAAGAAGGTTGAGTGGATCCCTTTTACTTTACTTAATTTTTTTTTACTTTTACCTAAATTTGGAGCTTCTGCTCAGTTTTTAAAGCCCTTTGTTCTTAATCCCCCCCCATTTTAGAGACTTATTGTCATGTCAAAATGTCCCTCTCTCTCCTGTTTGGGTGCAACTGGAGCCTTGAGTAGCTCAAAGGGCTTTTGAAGGAGTTCTGATTGTCAGTTCATTATCATTGAGCTATTCTATTCCTCCTTCATTTACTTTGATCATCCTTCCTAACTGCTGATAAATAAAGGACAATAAGGCTTTCCCTAAGGCTCAGGGCAGATCACAACAATACATTTGATTTTTATAGATCCTAGAAATCTTGTTGCTGTACATTATCCCCACAAACATGTAATGCCTGCACATATGTTCTGACTGCATGTTTGATCAATGCATGTAGTGGGAGAGCAGGTAGGTATGAGCAGGCTGGCCCTGCCTGTCATTGGGGCTGGTGTCTCCAGGCTCACCAGCCTCTGCTACAGAGTGGCAATTCCCTCCTTTTTCCAACCCCCCCAGGAATGCTACACCAGTGCCATTCAGCCCTCCCAGTAGTTGACCCCTCCCCTGAAGCCTAGTTCCCAGGTGCCCACAGAGCCAGTCTGGACCCCTCATACCCAGGGCCTCAAAGGCCACTATCCAGCCCAGCCTTACTGAGTGCATATTGGGCCAGGTATGCCCAACTGGGATAACTTGCCCTCACAACCCTTGGCCAGGTTGCTTCTGTCTGACATTGAGGAGAAGCCCTGGCACCCCCTGTGGTCTTTGCCCCACCTGGGCCTGTCTGGTCCTCCTCCCGCACTGCCTCTCAACACATCAATACTTGAAGAAAATGTACGTGCACTGTCCTGTACTGGGAACATTACTGTGCTGCTGTTTCTGATCATGGGGATTGGGCCTACATGTGTAAATTGTTCCACACAGAGGCACTGCTCATGAGCCGGTGATGATGTGGAAGCACTTGCTCACCTTCTATGTATGCTGATTGAGATTTGGAATGTATATACAGGGCTGGGATCTTGTGACTCTTCTTTTATTGATCTAGTTCTGCACCATTACAAGTCATGTGCCCACTCGACCGAGGATCATGGTATGAAAAATGATGATGTCACAATGCTTCATAGCCAGTCATATTTGGCGACCTGATAAATGCTACCGGGGACACTTGAGAAAGAGGGAATGTGAATGACTAAGTCAGTATTTTCACAAAGACCACTGGGAACAGCTGGAAAAGGGAAGATTTTTTTCAAAGCACTGCTAAAAATGTTCACAGTATAAAAACCAGAGTTGTTTCAGCTTGAGAAACATACCCCAAGTTAGCCTGCAGGGTTTTTTTTCCTCTGAGAGAAAATTGTGTTTTTATTGTCTTCTATACCACAGCAAGAACAAAAGGCATTCAAGGGTGAACCATGAGTTATCTCTACCTGCATTCCATGAAAGAAAGAAAACCAACCAGTTGTGGATGATGGCCATGCTCTGGAAGCTGAAATATGGCAATAGCATTAAAAAAAAAAATCTCAGGCATCACGGTTGTTACAAGATTATTTACGCAGTGATTTTTGTGTGTGAAATAGTCCCTCCCTTGGTTTTCACTTGTAGCTTATTTTAAGTTGCTAGTGCATGACGAGCAAGGTTTTCTAGAAATGCACTGCCTCCTTACCCAACTAGGGAACAAGCTGGTGCTCTTTGAAAATGAAAACACATAGTAAACGATATGTTTTTAAAGGAGTTTTTCCCCCTTCATTCCAGAGAATTTGGCCGCTGGAAAGTGAATAACTTAGCCGTTGAGAGGAAGAATTTTCTTGGCTCCCCACTGCCTCTCGCCCCAGAATTTTTCCGAAATATAAGACTACTAGGACGGAGGCCGACCCTTCAGCAGATCACAGAAAACCTTATCAAGAAATATGGGACACACTTCCTGCTGTCAGCAACCCTGGGAGGTAAGGTCACTCTCACGAAGGAGCTAAATGAGTATTCATCCCAGCCATTTAAAGTTAACATGAGGTATAAATTAATTGTGAAAAAGGATTAACCACCTGTGATGGGGGAAGGGGCCATGACAGGCAAAGGGACCGTGCCTACTAGTGTTGATTTTTGTGTGGCATTTTAAGTTCTCTATTTTTTAAACAATCAGGTATTTGGAGGGAATTATTAATGTAATAATAGCACTGGGCACTGTTGAACAATGGACACTGCTGAACTGCAGAGCAGAAGGTCAATAGTTCAGCAGTTCGAGACCCGAGTGTGCCGCATGACGGAGTGAGCTCCCGTCTTTGGTCCCAGCTCCTGTCAACCTAGCCGTTTGAAAGCAAGAAATTGCAAGTAGATAAATAGGTACCACTTCGGTGGGAAGGTAACTGCGTTCTGTGCACCTCAGCATCTAGTCATGCGGCCACATGACCACGGAAATGTCTTTGGACAGCACTGGCTCTTTGGCCTGGAAACGGAGATGAGTACCGCATCCCTAGAGTCAGATTGGACTGGCTTTCGAGCAAGGGAAACTTTTACCTATTAATGTAAGCTTCAAGCATCTTTTGAAAGCAGAGATGAATAAAATGAGATACAGCATATTTACCAGGCTGGACAATAGCTTGGGAAAAAGTCCCATTGATCTCAGTGGAATGCATGCATTCAGCATGAGCAGATCTCATCCATTCTGTTCCTATGTTCTGTAATTTCATTTTGTGCTCTATTCCACTCTCTTGGATTCTAATTTAACATAGAGGATACAGAAAACTGGACCACGTGCAGGTTGCTGAAGCTTTTTGTCCATCCAGTTAATTTGCATCTGATTCTCCTTCATTACCAATGTAGTATTTCTCACTGCACAAAGCAATCTGGATGAGATTGTGTGCATTGTTACATCAAGATACCTTTTTGTGTGATGTTTTACTGATGCTTACCTGAGTTCCGACGCATCGGTAAAACACCATACACACAACAAAATACAAATTGTACGTAATATTGAATCAGGATAATTCTTTGGCAGCATTTCATTAATTTGCATATGCAAATTAGTATTATGGGGGGGAAGGTGTCAAACCGATCAAAGGAACTGTGGCGAATTGCCCATACAGAATGTTTTGTGGAAAATTCTGCAATGGGAACAGGTGAAAATTCCTAATACATTGTAAATAAGACCAAGTTATCTGAAGCTTTAAAAACTGGGGAGAAATAGAATACTTGAGAATACTATTACGCTACAAGTCTATTACTGTTGTTTACTGGCTTAGTGCTATAATATAAGAATGTAGCAGTGTTCCTTTAAAAAACAAAACCTAATATGGCATGGGAGAAAGAACCCCTTGCTGCCATTGTACACCAGCTCATGGAGATAATGTGGCCCATTCATCACATCCCTCTCCAGTGCCAGACAAGTATATGAAAGACTAAGGTTTTTCACATTGCACTGATAAAGACCAAGGTTTAGGTGAGGTTGCTAAAAGGGCTTCCAGGTAAATGAATATATGTACTCTCCCCCCCTTCTGATTTTCAACTGCTTGCCATAAATAGTAAATCCACATACTTCTTGTATAAAAGAAGCAGAGACATATCCACAAGACTTCTTTCATTTTCAGAGTAGCCTATTTATCCACCGTACACCGTTCGACATCCCAGGCAACGTTAAATTTGTTTCTCTTGCTATTTTTCTGTCTAAACAGCATAATATTAATATGGTTCCTGGAAAATAGCCTACAGTTTCCTGGGATATAGTTTTGTTTCATTTTTATTTCCTTGCCATTAAAAATATGGTGGTGGTGGAGGAGAGTGCCATCAAGCCACAGCTGACTTATGACGACTCCCCATGGGGTTTTCAAGGCAAGAGACATTCAGAGGTGGTTTGCCACTGCCTGCCTCTGCATAGTGACCCTAGACTTCCTTGGTGGTCTCCCATCCAAATACTAGCCAGGATCAACCATCTTAAGTTCCAGGATCTGACAAGATCAGGCTATTAACTCGTCCAAGGGACCGTAACTCCATGGAAGGATGTGTTTTAATGGGTGTAACAATTGCTGCCCTCCTTATAAACAAAAAGCAGTTCTGTGCCACCTCAAAGGCTAAGAGATTTGTTGTAGCATACATAATCTCTGAAATATAATTTAATTGAATATTTAATTGTATTAATCAGGGTTTAAGTGGTCACAGTCACTGTGCTTATCTTCTCCTTTGAGTTTTGCACATAAATGTTATGAAGGCATTCCATAGCCTTTTACAAAGTGTTGACAGTTTTTTTTTTCCCCTTCTCTGCCCATTTGTGTAGTTATATCTGCTGGCAACAGGGTTGCCAACCTCCAGGTGGGGCCTGGAGATCTTCTGGTGTTACAACTGATCACCAGACTACAAAGATAAGTTCAGTTGGAGAAAATAGCTACCTCAGGGGGGGGGGTAATGATATAATGCCCCTCTGTCCCCAGACTCCACCCCCAAATTTCCAGGAATTTTCCAACCTGGAGTTGGCAACTCTACTGCTGACCAAAGATTCACTTCATGCATCTGATGGAATAGGTCCTAGCCATGAAAACGTGCTAGAAAACTATTAATGTTTGAGTTAGCACACAATTCTATGTTGGTTTTCTGTAACAGACCGATATAGCTCTTCCTCTGGCATTTGTATCTGCAGTTCATTACTTAACTTGCCCCAAACCTCTCAAAGCTTAGCCAAGGAGCCACCTCCACCCCCCGCTTCCAGCACTATATACTAGAAAAGTACTTCTGTGAATACACAGAGTGCCTTTGTCACATTACTGAATGACCACAGTTTCCTACTTCCCCACACACTTAATAACTGAAGTGCTGGTTGCCTCCGAGCAAGAGACATAGGCAGTTTTTTAAAAATAATAAATAAAAAGGTTGAACCCACAACCTTTCTC
The DNA here is from genome assembly GCF_001447785.1 of Gekko japonicus. Lineage (NCBI taxonomy): Eukaryota > Metazoa > Chordata > Lepidosauria > Squamata > Gekkonidae > Gekko > Gekko japonicus. The sequence continues at coordinate 38,648 of NW_015163102.1, read as the reverse complement.
CTCTGAAGGGAAATACTTCACTCCTGAGTTTCTCTTCCCACCTCATTTATCAACTTGTAGCCGCTTAAAAAAGAATCAAACCCTCCACTCTTCCATTTCCTATCCCCAGAAGTTGTATTGCAATCACCATCTGAGCTGGACAGGAACTAAAAACAGTAACTGCATCTGATTTGCATTTAACATTGAAACATTAGGGAGGAAAGTTGAGAAGAAAAAAATCAAAGTATTTATTTCATGCAAGTTTCTTTGCATGCCTCAATTATTTATATGACCAACAGTTGTGAGGGGCTTCCTACTCTGGGTTGGGAATTCCTGAAGATTTGAGGGGGGAGCTTGGGAAGGGTAGGGTTTGGGGAAAGGAGGGAACTGAGCAGGGTATAGTGCCATAGAGTCCAGCCTCCAAACCAGCCACTTTATCCAGGGAACTGATCTCTGTAGTATGGTGATCTGTTATGATTCCAGGTGCTCCCCAGGCCAAACGAGGTGGTTGGCAGTCCTATACCAGTTAGGGGTGTGCAAAAAAAACCCCCAAACCAGTATATTTTGACTTCAGGTATATTGAATCTGAAAAATATTGGTATTCCTGAATCCCAATCCCAATCCCAATATGGTATTTGGATTCAGTAAATATCCGGGATTGCTGATTTTCCCCCCCCAGCTCCATTATATTCTATGGGGACCATTATAGTCAATTATCCACATAGGGTATAATGGAGAATTGAGCTGGGGGTATCTGGGGCTCTGTGAAAGCTGTTTTTTGAGGGAGAGGCACCCAAATTAGCAGCATAGCTGCTGGTGCCTCTCCTTAACCCCCACCATAAGTTTCAAGATTCGACCAAGGGGTCAAATTCTATGGACCCCAAAGAAGGTGCCTTCAGCCTCCATTAGTTTCAATGGAAGAAAAAAGGCATTTAAAGGGATCACAGTCCCTTTAAATGCCTTCTCCAAGTGGGGAGCTCACCTAGAAGGTATTTAAAGGGACTGAAAGCCTTTTAAATGCCCTTTAACTATGGCTATCCAGCTGTCCTGAAAAATCCTGAAAATATTTGGATAGCCAAATATTTAGATAGCCAAATAAACAGCTCACTCACTATGCGTCTGGAAAAAAAATTGGAAAATAGTGGTATGGTATTTTTCGGGTATTTTTTCAGCTTGGTTTAGCTGAATGCATACTCCTAAATCCTAATACCAGTTAAACTTGACTTCATATTAGAAGGGTGCATATGTTGCTTGATAACCATAGCTATTTGTGAGGCTCTTGGCTTCAACATTAGTTATACTTATAGAGGAGTCTAAATAGACAGGTCCCAGTGGGAGGAGGGAAGGAGACAGGAACAACAATTGGAAGGGCTCTGAGACTGGGCCTCTGCTGCAAGTGCTGCTCACCTTCCACCAGCCCAGGGCCAGGCCCTGACCCAAGCACAAAGTCCGAGCTGGTCTCTCTGACCATCACTGTGCTGGATGCAAATGACAATGTGCCACGCTTTGCACCCAGAGACAGTGCTACCATTAGGCCAAACTAGGTAACCGCCTAGAGTGCAGACATAAGAGGAACGCAGAACTGACAGCAGGGGGGGGGGTGGGGCTACCTGGTGAGGCTAGTCTGGAGCACTATTGGGGATGGGATCGGTGCTGGCAGCAGCAGATGTGCAAGCTATTCATCTCTGCTCCCCCCAGCAGCAGGGCACTGCCTGCGCTCCTTCCCACTGGAGCACCACCACCAGCTCTTCCTCCTCGCCCTGCTGGCTGCCTGGAGCATGGTCCATGCCATCTGGTGGGGGACTCGAAGCCCAGGTTCGACGGGACGTGCCCGGCTCAGCCTGCAGAGCAGAGAGGTATCTGGCTGCTCCCAGCCAGATGCCTCTTTGGGGGGTGGCATAGCATTGAGGCAAAGGCACTGAGACCACGGTGCAAAAAAGACTGGCATTAACCCTAGGCCCTGCCTCCAAGTCCTAAACCAGGGCCAATCCTGCTGAGCTTCACAGTAGATCTGTGATCCGATTGGGCTCATCCAGCCAATTGAAGCCAGGACTTTTTCCTTCACCTGTCCCACTGGATTCCCCCAAGGAGCATGCGTCCACTGCATGCCCAGGATGGACATTTCCAGGCCTGCTAAGTTCCCCAAAACTGGAGTCTGGGATTGGAACCCTGCTATGGCCAAGGCACCCCCTTTAAGAAAGTTCAATTGTGCAAGTTCATCAAAGTTTAAAAAGTTCCGTGGAGGGAAGAGAAGGGAGGGGGAGAGACAGACATTGAGGGCCACCATAAGTTTGCAGCCGGTGGCGGGTGGGGATTAGTTGGTGAGTTCCCCTGGTGATGTGGGGCAGGTGGCCAGGCCACTCCCCACCATGTGCACAAATTGCAGGTGAGCCAGGTGAGTGTTGGGGCTGTGTGTGGGGCCCCAGGGGCAGCTGCACCTCATTGGTAGCCCTTGACTGCTCACTGGCCGGTAAAATAGGTACGCACCTCACCCCCTTGCCCTCCACCTGCACCAGCACATTGCAACTGAGGATGGCTCTCCCTCTCTCCCCCTTTCTCTCTCCTGCCCCCCCCAGTCGCCTGCCCTGGCTCACCCCATTCACCTGCCCCATGCTGCCTGCCCCAAGAAGGAGGGGGAGAAAGGAATGCACGAGTTCTGCCCCCACAAAAGGCCAGGACCAGCACATGAGTGAGCTTCCCCCCCCACACACCCTCTTTGGACTCTGCTTGCACCCACCATGAGCAACCTGCCCAAGGAGAATGAGCACAGCAGCAACAGCCTTGAGGAAGAGGTTGGAGCTGGGGGGCATGTCATCAATGCTGAGGGGCCTTCTTGAATTGGGGAGCTTCAGGCAGGCAAGCTTGTCTTGTGGGATTACTGGAGGTGACCTCTTGGGCACCCACCTTGCGTCAAGTCCCCCCCCCCTGGTGTTTGAGGGCCTGGTGTCTTGGCTGGAGGGGGTTGGTTATAGCTGCCACTGCCTTCATATGTGGAGGAATGCTCAACTTTTCTGTCTCTGGACCTGTGCAAAAGCTTGAAGGGGCCACTTGTCCACCGGTGTGGTCTTCCTGGCTTTAATCCACACACACCCAACCCTGGCAATGTTTGGGAGTGGACTATGCCACCACAAAGAGTACTTCTCTTCATACTTCAACAAAAACTCCAGGATAGTGTACCTAATGTTTCTGTTGCTCTAAGGATCCTTCTCACACTTCCAGTGTCAGTGGCAAGTGGTGAACGCAGCTTCTCAGATCTCAGACTTATAAAAACACACATACGCTCGACAATGCTGCAAAAAAGACTACCTGGTTTGGCAACTATTTCAATTGAACATGCTGAAGCATCAGCACTTGACCTGAAGGAATTGATGACAAAATTTGCCAAAGAAAAGGCACGTAAAATGAGATTCCGATGTGCCTGAAATGAAAACATTAAAGAGACTTGAATTTCTACATCACAATGAACGTTTTTTCAAAATGCTTTGTGATTTGTGTTTTTTTATTTGAGAGAGAAAATTAGAGATTTCAAATTTTGTATTTTTCATTCTTCCTAAAATGCATTTATGTTTGAAAATTGGTGGATGCACGAAGGGGCGGGGGTGCCAGAAGGTAGCCTCACCTAGTGTGCAAAAAAAAACCCTGGCACTGGCCCTGTTTGCACCCCTGCCCAGCCAGGCAGTGATGCAGATCTGCATGAAAGAGGTTCTAAGGCTGCAGGCCCCGGTCTGGCAGGCATCGGCCCAGAACGCCAGCACCATAGCTAAACTCTACTACTTTGCCCGCCCACCCAGCATCCACTTCATTGTGGTGCCGTGCAGCGGGCACATGGTGCTACACTCCCTGCTCAGCCACCGGGCCCCCATCCCACTGTACCACTTTGCCTATTCTGGGTGTCAAATACAGTCACTTTTTGAGATGGTATTTTACCCTATCCTCCTCCACCAAGCTTTGATTGTACCTCTAACTGCCACTTTCTGGGTGGCAAGCATGAGACTAGATTGTTAATGGCCTGTTTGTGGGCTCACCAGACAATAAACTGGGCTAGATGGACCTTTGGACTAGGGCTGTCATGACTGGTTCCATCTGGATCTCCTATCATACCACTCAGACCCAGCAAAATATATGAAAACAAATCACATGACTTACTTGGCTCACATAGGTGATTAATTAAGGGCTGCCCGGAATATATTTCCTCTAGATTCTCCATCCTGGCAGCCCTGTCTCGGTCTGATCCAACATTTGTGTGTGTGTGTGTGTGTTCTTGATGGAATCTTTGCTATGACTATTCAAGTTTCAAACGGAACGCATCTAGATAGCTATTATAGTTGAAGCTGTCCAACATCAAAAAAAGAAAAAAGAAAAAAAAAAGCAGTGGCAGTTGGCTCTGAGAAGAATTTCCAGCTAACAAGCATTTCAGGTGACTGTGGAATGCACCTTTCCTCCTGTGACTGAGACCACAGGTAGACAAAAATATTCAAGAGAACACAGATATCTTTAGCCACATGGCTCCCATTAGCATTAATGGAAACAGCGTACCTAAATTCTCACATGATGTTTTGAAAAGCAGTGCCATCGTGCATGGAAACTGGAATAAACCGGGGAGATGGGGGGGGGAGAGACCTACCATTCATTTGGTAATAGGCTGGGAGGGGAAAACAATCCACTGGAGAGAAAAAATAGGAATTATGCAGCAGGAAAGATAATTAATGCTCAGAATTACCCACCCAGGCACCAACAAAAAGTGACAATTGAACAAAACTGGTTTTCTCCCTTGGTGGGTGATTATATTAAAGATAATTCCTGTGATTTTGTAGCCTTCCCACCAGACAATCTTGTCAAACACCTTTTCTTATGAAAAATTTCTTTAATTTGTTTCTGCAAGTGAAGCTTCCACTGTATATTAAGAAAGTGGCAGTCACCTTGTTCTCCTTTACAGCTACATGAGTTCTATAGCATCTCACCACAGCATCAACTTTGCAGAGGTCTTTTCCTGATATAGCTTCCTTTCCTAGTTTAAGATAACAACACATTAAGCCCCACCATAACTTTCCCCCCTCTAGAAAAAAGCAGATTGATCAAAATCTTACTAAAGGGAAGCACATGCCCCTTAAAAAAAAAGGTTCTCTCCTGCATGCTGACAGATAGTTCAATTGTCTCAAACTTAACCTAATTTTTGCAGAACACTGATAAAAATATTCTTGTCAGGTACAGTGTAGGAATCTGCCACATCAGAAGCTGTCTATTTAGAATTGCTTGTAGCTCAGAGTAAAATAGCATCTCTGCTCTGATTGTATGGCTACCATCCTGCTGCTGTTGAACAGTACTAAAAGGTGGGAAAGGCCACAAATGTAGGTGCTTTAGTCAATCCAAACACATTCTTATTGGGACAGCCTTGCAGTATAGATATTTTAATTGGGATATATAAACAACTCTGCTATAGTGAGCACCATTTTAGGCAACTGACTAAGGCAACTGACAGAAAACCCACTGAGATGGTGTTGTGCCAAACTTTTCTTAGGGAGGGCTTTATAAGGATGTACTGTTGTTACTTCTTTCCAACCTTGCAGTTTGAAAGCAAGAAATTGCAAGTAGATAAATAGGTACCACTTCGGTGGGAAGGTAACAGTAGTCCATGTGCCTCGGCATTTAGTCATGCTGGCCACATGACCACGGAAATGCCTTTGGACAGGCCTGGCTTTTTGGTTTTGAAAAGGAGATGAGCACTGCAACCCTAGAGTCAGACTCGACTGGCTTTCAAGCAAGGGAACCTTTACCTTTTTTACTGCTGTTACTTAGAAGAACCTGTCTTTCATAGAAGCCCACTATACTTGAGTCCCGGTTCTCCCAGATTAGAGTCTGCCACCAAACTGGCTCTCCAGTTGACCCTTAAACACAACTGGCCATAGTGCTGGGATTGGTGGGGGCATTGCCAGTTTATCAGCCCCTACATATTTCAAGTTTTAAAAGCCCATTAGCCTTCAGCAGATTAAGACACAAGAGCCATCAGTTTCAAGTCTTTATCAAGAGCAACCCCGTGGTATGGGTAGGCAAAATTTTAAAACTTACAGATGGAAGGCTGTTTGAAAAAGCACCATTTTAGGCAACTGACTAAGGCAACTGACAGAAAACCCACTGAGATGGTGTTGTGCCAAACTTTTCTTAGGGAGGGCTTTATAAGGATGTACTGTTGTTACTTCTTGCCAACCTTGCAGTTTGAAAGCAAGAAATTGCAAGTAAATAAATAGGTACCACTTCGGTGGGAAGGTAACAGTAGTCCATGCGCCTCGGCATTTAGTCATGCTGGCCACATGACCACGGAAATGTCTTTGGACAGGCCTGGCTCTTTGGCTTTGAAACGGAGATGAGCACCGCAACCCTAGAGTTGGACTCGACTGGCTTTCAAGCAAGGGAACCTGTACCTTTTTTACTGCTGTTACTAAGAAGAGCCTATCTTTCATAGGAGCCCACTATACTTGAGTCATCAACATCATCATTGTTGTTGTTGTCATCATCATCATCGTATGACATTGTGTGCAGAATAGCCAGGAGATCCTAAGAATGTCTGGCAGTCAGAACCTCTAGGTCTTTAGTGTTACACACCACTAGGTGGTGAGTTAGACTTGTTTTTAAGGCCTGAGACATTTCAGAGGAGCTTTGGCATTGCCTGCCTCTTCATCATGACCCAGTATTTCTTGGAGGTCACCCTTCCAAATATTTATTTATTTATTTATTCGATTTTTATCCCGCCCTCCTGCTCAGTTAAGGCCAGACTAGTTAAGGCCAACCCCACTTAGCTTCCAAGATCTGACAGGATCTGGCTTGCCTGGGCTATCCAGGTCAGGGCTGAGTGCTGGAGATATGTGGGAAAGCCTCCCACCTAAGGAGTGTCCAGACAGATTTGCATTGTCTCTAGAATTTTCAGATCTGAGCCCAGCAGCACCTCAGAACCCAACAAGATTTTCACAGTATAAGCTTCTGAGCGTCAGATAAAGCATCAACTCTTGAAAAGTTATATTCCAAAAATCTTGTTGACGTAGCTGCTGTACTGCAGACTGACACAGCTACCCTCTGAAACTATCTCTTGAATTTGTTTCCCATAACTTGCTCTCTTCACTTGAATTTTTTTTTAAGTCTAGGAAATACCGTGAGGTGACTATTCCCTTCACATACTTAAGGCTGATTCACATGGTACAAACTCCTTGTGGCTACTATGGTGATTTTGTATCACACATGCTTCCCAGCTGCATGAAAGACCAATTCTGATCAAGGCCATAGTGTGCGGGGAGAAGGAGCTTCAGTATTCCCCCTGTCCTCTGTTTTCCTGATCTGAAATGGCTCTGGGAAGCCATTAAATGATTGCTACACAAAGGTGTCCCCTATGGGGCAAATAGTAGCTTCTCAAAACTATAGAATTCCCAGGACCTGTGTTATCCAAAGTCCTTGTGGCTGTCATAAGTACTTTGTACTGTGTGAATCGACCCTAACTCAGTTCTATGAAAACATTCCCATGTGCCAACATTGCAGATTATCGTGTCCTGAAAAATCATGTTTTGAGTTTCATAATAGCCCAAATCAGGTGCACAGATGACCTGCATTAGTAGGCACAAATTTCCTTGTGAACATGCTGTGTGCTGTGGGTGAGAGTTGACTCATTCTGGCCTTGATCTAGTCCTGACATTGGTAGGTCTTTGTCCTGGGCCATGTAACAGGCTGCCTGGCTCCAACATTAAGGCTGTAGACAAAGAATTGGTGGAGAGAAATCTCATGAGCAAACTGCATAGAACAAGTTTCCCAGTTCCCCCATCCCCTGTGGCACTGCAGGCAAATGAATTAAAGGCACAGCTGGAACCAGGAGACCACAGCTAGAAATGCTCATTACATTTTCTTCTGCTGCATTTCTCACCAGATTTGACCTGTTTTCTCAGACTGACATGGCACGTTGGAATGGACCTGACTTCTACCCCCCTCCCCCCGCTCTCTTCATTTCACTACCATTTAATATATATTTAATTGATGAATGGCCTTTGACTCTCTCGATATAAGAACATAAGAGAAGCCAAAGTTGGATCAGGCCAATGGCCCATCCAGTCCAACACTCTGTCACACAGTGGCCTTGGTAGGTCTTTGTCCTGGGCCATGTAACAGGCTGCCTGGCTCCAACATTAAGGCTGTAGACAAAGAATTGGTGGAGAGAAATCTCATGAGCAAACTGCATAGAAAAAGTTTCCCTGTTCCCCCATCCCCTGTGGCACTGCAGGCAAATGAATTAAAGGCACAGCTGGAACCAGGAGACCACAGCTAGAAATGCTCATTACATTTTCTTCTGCTGCATTTCTCACCAGATTTGACCTCTTTTCTCAGACTGACGTGGCACGTTGGAATGGACCTGACTTCTACCCCCCTCCCCCCACTCTCTTCATTTCACTACCTTCTAAATAACCATTTAATATGTATTTAATTGATGAATGGCCTTTGACTCTCTCGATATAAGAACATAAGAGAAGCCAAAGTTGGATCAGGCCAATGGCCCATCCAGTCCAACACTCTGTCACACAGTGGCCAAAAATACCAGGTGCCATCAGGAGGACCACCAGTGGGGCCAGGACACCAGAAGCCCCACCCCACTGTTGCCCCCCCAGCACCAAGAATACAGTGCATCACCTGCCCCAGACTGAGAGTTCCTATCTATACTTTGTGGCTGATAGTCACTGATGGACCTCTGCTCCATATGTTAGATAAATATCTAACATATGTTAGATACCTAATTCCCTCTTGAAGCCATCCATGCTTACAGCTGCTGCCACCTCCTGTGGCAGTGAATTCCATGTGTTAATCACTCTTTGGGCGAAGAAGTATTTCCTTTTATCCCTTCTAACCCGACTGCTCAGCAATTTCATTGAGTGCCCACGAGTTCTTGGATTGTGAGAAAGGGATAAAAGTACTTCTTTCTCTACCTGCTCTATCCCATGCATAATCTTGTAAACCTCAGTCATGCCACCCCTCAATTGTCGTTTCCCTAAGCTAAAGAGCCCCATGTGTTTTAACCTTTCTTCATATGGAAAGTGTTCCAACTCTTTTATCATTCTAGTTACCCTTTATGATATGACTAGGAGTAAGGCCCATTGTGGGAAGAAATACAACGAGCGCTAGAAGGAAGCTCCAGGTGAGTATCCTGGCTGTGGCTAGTGGGGCAGCAGAGGGAAAGGGAAAATAGAGGGAAGCAAGCCATGTTTATTTCCCTCTGTTTAGCTATATGGCAGGGCTGTCTCAAGTCATTTTGCTGCCCCAAGTGGGTAGTATGGGAGGACAGCCTTATGGTAACAGGTATGGTTCCCTCCACCCCGACTTATGTTGATTTGGGGTTATGCAGTGGCAGCTAAGGTAGAAAACCACCTCCTCCTATGCCATGTCTTCTGGGTTCCAAGGGTCTGGAAAGTGGTTCCATAGCCAGTTACAGGGTTGCCAATTCTGGGTTGGGAAGTACCTGTAGATTTGAGGGGTAGAGCCTGGGGAGGGCAGGGTCTGGGGTGTGGAGGGACCTCAGCAGGGTATGATGCCATAGAGTCCATTGCCCAAAGCAGCCATTCTCTCCAGGAGAACTGATCTTGGAGATCTCCAGGTGCTGCCTGGAGGCTGGCAATACTAAGGGGAGGGCCAGACCTGTAGATCTGAGGGGTAGAGCCTGGGGAGGGCAGGGTTTGGGGTGCAGAGGGACCTCAGCAGGGTATAATGCCATAGAGTCCTTTGCCCAAAGCAGCCAATGTAATAGCTGGGAAATTTTCTGTAGGGCAAATGATGTGCTATGGCTGGGGAATGCAGTGATTTCTGGGAGATCTCCAAGCCCCATGGGGAGATTGGAACTCCATGGACCATTTAAGGGAAGATTGGGATATGTACTTTACCTCAGGACACATTGAATGACTCCCAACAGCAACAGAAAACTGTTTAGAATGTTAGAGGCAAAGGCCAATCAGGCCACATATGCAAATGACCTCTGTGTTCCAACTGGCTATTAGGGGGAGAGGAACAGCAAACTGTTTATAATATTGGAGGTGAGACTCAGGCAGTGCAGCCAGTGGATAGGGACAGCTTCTGAGTGACAAATCAGGGAGCCAACTGATTTGGGAGCATGTGGAATGTTCAAGAGAGTCCAAAACCAAAACAGAATTATTATATAGAGAGATACAGCAGCAGCTGATCTAAATTACCAGTGTTCTGCCCATCTAGGCTTGCCAAGTCCCCCCGGGGGGCGGGGAAACCCCCACCCCAGAGGCCCATTCCTCGCCACCGGCAGATCGGGCCCCGGGGGGAACTCCACCCCAACATGCACGTCGCCTGGAAGTGATGCGAGCATGCCGGGCATGCTGGGGTCGGGGCCATGGTCATCCAAGGGAAAACTCTATGGTGACATGGATGCTGCCGGGAGTCCCCCGCTGCGGCTGAATTCACACTTGGCCTCCCAGTTACACACACACACACACACATACACACACACAACCTTGGAGTGTTGGTTCTAGGGTTGCCAACTCACTTTTTGCCGGGAGTGGGGGGCTCCCGGCCGGCGTCCTCTTCATGCGCACCCGGAAGTGACGTCACACGCTGGGGGCGGGGCGACTCCATTTGAGGGGAAAACTCTTTGTTTTCCCCTCAAATGGCGTCGCCCCGCCCCCAGCGTGTGACGTCACTTCCGGGTGACGCACGTGCGGGGGTGGGGTTTTCTGGATAGTGGGAATCGAGGCTCGAAACTGGGGGGAATTCCGACCCCCGGGGGGATTTGGGACCCCTAGTTGGTTCAGCCAAATACATATGAATTGTTGTATCAAACAGAGAAATAAAATATGTATTCAAAGGCAAATGGAGGACAAGGGAAATAAAATATGTATCCAAAGGCACATGAGGGCCAAAACAGGACAAAAAAGAAATTCTAAAAAGAGAGGACCCAAAGGCCAATGTTCAGAATGCTTACATGCAGATAAGTAGAGAATCCATGATGGAACAGGACCATGAACACTCATTCAACCTTAACCATCTCATTCACACAGCAACCACTGCCACTATAAGAAGTGGTTGGAAGAGTTGCAATAATTTACTGCCAGGTAATATGGAACTACATGCTTCTGGCTTTTGGGCAGGGGCTCTTGGATGTCCTTCTGCCAATCACAACGGCCTTGAAAGGGTTGTTGTGTGAGGCAGAGAATGGGATGAGCAGCACTCTTCTCCACCTACCCTTTGTTTCTAATTGCAGCCTCTGGAGTTTGTTTTTCTTTTATTTTCTATTTTAAACCAGGGGAAAGTTACACAGAAATCCATGTAACATGTACTTTTCTTGAAATAAGTGTAATCAGAGCAGAACATGTTCATTTTCAGTTGTAAGAATCCATTCTGATATTTCATTTGTATGATGCATTATGCTACAGTACCAAAAATCATCTTTTTTTATTTTCCAGTCAGATTGCCTTTCTTTCCCTTTAATTACATCTACATTTCCTTAGATTTTCTGTTGTGTCTATGTGGTGTAAGAAAAATGTGTCCTTCTCAATTCCTTAATAGAGCTGCCAAACATTTGTATTCAGTGCACAGGAAGCAAACTTGGCAAACGGATGACTTTGTGGTGAGATTTGTGTGTGCCTTTGCAACCTATTGGCTGGTGAGACTATCCCCTTTTGACCATAAAGGGAAATCCTACACATGGCCTTCTTTGAAATGTTCCCAAGTCTCTGTTCTCAAGCCCAGAAAATACACCTCCCTTGGGTGTCCTAAAGAGAGCTGAGCAACATTTTTTTTTATGCCACTGTGAGATAATATGGTTACTGGCATTTCTAGTTGGTTTATCCTGTAGAAATTGTGGCTTCAGATAGCTGAGAATCTTTATTACAGTTATATTAAAATGTTAACAGTATTTCAAACTCGAACATTAACCAACAATCCTTTGTAGAAAAAAGAAAAGCAGAGAGGTATATCTTTAAGCCATAGATAGTATTTGTTGAATGTTATCACTGGCCTAATATGATATCAGGACTCTGTAAGGGTTGCCATGCTTTGTTTTAATATCATCCGGTATGAATGGATAAACCTCAAAGACATCTGTGACATGTTACTTTGTCATCAGCACTACAAGCCCCAGGTTCTTTGTCTGGTGGTCTAAGAGTTGCCAGTCCCCCAGGTGTTATGAGCTGAGCAACATTTTTTTTTATGCCACTGTGAGATAATATGGTTACTGGCATTTCTAGTTGGTTTATCCTGTAGAAATTGTGGCTTCAGATAGCTGAGAATTTTTATTACAGTTCTATTAAAATGTTAACAGTATTTCAAACTCGAACATTAACCAACAATCCTTTGTAGAAAAAAGAAAAGCAGAGAGGTATATCTTTAAGCCATAGATAGTATTTGTTGAATGTTATCACTGGCCTAATATGATATCAGGACTCTGTAAGGGTTGCCATGCTTTGTTTTAATATCATCCGGTATGAATGGATAAACCTCAAAGACATCTGTGACATGTTACTTTGTCATCAGCACTACAAGCCTCAGGTTCTTTGTCTGGTGGTCTAAGAGTTGCCAGTCCCCCGGGGAAGGGGACTCCCACCCCATCCTGGTTGCCTCTTTCACTCCAGCAAGCAGAGAAGAAAAATGAAGAAGCAATTTGGTTAAACCATAGAGTATTTGGTAAATCCTACAGTGTCATTCCAACATGATGACATCACTTCTGTTTCCTGCTGGAAGGGACATTATCATGTTGGTGGAATGCTAAGCTTCACAGGCCCCAGGTCTGGGCGGGGTGACCCCTGGTTTTCAGGGGCTTCTCCTCACCACAGATCAGCCAGCTGGAGGGGCAAACCCCACCCCTAAACAGGAATATTGCTGCATGACATCACTGATGCATCGTGTTGGGGATGTTGTGTGGGGACACTCTGGTATTTGGGCAAACTCTGTGGTTTGAGGGCAAAAAAACCTCATAGAGTTTCACCCAAATAAAAGAGTGTCTCAATGCAATATCCCTGATGTGATGACATCACTTCTGGGCGATGTCATTGTGTTGGGGACATTGCACGACATCCCTGCTCAGCCCCAGGACACCCCCCCCAAATCCCCCTGCCAGAGCGACAAAGGCACCTGGCAACCTTATTGAATGCCAATAAGTTGGGTCCCTGCCCCCAGCAATTTCCTGTCAGGTGCCAGCACTGGGCTGGCAACCCTAGGTCATCTCCTTCCCCTCATCAGTTGGTCCTCCAGTGTAATGTTCATGCATTCAGGGCACAGCCCCACTCTCACTCCTCATTGGCAAGGTTATAAGTCTGGTTCCTGCTATTCCTGTTGTGTAGCTGTGATGTCACATGACTTCCTGTCATCCACCGGTCTCATTTTGCCGTTTGTGGTTAAAAGACTGGTCATAGGTCTGGAAATGTTGGTGCCTGCTATTCCAAAAGAACAAACACACAGCTAGGTGCAAAATTAGACAGAGGCTATAGATTAAGGATAGGAGAAACTGTAGCAGAAGTCAGGCCACCGTGATTGTGGGATACCATTTCTGAACCAGGTTAATGATGTCCAGCTTCTTTTTAGTAAACTTTGGAACTGATGTGGGGTCGGGGAGGGGAAGTGGGAGGAATCCTCTGGGGAAAGGTGTTTTTTTTTTTTAACACCCTCCCCTTGTCTTTGGATGTTGCTTGTGGTATGCACTCAAATATGGCCCAAGTGTGGAGGAGGTTAAAACAGGAGCCTGTTACTGCATTCAAGAGCCAGTGCGATGGGAAGTGAGGGTAGATGGGAAGTGAGATGGGAAGTGAGGGTGAAACACTGCTCTCAGGAATGTACCAGATGCCCAAACACAACCCTCAAGGACTTGGATGCAGAATGGGGATTGTATTTTAATTACCTTCTTGCTGCTTCTCTGTAGGCATTCAAAGCACTAGCTACCCCCAGGGAGCTAGTTCACTCTACCATAATCCAGTATTGGTACAATGACAGCACAGTCAGTATCCCTCTCCCCAGGTGTGCAGTAAACTCTGATAGCATTGAAATGGTGAGGTGGAAAATGACCAAGAGTCTGGGCAGGACCGTCGAAGCTGGGGGGTGGGGGTTTGCTGTGGTGGCCATGTGGACATTTCACTATGCCTGGATGCCCTGTTTCATCCTGATGGGGTCCAAGGTGTATTACAGCTGTAACCAATAAAGTTGTGCCCAATATTATTCCACTTTCTGGAAAAAAAAATGTGTGTGTGTGTGTGTTATTTCAGCTGAAGCTGTAACAGGGGTTAGTAGTTAGTTGGATAGAGGAACTCCTTGCATTTGGTACCCCCTTGCCAGTCCCCTTGGTGCTAGGGCTGCAAACAAGGTCAGTTTATTTAAAGAACCATCTCTGAGAAGCAGATAGAGACAAAACGAATTGCAGCCACTTCAGGTAGATAGATATTAATCCCAGAAAACCACACAAGTCATCTTATTGAGTTAAACAACTATTTGCTATGTAGGTGATGAAATGTGTAGCAACGGGGGGGAGGGGGTTCAGTCGTAACATGAATAACATGTTTTCTCAGGTAACCTGGCAACAGTTCATGCAGAATCAGATTCCTGGATTCTTATCAAGCAGCTCGCTTTCACTGCCCTAAAGGTACTTGCTGGATCTTAACTAAAGGTCATTGCCACATTGCTTTACATTGTAGTATACATTGTAACACAGCAGAGTCATCTTAAATACAAAAAGCAAGTACTCTTTCCCTCAAAACATGTGTTATGTCGGAGGATTTATTCTATGCCAATAAAAGGTATTTGAATTTGAATTTGTATGTCGGAGGATTTCTCAATGTGTTTTTATTTTGCCTCCAAAAGCATATACAAGGGAGGAGGACTCAGATCAGGGTTGGGCCACTGGACAGGTTTTTCTCCATCTCTTTCTCACCCTTGCCATTTCCCGGCCCCCTTCCCATCCACAACGGCAGTTAGCCTCTACAGGGAACAGAGACAGACAGTCTTTGCCTAGCTATTTTCTTAATCATCGATAATTGTGGCAGTGAGGTAGAAGGGACACAGCTGGGGGACAAAATGTATGAGATAAATAGTTATACTTCTCCTTGCCCAGCCCTGTTATCTAATCTAAGGCTGCATTGTGGGTTCAAAAATCACATTAGGATATATGATCATACATTAACTTTTGTGAGCAGGGCTAGGCGCCATGTAATGCCACAACATCAATTCTGTTTCTGTAACCAGAAGTGGCATCATGTGCCACTGCAATGCTGTTGCAACCCACCCCCAAACTCTATGGTAAAACCATAGAGATTTGGGACACTGCTAGAGCACTGAAGAGATACATGACATCACTACTAGCTATGTGACCAGAAGTGACTTTGGTACCCCCTCCCTAAGTTTTTCTGCTGCTGCAGTGGGCAATAGTTATACTTCTCCTTGCCCAGCCCTGTTATCTAATCTAAGGCTGCATTGTGGGTTCAAAAATCACATTAGGATATATGATCATACATTAACTCTTGTGAGCAGGGCTAGGCGCCATGTAATGCCACAACATCAGTTCTGTTTCTGTAACCAGAAGTGGCATCACGTGCCACTGCAATGCTGTTGCAACCCACCCCCAAACTCTATGGTAAAACCATAGAGATTTGGGAGACTGCTAGAGCACTGAGGAGATGCATGAATCACTACTAGTTATGTGACCAGAAGTGACATTGGTACCCCCTCCCTAAGTTTTTCTGCAGCTGCAGTGGGTGGTAGAAGGCAGTAGAGAGGGGGGAGGGGAAGCCATCTCTTGCTGTGGTGGGCCACCTGGTCCCCTCTGTCATAGATATCTAATATAGCAGGTGTTTCAGCTCTATTTCATCATGATACTACACTCCAAATAACATAGAAAAATAATGAATGACAATAAAGGGTATTTCGTAATCAACAGCATACTCAAATTTTCCAACAATATTGCAACAGTAACACCTGTCAGTCCCATGGGTTAACTTAATTGTAATTCTGATTTGTGTATGGTATCATTAGCATAAGATTTTATCAAAGTTCCTTTCAGTAAGGTATATATTGAGTATTTTAGCCTTGCTCTTCAAATTTAAGTTCACTGTAACTCTGGTATTGGTATATCTGCACACATCTTTCCAAGTTGCTCTTACATTTACAGTTCTTTAGCTTGATGTCTTTTCATATCTGATATATATTTATTGAAGTCCCTTGTATATTTATTGAAGTTAATCATGATTTCTTGATGCCACTCCCCCAGATTTTGATTTATATTAAAATTACCCTAGCCCTTTTCATACAAAAAGTGCCCATAGAATAAATTAATGGAGGAAAGAGCAGGATTATAAAAATTAGCCTGTCTCTGTCACCTATTTGTTCATTTGAGGATCACAATGCATGCATGGATGTTGTATGTGCATAGGCTCTGTTATGTACAGGTGATAAAAATCCTTCAAAATCCAGCATTTCTGATCATGTAGAGTGAGTGATGTTTTTATAATCCGTACATACATAAAGTCTCTGAGTAGGCTTGAGCAAAGTCCTTTACCCATTTTGTCCCAATTGTTTTCTGTTCTCTGATCATTCCTTGGGATTTAGTCTGACAATCTGTTCTTAGACTGAATGCATCTTCAAGGAGTAAACTTCCAGAAGGATTCAGGAGAATGATCCAGATTTTCCTGGTGACTTCAGGGGATGGGGATACCAAAGGGGGCAGGGACCTTTTATTGTTGTTTGCAATTTCATGGGCAAGTATTTCTATAATTTATTGATCATCATGATCTCAGAAGCTAAGCAGGGTTAGTACTTGGAAGGGAGACCACCAAGGAGGACTCTGCAGAGGAAGGCAATGGAAAACCACGTCTGCTTCTCACTTGCCTTCAAAGCCCCTTGCTGGGGTCACCATAAGTTGTCTGTGACTAGATGGCACTAGTCACAGACACACACACACACACACACACACACATTTCAGGTGAAGATCAGGACTGGAATGAACTTTTGTCGCAACCCTTGGACAGCTACTGCCAGTCGGTTTTAAAACTGCATCCTCTGCTTTCTAAATTGTTGTGGCAGCTCTGGGCTGAGACATATGAATTTGCCACCTTCACATCTAGTTTTGCTTTCACATTGATTCTGGACAATGATTTCTCCTGGTTTTTCTTTGTGGTACTGTTGCAATTAAACACCTGCCAAAGGATCACAATAACAAGGCCCAGTTAGAACTGTTCTCCTTTTACTTCATGTGCCAATTTGTTTCTGTTCAAGCTGATTGATGGCACACACTTCAAGTACACTATTATTATCCAGTCCAGGCATGTTGACAAAGCTGTGGTCACCCAATGATCAAAACCACACACTGTATGCTTGATTCTATCATTCTTTGTGCATGTGAGAATTCTGAGGTAATACACCTGCTTTCTGCTAAGTCAGACCTTTGATCCTTCAAGCCCAGCGTGGTCTCCTCTGACTAACAACATTTTCCCAGGAACTCAGGCAGAGTCCCCCCCCCCCCAGTCGTACCACCAGAGATATTTAATTAGTTGCTGGATTTATATGCTGCTTCTAAAGAGACCCGTTCAAGGTGGCCAATTTTTTTTTTCAGTTTAAAAATTCAGCACAAAGACTAATTAAAAACAGCACTGTAAAAGCAACAGCAGTAAACCACCCCCAATGTTTTAAAGCCTTAAACAAGAAATAAAAGCAGGCCGTAAACACAACTCAATCAGCAGGCCAGGAAATAGAAGAGCAGGTAAGATAAAACTACAATTAAGACCTGGGTAAACAGACACCACAAAGACAGCAGGGGAGGAACCATGCAAATGTGAAGGAGGAGGGTGTAATTTCAGGATGTCAACCTCCAGGTGGGACTTGGGGATCCCATGGAATTACAGCTCATCTCCAGACTACAGAGATTGCTTGCCCTGGAGAAAATGGATGCTTTGGAGGGTGGACTCTATGGCACTGTACCCCACTGAGGTCTCTGTACTCCCCAGGCTCCATCCCCTTGGCTCCAGGAGTTTCCCAACCTGGATCTGGCAACATTAACCCCACTTCCCCGCCATTGGCCAGGGAGACATGGTAACCCTATGTTCTAGAGAAGGGGCACCACCACTGAGGAAATTGTCAGCCTCACCTCTGCAGACAGGGACACAGAGATGCTCTTTTCCCTAGAAATTCTAGACACTATGCCTGAGACCTTCCACATGCAAATCTGCCACTGAGTGCATGCAAGAGGTTCTCCATTCACCGAATGATAGGGCAGGTCTGTGCATGGATTTCTGTTGAATTAGGGTTGTCAGGTCCAGGTTGAAAAATACCTGGATATTTCAGGGGTGGAGCCTGAAGAAGGCAGAGTTTGGGGAGGGGAGGGATTTCAATGGAGTATAATGCCAGAGCGTCCACCTTCCAAAGTGGCCATTTTCTCCAGGTGAACTAATCTGTATATTTGTATATAGAGGTGACCTTGGGCAAGCCACAGTTCTCTCAAGAGCAGTTCTCAGAGAGCTCTCTCAGCTCCACCTACCTCACAGGGTGCCTCTTGTGAGGAGAGGAAGGGAAGAAGATTGTAAGCCACTCTGACTCCAAGTGAAGGGCAGGGTATAAATTCAATCCTCCTCCTTCTTCTCTGTTGCTGAGAGAGCAGTTGTAATTGCAGGAAATCTCCTGCCACCACCTGGAGACTGGCAACCCTAGTTATCATGCAGATCTGCCCTTTTCATTGAAACGCAGGAGCTCAAGATGGGCAAACAGTGGACAGTGACAAAAAAACCTGACATTTCATCGATACAACTGACATTTGCTTTAATGGAATGGGATTTCAGCACCAAGCCATGCTCCAGCAGTTTGCTGTGGGGTGTGCAAGCGGAACCTTCCCCATTCATGTAGCTTTATTTGCCATTGCAGGCAATAGGTAAGAAACCCAGTGCACATAAGAGGCTCTGAATTATGGGCAATATATTTTGCCAGCTGCTTTCCTAAAATATACCATCATCCTTCTTGTAACATCTCACTGTAGTGCGGCATGGTTTAAAAATTGAAGGTTTATGTTCCTTTCATTACTAATAAGACAGGAAAATTGGAAGCCAGGCTTTTAAAATATGTCTGCAGAAAAATATGCCTAGAGGCAGAAAACAGCTCCAAGTGTTTTAATCATAGGGACATCTATTATTACACATTATAAAAATACATGTTCCCAAGCCATATTTATGTACATTTAGTGAAAGCTGTTACAGTACTATTCTAATGCCTCTTGTATTGGGATCTTGTGATTTGCATTTCTATTTAAATAATTCCCGAAGTTGCTCCTAAGACCCATGCGGATTTCATTATTTCAGCCTGCCAATTACCCTAACTATTGTGCAACCTACTTCTTGTTGAAGTGGCCACAGTGGGGTTCTATATTTTTGAGACATCAACTTCCTGTATTTTCAGGCACCTTTGAGAGATAGGAGGGAACAGGTCTTTCCCGAACAAAGACTTTAAATTGCAAATATAAATCCTGGAAAATAAAACATGTTTTACTGTACCTGTGTAGAATTAAATGTAGGCCAAGGCTGCAATTCTGTGCACATTTGTTTGGTAGAAATCCCTACTGGATTCTGTGGTACTTAGTGCTGAGCTAATACATGTGGCCAAGCTGCACAGACAGAACTAGACATTACCAAAAATGTAGCTCTGCTGCTGAAAACAGCAGTCCCTGGCCATGATTGCTTATAAAGCATAGTAAAGCAATGTGCAATGTCATGGAATCATCTCACTGGGTATGTCTTGCCCCCCCCCCAATGGTACTCCAATCAATTATAGAGAGTGGGGAAATGCACAACAAGATGTCACACACCTCATTGCTATGTATTGCAGAGATAGACAAACTAGACCCAGGGCTGCTGTTTTTGTTAGCACCAAGTTCCAGCCAAAAATAGCAAAGCCACAACAACGACAAAAAGGACCTGTCATCAATGAAGGCTCCTATAAATCTTAGAAAATAAAATATACTCTTGTATACCAAGGCAGAATGAAATCTAATCCTAGGAGCAGTTTGTACATGCCAAGGCTAGCCAGTGCATTGGGAAACAGTGCACGAAGGTCAGTCTATAGAGTGAATGTCACTCTCTGAGCACTGATGAATGCCAGGACAGTGGTGTTACTGGAGGTGGGGGAAAGCATCAACCAAGAAGGCTGGCTAATCCGATGAACCACTTATTGGATTATATGAAGCTTTTTTCCCCTTCTGTGAGCAGGGAACAAAAAATCCATTTTACTCTCATTTTGCCTGGGGCAACTGACGGAAAAGTGCCTCTGGAGCTTTTTTGCAGATAGCCTTTTTTTAAAAAAACAAGGTGTAATGCACGCAGCTGTGTGGTTCTGGTGCTGAGCAATCTCCCCTTCCCTCCATCCTTTTGCTATATGGTGTGATTAATCCTTTTTAGTCTGTAAGATTCACAACCTTGAATAGTTTCCCAAACCATATCCATTTGTTAGTGAATGTTTAGATCGTCTTCTAAGCCTATTTCATGGTTGTGGACTACAGCTGGCCAGGAAAGATTAATCAGTTGTGGCAGAAGCATCTATTTGCAGTTGTAAATCAAGGCTTGCGTTTGCGAGAATTACACCCCAGTTTTTCCCCACATTAATTTTGACAGTAATGATATCATTGTTTTATCTTTCCGACTTACTGAATTCAGCCCTTTGCTTTGCTTCCCTTAGTGCATGACATGCCTGGGGGTAGAAATGAGATTGTGAACATAGGAGTCTGCCTTACATCGAGGCAGATCATTGGTCCACTCAACTTGGGACAGTCTGTTATGACTGGCTGTGGTTCTTGCAAAGTTCTCCATCAGCCGTCTTTCCCAGCTCTGCTGCCTGGGATCTGTTTGCTTGGAGAGATCAGAGACAGAACCCGGGACTTTCTGAAGGCAAGGCATGCACTCTTCCCCGCCCATTCCTTTGGAAGAGAACCGAAGCAAATGAATGTGAATAAGGTGAAAGCAAAAGAATGGTGTTTTCCTTTCTCTGATTCTTCCCACATCTTGCTTGTGCAGGAGAGGAATCGCTCACGATTTTTGTGGACAAGCGGAAGCTGAGTAAAAGGGCAGAAACAAGTGATCCCAGCATTAACAGTACCACGGTGACGCTGGAGACTCTGCACCAGTTGGCAGCCTCTTACTTCATCGACAGAGACAGCACTCTGCGCAGGCTTCACCATATTCAAATTGCCTCCACTGCCATAAAGGTATGGGAAAGCTCTCTGGGATCACAGCATAAATATCGTCTTCTTACTTGTTACAGACAGTTACACACACACTCACGTGCATGGACAGTGTGTGTACAGCATGCCCTCCTAAATATGTCATACCTGCCTCTGAATTCCCAGATTTCATTTTAAAAAGAGTCTCTAGCCCAGGGTTGTCAAACATAAGGCCTGGGGGCCAGAACCAGCCCATCCAGGGCTGTTATGTGGCCTGAGAGCAGCTGGTGCAAGGGAGGGAATAGGAGGCTGCTCAGGGATGCTCAGGGATGGGTTGGCAGAACCACACCAATTTTGGCTTTAGCACAGCAGAACAACCTCATCTGCAGCAGTTAAGCAGAGCCCTTTCACTTCTGGGAACACCTCACTGGTAAGTTGGGAGCCAGTGCAGCCACATTCATACCTCTCCACTCGGCCTGCACTTCCAGGGGTGCTGTCCCGGAAGGCCTCAGGGATCAGTGTTTGCACGTGGGGTAGGATGCAGATGATCCTCTGTTGGGGCATTGAAGCATCTGCCCAGCACTGCACTGCTGGGTCTCCAGTGCACCCATGTGGGTTTTCCTCTGAATCCCCCTCCCTGCCCGTGGGGCCTTGCAGTGGGGACACACCAACTTGGAGATTACCAGTTGCTGTCCTTTATAAAGTTAATATCTCTGGGACCTTTTTATTTTTTTTACATTTTATGGCACACATGGCCTGGCCTGACAAAGTGACGTTTATATCAGATCCAGCCCTCATAACAAATCAGTTCAACTCCTCTGCTTTAGCCCTTTAGGGTGCAGATTCAAGAGAAACATGTCAGCAGGTGGTGTTTTTGTGTGTGTGTGTGTGTGGATTGCCTGGGTAGCCAGGACAACGGCAAGATTCTGGAGATGAGTCAATTAACTTCTTGTCCAAATTCATTCTCACCTGTTGCTAGGGTTGTCAACCTCCAGGTGGGCCCGGGAGATCCCCCAGAATGACAACTTATCTCCAGACTTCAGTGATCAGTGCCTCTGGAGCAAATGGCTGCTTTGGAGGGTGGACTTGGGGCTGCCAGCCTCCAGGTGGTCCTCGAAGTTCTCCCAGATTCACAACCTATCCCCAGACCATAGCAATCAGTTTCCCTGGAACAAAGAGCAGCTTCAGTGGGCAGACCCTACAACATGACATCCCTGTCGAGTTCTCCCTCACCGGGCTCTGCCTGCCCCAGGCCTCACTCTTCAAATCTCCGGGAATTTTCCAAGCAGGGGTTGGCAGCCATAGCTGCAATTGGTGGAATTATATCCTGCTGAGTTGCCTCCCCAAACCCTGCCCTTAGGCTTGCAATTCCCCTGCTGAGGGTGGGTTTCCCCCCACTTTCAGGGCCCCAATCTGTTGGCCCGATCCGGCTGGGGGGGGGACCTCGCCCCCAAAGTGCTGCATTCACACCAATGTGAGGTGATGTCATCGTGCAGGGCAAGTTGTGGGAGGACACTCTACTGTTTGAGGAAAAATTCTATGGTTTTTCCTCAAACGGTAGAGGCCTCCACCCACACCATGCCCTGCATGATGACCTCACTTCTGGGTGACATCATCATGCTGGGCATGTTGGCGCAAACACCAAAGATGTCCCAGACCAGGAGAAGGACGCCCCGCCAGAAGCCAGGTAAAACCTGGCAACCCTACCTGCCCTCCCCAGGGTCCACCCCAACATCTCCAGGAATTTTCTAACATGGTGTTTGCAGCCCTACCTGCTCTGCCCATCAGTTGTTCTTCCTGGGCTCTTTGCCTCTTTTCTGTTTTGCTCTGTTATGTACTGCTTCTTTATTAGGCTAATCTATAAATCCTAAGAATATGCAGGCTTTGTGTAAGAAGAATGGGAAGATCAGTTTTGCTTTTGTAGACGATAACCCGAAAGAGTGATGGGCCTGCATAAACTGTTCAAACCCAGGCCAGGGTGATTTTAGGTCTACAGACACAGGAACGGGGTGGGGCGGAGTTAAGTATTTGTTACATGTTTTCCTTCACATTGTCTGCCCTGAATCTCCCAGTGTCGTTAAAAATGAACCATTGAGTTAGAAGCAGTGTTCCCTCTAAGCTGAGTTAGTGTGAGCTAGCTCACAATTTTTTAGCCTCCGGCTCACACATTTTTGTCTTAGCTCAGGAAGGAGGGCCCCAGAGCAAACTAATTTATGCAGTAGCCAAATCGCTCGCTCACAACTTTCATGCCAGGAGCTCACAAAGTAGAATTTTTGCTCACAGGACTCCACAGCTTAGGGGGAACATTGGTTAGGAGTTGGGTTTGGTTGATCAAGCAAGATAGCCAAGGTGTCAGACTCCTGCAGCAATCAGTATGCAGATATCGTAACTATCTTGTGTTAGAACTAAAGAAAAGTGCACCTAGCAAACAGATATACATTGTTCAAAGAGGCTCCCTGATGGCTCAGGGCCAATCAGGGTTCAGGGAGGAGCCCACCAAAGTAATGGGCTACTTTTTCTAAGAGAAAGACTACACCAGGCACTGAAGGTCATTCAGAGATAATAGAAACATAGAAGACACATCAGAAATGAAACTCAACATTCCAGAAACCCTCCCCCCCCACTCCCATGGCAGCCAGGGCTTGAGAAAGACCTAGCTGACACAAGGTGGCCACTTCACACATTGCACATAGGCAAACCTCAGAACGCGATGGTAGAAGACTCTTCTGTAATCCCCACCAATGTCCCCACCCCTGTTGCCCACTGGTGCCTCAAAGGTCAGCAGAAGAAACAAATGGGGTGGGTACACCAGCATCACATTGATGTGCAATATCACTTCTGGCAGAAGTAATGTGATGACATTGGGGGGTGATGCTCTAGGATTTGCCAAACCATAGAGCATTGGCCCCAAATTCATGACATCACTTTCAGTTTTTCACCCAAAGTGACATGACACACCGGC
This sequence comes from Gekko japonicus, assembly GCF_001447785.1. Classification (NCBI taxonomy): domain Eukaryota; kingdom Metazoa; phylum Chordata; class Lepidosauria; order Squamata; family Gekkonidae; genus Gekko; species Gekko japonicus. The sequence goes on along the minus strand of NW_015163102.1, from coordinate 14,553 downwards.
ATGACACCGATGTGCCTGTCCCCCCCTACTCCCAAAACCTCCTGGTGGTGTTAGGCAGTGGCCTGGCATCCCTAATCAAACCCAGGTTTGCCACTGAGTGTTCATTCACTGGTAAACTGCAGTCAGTCATGGTTTCCTGATAGAAACATATGCGTGATGCACATATTCACACACTTTGCATTGTTCAAATGCTCTTAAAATACCTCATTAAAATAAAATGTGTGAAGCATCCCTCAGGTGCAGCTTCCTCCCTCCCACCCACCCCGCCGCCCTGAGCCAGCGATCAACCTGGATTCTTACTTCAATGTCTGGCTCTTCAGATATAGAATATACTGTTTCATTTTAAACTAACATATTTCCTTGTTAAAAACAATACATTTCATGGCTGCACAGGAATTAATGGATAACGGTTCTTGAGTTGCTTGATTTATAATACTGGAAGTTCCTTTGAAAGTTCTTTTGTACAGTTTTCCATTATTAATATATTTTTTAAAACCCTCGTGTTCTCCCTTTGCTGTCTGACAACTAGCATCTAATTTATGTCAGCATTACCATTCCCTAACATGAACCGAGCCATGCATTTGAGATGACTGGAAGGAAAATGAAAGTTCTATTTGTGGTGGCTCAGCTGTGAAGATGAAACCCTTACTGTGGTGATTTGCACTTGGATGAAGAATGTGTATATAGGAGCCACTCTGATGCACATTGCCTCCCAGAATTAAGATATGGTACTCAAGCGGGTAGGTTAAATTAGGCTTTTATTAATGGGAGATTTACAGCAAGAACTTATTTAACCACCACTCCCTAGGGAAGAGCTAGCCTTCAGGGTGGCAACCCCATCTTGGTCCAAACCTCAGCACAGTAGTGTGTTGTGGCTTGTTTCTCATAGCCTGCACACCAAAATAGGTGCTTAGATAGGCTCAGCCTCATCACCCTCCTTGACTCACCATTAGGGTTCCAGTGGTGCTGCCTGGCACCCAGGGAGTACACTCACCGGTTCCTGCTGGCTGGTAAGTTTATTTATTTATTTATTTGATTCAATTTGTACCCCCGCCCTCCCCGCAAGCAGGCTCAGGGCGGCTGAGTAGCATTGCCAGGTACCCACTTCTGGCTGGAGTTCTCACACGCCCAGCTCACTGCTCGCTGCTGTTGTGGCATCTGGTGGGAGAAAAATAAAGTAAAGCCACTGCTGGTGCAACAGTGTTACATCACTTCTGTGGAAGTATGGCATCACTTCCGGGGAAATCCCGTGCCAATGGAGACCCCCTATATCCCCACCCCCAGGATCCCACCAGTTGCCAGTCATTGGCTGGCAACCCTAGTTATAAAAGATTGGGGCATATGTCCCGTCATCTCTAGCTGTCCCAGGGTGCTTGCCAATTTACATTATACTTTCACTGTTCTGTGGCTAATTCTAGATAGGGTCTAATTAGCCCTCCTGGCAGTCTTTAAGCAGTGGCTGGACAAACACTTGTCAAGGATGCTCTGGGCTGATCCTGCATTGAGCAGGGGGTTGGACTAGATGGTCTATATGGCCCCAACTCTGTGATTCTATGATTCTATGTGACTTAGCCTAGCTGACCTCCAGCTGGTGGCTGAAGTTCTGGGATGACAACTGATCTCCAGGTGACACAGATCAGTTCACCTGGAGAAAATGGCCCCTTTGAAAGCTGCACTCCATTGAAGTCCCTCCCCTCCCCCAAACCTGCCATCCTCAAGTATTTCCTAACCTGGAGCTGGCAACCCTAGGCCTACCCCCTCCTCTCTAACAATGCAAAGCAGGCTTTTAGAAAGAGCCCTCTCTGAGCCAACTGAGCAGCAACCCAAACATTCTTGTTTGGTCCTTGGAGCTATTAGCTAATAATTCCACATTGCCCAGAGTGTGGGAAGGGACTGATGCGACAGCGAATGACTGCTGTGCAGAGGCTGAGTCTTCAAGGCCCCTTCTGGAAGGCTATGGCATGTGGGGCACCCAGCCTCACTTTTGCCCAGTGGAACTTCCTGCTTCATTCCTGAAAGAGGCAAAGGAAAACCCTCCACCCATTCTCTGTGCATTTCTCTATAGTATGAAAAAGTTGCAAAGAAGCTCCTGCTACCAGTAGAGCCCTGTATGAAGAAGTTGCGTTGTTTCATAATGTTTGACACACAAGGCATCGACTGTACTGTTCCAATTGCCCAAGAATAGTAAACAAAGCTGGAATAAATTGATTTGTGTTGAAGGGGACTTCTACATTTTCACAATGACATCATCAGGTGTGTGAAGGGTCTGTAGCTTGGCATGGAGTTGAGCTTCCATGAACTAACTTCAGCCCAATCTGAATCAAGCCTAAATTAGCTTAGTTAAGATAAGACAGTTCTGAATGGAGGTGATGAAATCGGTGCTGATCCCTGCAAGCTGTTACATCAGAAACTAGTCACTGAAATAATGGTTTAAAACCATTCTTCTATGGTGGTTCTCAAATTGCACAACCACAAAATGTGATTGCCCATGCAATGTTGGGTATGTCACAAAGTTACCATCCCATTATGCAGCTGTCCCTGTATCTCTGTGCTGTGCTGCAAACTGCCAAGAAGAGAGTAAGTTTTGACAGGTTCTTCAGCATGCCTGAACTGTTCTCTGGATTTTGAAGTTCCAAATTGCCCACTCTTGTTTTCATAGTGAAACCCAATGCATTAGAAATTCTGTATTGTTCTTTTTAAATCTGAATTTTGTACAGAATATTGTAGACATGCATTTTGCCACAGCTTTTAATTTCTACAGTCTGTTTGAACCCTCCCTTCACCATGTACTAATATGCATATGTACTGATAGTGTGGAAAAATATGTGTTACATCAAAGCTAACTTTCTGTAGTGTCTCATAGAATCATAGAATGTTGGAAGGGGTCTTGCAGGTCATCTAGTCCAACCCCCTGCACTCTTTGCAAACCAACCTCCTGGTTTATATTGGTTCATGGTTTGGGTTGTGTTTCAGCCATGAACTGAACCACAAAAATGCAGTTTGTGCCCATCTCTACTTTCCCCTGCACAAGGCAGGAGCATGTTGGATACAGTCTCCTGGATTATTTGGATCTTTCAAACTAAATCTGGACAAACACGACTCGATCAGTAAACAAGTATAAAGCCAACAGCCATGAAAGTCTGACCCACAAATCAAACAGTCATTAAGACTTATAAAGAATGCTATATATGTATTGCAATCTGAAGCACTACAACATGATAAACAAATCATAAGAAAATCCTTGAACCAAGGTACAAAATCAACATTTTGAAACGTTGTTATATAATCCGGAGACGACGTTGATTATGTACCTTGGTTCAAGGATTTTCTTATGATTTGTTTATCATTTTGTAGTGCTTCAGATTGCAACACATAGATAGCATTCTTTATAAGTCTTAATGACTGTTTGATTTGTGGGTCAGACGTTCACGACTGTTGGCTTTATACTTGTTTACTTATTTGGATCTTTGGCATTATTCATCAAGATGATTCTTATGTCCTCCAAGTTTTCCATTCTGTTTCCCATATACTAGATCACCCTCCATCAGATATCCAGACGGCATGCTAAACTCATTTATGAACACAAAAGCAGGAAGGGGCTTCAGCGTGGGAGTTCCTGAGCAAAAAAGATAATAATCAGAAATTGTGCTCATACATCATTGCATGCATGACACAGAGACCAGTCCTCTAACTCAGCACCTGTGAGTAGGCAGAACAAGACAGAATTGAAGCAAAGTGAAAACTGATCATTACCAGAAAGAGACTGCCTCGGAAACGTTCATAGGCTTCCAGAATGCTACTGTTCTGACTTCCTTGCCACTATGGCTGGTCTCCCTGAAGTCCTCTCCTTTAGTTAGAACTGAGCAATGCTCAAGTTGAATCCCTTCTTCATACTCAGAGTTGCCAGCTCTGAGTTGGGAAATTCCTGGACACCTCAGCAGGGTATAATGCCATGGAGTCCACTCACCAAACCTGGCATTTTCTCCAGGGGAACTGAGCTCTGTTGTCTGCATATCAGTTGCAATTCTGGGAGCTCCCCAGGCCCCTCCTGGATGTTGGGAACTCTAGAGCCATGGGGTATTATTGAGGAGTCAGAAAACATGAACGCATGAAGCTGATCTATACTGAGCACACACCACAGTCCTGTCTGCATTTAGTGGTGGAGACTCAAAGTAGAACACAATATAGAGTTGCCAGCTCTGGATGGGGAAGTATGTGGAGATTTTGGATGTGGATCCAGGGGAGGGTGTATTTTAGACAGTTGAATGACCTCAGTAGGGTGCAGTGACATAAAGTCCAGCCTCCAAGGGAATTGATCTCTGTTGTGTGAAGATCAGTTGTAATTTTGGGAGATCTCCAGGTACCAACTGGAGGCTGGCAACCCTACCCATACCCTACAGATTGCCATTTTAAAACCTGTGGCAGAGTTGACTTCTGACATTCGGAAAGGTCTAAGCAAACAGGAACTGAGGTACATTGCACTTGGTGTTAGTTTTTCTGCCCAAATAGAATGTAAGTATGTGACAGGAAGCCTGCCTCAATTACTGTCCTATGTGAAATACCCCAATAGCGGTTCGGTAGACTTTTTAATGTATGCATTGCTCTGTTTGAAGTAGTTAGGTTTGTTTTCTAAATCAATGCTTATGGTGCCTCGGGGGCCTTGCTGGCAACTTGCCAGACGCCTGAGGGCTATATTCAGTTTATAGATACATTTACATGAACGGACAACCTGCCGTTTTGAAAACTTGAAAGATCTAACATTGCTACGCTTCTCTGCCCTCTTTCGAAGCTTTTAAGTATAAAAAATTCAGCTATTTCTATAGTTGGCAGGAAGCTCTTCCTCACAGCCTTTTTTCCTTAGTTTTTGAAGTCCAGTCTATCCCATTTGAGAGAAGTCCTTAGGTCCAAACCATACATGCTTTTAAAAAAGAATTGGGTCTGGGTTTCTGGACCAGACTGTGTCTCCCTGCCAGGGCTGGTTCTAGGTTTCGGGGGGGCCTGATCAGAGAGTACTCAGGGCCCCCCTATGCCCACTACTAGGCCCCCTTTCTTGCCTGCCCACCTGCATGCCCCCACCAGCTTGTGCATCCTTCCTCTGCCCACTCACAAGCTCTCCCGCCACCTGCCATCACAGGTGCTCCCACTGCCTGCACACCAACGTTCCCTCTAAGCTGTGGAGTCTTGTGAGCAAAAATTCTACTTTGTGAGCTACTGGCATTAAAGTTGTGAGCGAGCGATTTGGCTACTGCATAAATTAGTCTGCTCTGGAGCCATCCTTCCTGAGCTAAGACAAAAATGTGTGAGCCAGAGGCTAAAAAACTGTGAGCTAGCTCACACTAACTCAGCTTAGAGGGAACAGTGCTGCACACCCTTTCTCCGATTTAGTGGGGTGGTGGGGGCTGCTAGGAGTGCCATTGCCACAGCCACCAGGAACACTGATGCTTTGTGCACCACCTCCATGCCCTTCTCCAGCAGTGCTAGGCAGCACATGCAGCTGGGAGCACAAGTGGCAAAACATTCACAAGCAGGCAATGGAAGGGTGTGAGTTAGGGTTGCCGGGTCTCACCTTTGCTGCCGTGGGGAGCTCCCGGCTCCTTGTTGGGAGTCTTCTGCTGTGTGCATGAAGAGCACACAGCATGATGACATCAGTGGTAGTGACGGCATCATGCTAGGGCCATCACACAGCGACACTCTAGCGTTTGGGGCAAAAACGCTAGAGTGCCGCCCTGCGATGGCCCCAGCATGATGATGATGCCGCTACTGGTGGCATCATTATGTCAGCAGCATCCCCACGGTACACTGCTGTTCAGGGGTGGGGTATCAGGGGGGGGATCCCCTGCCCCCACTGCGGCAACTGCAAAAACTGGGAAATAACCCTCCCAGCACCATTTTGTCATGGGACTTGCCTTCTGTCCCTGCCATGGCATTATGAGCCCAGTCAGGCTCTCCTTTATTTATCAGCAGATGTTCCCTGCAGCTCCTGTGTTGCTGTGGGGAGATGGAGTTTAAAATATATTGTGTCTAGTTTGGCCCCAACTCATCTCCCAATAATGGCAAGTAATTATACCTATTATGCAAGCTCCTCGCATTTTGGGTGGGATCCAGAGGAAGATTTCTGCATATGCAAGTAGAAATGCATTCAAAAAAGACTGCTCCGGGAGCTTGCTTTATGGCATGGAGCAGGCCCACTGACCCATAGGCCCAGTTCCATTTTGCACTCCAAGGCATCTGACTGTCAGCAATGTCTTAGTCTCTCAGCTTTCCAGACCCTTAGAGGGGGTTTTTTCTCTCCCTCTCAGGCTCTCCTTTATTTATCAGCAGATGTTCTCTGCAGCTCCTGTGTCGCTGTGGGGAGATGGAGTTGGGTCTGGCAATTCTGGACTCAACTCTTTTTAAAAATATTGTGTCCAGTTTGGCCCCAACTCATCTCCTAATAATGGCAAGTAATTATGCCTATTATGCAAGCTCCTCGCATTTTGGGTGGGATCCAGAGGAAGATTTCTGCATATGCAAGTAGAAATGCATTCAAAAAAGACTGCTCCGGGAGCTTGCTTTATGGCATGGAGCAGGCCCACTGACCCATAGGCCCAGTTCCATTTTGCACTCCAAGGCATCTGACTGTCAGCAATGTCCCAGTCTCTCAGCTTTCCAGATCCTCAGAGGGTTTTTTTCTCTCCCTCTTACCACTGCCACCACCTGGCCTTTGTAGGAATTAACTACTTCCCTTCCATGCATTACTGTTCAAAGGCCTCGCTTCATGCCGACATCTCCTGCTACACTCATTACCAAAGGAATATCTTATACACTTGTGCACCACTGGGGCATTAGCAACTTGCCAATTAATTGCCCCCCTTCTCCTGGTAGTCTTTTAAAACAGCATGTTCAAATAGTGGAGATCTATGTGGTATAAGCAACAACTACCAGCATTAAAAAATTATACGACTTTACTTAAAAAGAAAATATCTACACACATACTCTCAAAACAGCAACAGACTGGCCAAAGGATCCCCCCAAAAAGTAAACATGAGATTCTTCTGTCCCTCACTCTATATGGGCCCTAGCAGATCTTATTCTAAAGCAGGCTCTTTACCCTAGAAGTTATGGTGTTCTAAAAAGTTCCCATTACCTTAGATTCTTTGTTCAGGCCTGCATCCCTCCACATGAAAATGGCAGCTTTTTTTGCAGGAACTCCTCTCTATGTAGAATCAGCCTGAACCTCCATGAAGATAATTGCTACCTGAGACCTCCCAAATCTTTCTTCTCTTTTAGTATCAGTGTCTAGCTAGAGATTTTCTCCAGCCTTAGAGGCTATTAGCATTTCGAAAGGATGGCTGGGTAAGGCTAGGGAGCAATCAAATTGACTTCCTCCCTACCCATTTTCTGCTTTGAGAGTGAGAAAAAAAATACTTCTAAAATCTAAAGTTGCAGGTTTTGGTACCGTCCAAACCTCCAAAGTAAAGCACATTTCTCCACACCCTATGTCAAACTTACGGTATCCCAATTTGTGTTTCAGCTTGCACAAGACGTTTTGCAAGTAATTACGTGTCTGGTATTACAGCCAGTGTGATTGCCTGTGCAAGCAAATTTGCGCTGAGTTTGTGTGTCTGTCCATGCATCACTAGATGCATCAACCTTTTCGCTGTGTACTCATGCTTGACATTGTCTTCTCCTTTGCAATATATAGGACACACTGTTTATAAAAATAAAAGAGATGTAAGGCATGTTCAGTCATGTCATTTAAATAAGTCTTCACAATCTAAAACAGATGGAGAAATTGCAGCCCTTGATAAATTTGGCTGGGGGCTTTGTGTATTTTTTGGTTCTACATTGTCTCACTGTCTCTGTGCGTGCACATGTCCTCTTAAGTCCCACTGCATTGAGGGATTTGCAATCTAGATTTACTGCATTCTTGGGCATGATTTCACATAATGTGAGGATTATTCACTTTGTACGCCACAGCTAGAGAGTGAAAGGCTCATGACCCAGTGCAATTCAGAGTACATGCAGAGAGAATGCACAATATTGAAAAGAGCAAGTATGGCAGATCACAGAAAAACAGGAGCAGCAGAAACAGGTGAGCTGGAATCTGACAGGTCACTCATATTTTTTGGCAGAGATCTGTTGCCAAGGCAACAAATTCCACTGCATGATATCTTTAGGGAGTTTATGCATCCCAAGACATGACTTTCTGTGCAACTTCATGCTTCAGGTGTCTGTCCTGCAACTTCCAGATAGCGAGAGTATCAATTTTAACCTGCTACAGGTAATTGATCTGAAATTATTTGCTGGAGAGAGGATATAAAGGGAGTGGGATTATGAAGAGATCATTTACAGTGGCATCCTAGGAACACGAACGGATGTGCTATGGCTTTCCAAGCAAAAATGAAGGCGCTGATCTTGACCTCTGAAACCATAAACTGGTTAGCTCCTCCGGACCTAACATATTGCCACCTCCTCTCTGTCTTAATGTGACTGACACAGTCTGCCAAGCACAATTTCTTGATAATAATCTAGAGTGTATGAGTAATGTGGACAAAGAGAAAGACATTTTCAGTAGCTTTCCCCCATCTTTTAAACTTTTTGTTTAGGGAGTCATTTAATGCATGGTTACTTTGGCATTGTGAAAAATATTGGGTTGGACCCAAGCATTGTATGGATGCCGAAGGAATCTTTGCCACCATCTCGTTCTAAATGCCCCTGCACCACTGAGGTTACAGCATGTACCACCAGTCACAGCCACCCCCACCCACAATATTATGCCCCCCCCCATTCCACAGCAGAAAGGTGAGGCAGAAATTAATGGATTTCTCAAATCAGAAAATCAAAGACTGTGTATTACTTTAGGACAGGGCCGTAGCCAGGATTTTTTACTTCAGGGGCATTTAAGTCATGGGGTGGACCCCTGCACACAGACCCAGGCTGTGTCAGGAGCAACGAGAGGGTAAAAGTTTTTAAAAAGTGACAAGAGAGGGAGAGGCAAGGGTGCCGGGCATTGGACTCGGCTGAGCTACCTCCTCCCCAAACTCTGCCTTCACCAGACTCCCCCCTCCCCCAGCCCCCAGGAATTTTCTAACTCGGAGTCGACAACCCTGTTTAGACTCCAGACACTTGAGGAAGCCAGGAACTCCTGGCTTTGTTAATGGCCCTGTTATTGATTCATTGATGTTTTTATGTTTATTGATTACATTACTGTGCTAATTGTTACTGTAGAATCAGATCAGGAGCAAAGACACTGGGATTGTGGACTTTTGAACCCCTAAAAGGTTCTTCCTAAAATGCATTTATGTTTTAAAATTGGTGGGCGCACGGGAGGGGGGGGCACCAGGAGGTAGCCTTGCATAGTCTGCAAAAGAACCTGGAGCCGGCCCTGTTTATACCCCACTCTTCACTACTTGAAGGAGTCTCAGAGTGGCTTACAATCTCCTTTCCCTTCCCCTCCCCACAACAGACACCCTGTGAGGCGGGGCTGAGAGAGCTCTTTCAAGAACAGCTTGTGAGAGAACAGCTCTGAGAGAACCTATAACTGACCCAAGGTCACACCAGCAGCTGCATGTGGAGGGCTGGGGAATCAAACCTGGTTTTCCCAGATTAGAGTCCACACTCCTAACCACTACACCAAACTGGTTCTCTTGACCCAGCTCTGGTATTATATGTTACAAGGGGCTGACCCTGGACAGCTGCCACTTCCAAGAGGTCCTTGCTTTCAAGAGGTCTTAGGAAACAGCTCCACATACAGTGAGGTGCAGTAGTCTAATCCAGAGGTTACATTAATGGATCAGGTCTCTCACTCTATATAGTCACTTTGAATAAGATTTAAAGCAGCAAAACCTAAGCTCTGTGTGAACAAAGTACCCTCATACACCAGTGTGCTGTTCCAAACCTTCCTTTAAAAAAAGGCCTTGGCTGTCCTCCAGGACTTTGAAAACAGTACACTTTGTGATGCAAGCCCTCCGTTTCATGTGCAGATCTGAAAGGGTGCATACCTGTGTATTTTCCTCCCTAGGAACCTTATGGATACTACCAGAAATCTTGACTCTTCAATGCTGAACTCAATTGGTAATAATACTCAGTGACTCAAACACGGCAGGTAGCACAGAAAACAGTCTAAAGAGCTCCATTTTCACCCCCACCCCATCCTTCCTTCCCTGGCCTTTGTATATTAGTCTATTTATGAGGGATTTATTCAGACTAAAATTTTCCAGCTGAAATATGACATTCGGCATTATATTGATCTCTGCATGCTTGGTGGAAGAAATAAATAGAGGACATTAATTTAAACGTCATAATTTGCATCCTCAGTCACCGTGTAATTGTAAGCCTCATGGATCTGCAAAGGAAACTAAATGCTGTCCTAATAATTTGGAGGCTTTGCAGCTTTTAAAGGATTCTAAATCCTATATTGATATACTGGTTAAAATTAATCCAGGATTTTGCAGTTCGGAGGATGATTTATTTATTTATTTATTTATTAGCAGAGGACTGGCTAAGGAAAAAGACTGGGCTTGCTGCTTTGGGGTGTTTGAAGGACAAGGGAATTGGTATTTTTACAAGTATTAACTAAACTAAATTAACTCTTTACTCACATGTATTTTTTTTAAATGCTGCATCCTCTCAGGATGTGTGTGTGTGTGTGTGTGTGTGTGTGTAATTCTTTAAAAACATAAGAGAAGGTGTGGGGTGAGGGTAGCATCTGCCTTGCTGAAAACAGACCTTTTTATATTTGAGACATTTATTTGCAAATGTGAATGTGTAATCTGCATATAAAGTTACTGAGTTAAGGCCATTGTCCACTTAATTAAGTAACATCCACTCTGAATGGCCACAGTTCTCCAGGGTAGAGAAAAGGTTTTTATTTCCCCCCAACACCTATTACTTGTACACGGGTCTTTCACATCCAACCCTGTAGTACCTGTTACTCCTTCTTGCAGTGGCGTACCTAGCCCCTTTGGTGCCCAGGGCGGATTTTTTTTTTTAATGTCCCTTCCTCTTTTCTTTTTTCTTTTGCCTTCAAGTCACAGCTGGCTTATGGGGACCCTGTGGGGTTTTCTAGGCAAGAGATGTTTGGAGGTGGTTTGCCATTGCCTGTCTCTGCATTGGCCCTGCTTAGCTTCTGAAATCTGATGAGATCAGGCTAGGCTAAGGCTATCCAGGTCAGGGCCACTTCTGCCTTCTCTATACAACAAAATTATTTTCAGTGATAACCATGAAATAAAACAAATAATAATAATGGCCAGGAAATAGCAGCAGAACAAAGTTTGGTCTTAAAGGCGCTACTGGACTCAAAGTTTGTTCCAGTGGCTGGAAAAGAAATGCAGACAGTGAAAATTTTTTTTATTTAACTTTGTATATATAATACTGCAAGTTAAAAAAATATCAAAGTCCAACTTGCTATTCCATCATGAGAGCCAGCATGGTGTAGTGGTTAAAGTTTCGGACTAGGATCTGAGAAATCCAGGTTCAAATCACCACTCATGCCATGGAAGCTTGCTGGGTGACCTTTGGCTAGTCACATTACTCTCAGCCTAGCCCTGACCTGCATAATCCCAGGATAGTCTGATCTCCTCAGATCCCAGAAGGTAAGCAGGGACAACATGGAGGCTGGCAATGGTAAACCACCTCCAAATGTCTCTTGCCTTGAAAACTCTACCGGGTCACCATAAGCCAGCTGTGACTTGCTGGCAAAAAAAAAAAAAATCCATCACACCACTCGTGTTCTGAGCAGACACTGGAGAGGGCTTCTGTTTGAAGTCTAAGAGCTGATCATCCCAAACATCTACAAGACCTGCCCAGAGCCTCTTTCCAGAGCTTGTTGTATTTCTTTCCACAACGGGCTTTATTCCTAGTAGTTCAATGAGGTATGAATCCCGGTCTGGTTATAATGTCCACAATGTGGTCTTCAAATGACCCTTCGTGTGCCCTTATCCAATGGTAAATCAGATAAAATTATAACAGGCCTGATTTGCCTCTCAAGTAATAAATATCCAACTAAGAAATACATCTCCATTTTTTTTCTTTATCCTTAGTGCTGTCTGGCCACATAGCTCACAATATATGCAGTCTCTTGGCCATCAACTGAAGCAATAAGTGTCAGAGACAACTTTTCATGGATGGGATTCATGAGGCATTTCAATTAATTCCATAGTTAAAAAAAAAAAAAGAGTTCCTTGCTACATCATCCCTTTGAAATGTCTGAGCTAGAAGTCATTGTTTTTGTGGGCAAAGTCAATTGAACTGTGAATGTGATTCAATTGCCATTGATCTACATAATAACCTTTGTTCCCAGGGCAGAGCAACTCTTGGATACTAAAGAACTCATACTGCCTCTCCCCTCCCCCCCCAACCCACTGTAGCTGTAGAATAATGTTTGTGTCATTTGGAATTTTTACCTTTAAACAACTAGAATTGTTCAGCCCCCTCCCCCCAATCCAACAGTACGCATGCACAGGAGGTGGAGGATATGTGTAACTGTAACCAGACAATCTATGTTAATCTGTTACACAAGCCAACTTCTTGCTATCATTCTCAAGACAAAGGCTTGTCCTGTCACTATTTTATCTAATTTGTCCAGGACATACATAATTCCAGGTCCTCACTGTGGTCTCAGTGTGGTAAGTACACAGTGGCTTATATGTTACCCTAAGTGGGTTGTGAGGGTCTCCTGAGTTTGTTGGGGAATTAGCCAGGAAACCCAAACAATGCAAAAGGGGGTAATCAAGCAGAATCTCCACCTATGCTTACAAGGATTTTCCCCTCAGTACAACTCTCAAAATGAACCAGGCTGTGATTAATGAAATGGTTTTTATTGAAGGAAATTAAAGAATAAAATCAAAATTTATTAATTAAAAAGCACTATATGAACACACATACAAGTTCAGAAATAAAGATGGTAGTTTATAGAGACAAAAATGGGAACTTATTCTATGGAACTATATTTACCTATACAAGGAACAAAGATCCAAGAAGGAGGACGAGTGAAACGAATCAGCATCTCACTCCAAGCAGGGTACCCAACCTTTGCATTGGGAGTGTAAGTTAGTGGATGTCCAGATATACACACACATTATGGAATAACATGTGCCTGGTTATATCCCTCGGAGCATGATGTGATTGCTCCTAGAACAATGCTGTGATGATGTGAATGAAATAATGTTGTCTGAACTAGGAAGCTTCATAATGTTCCCAGGAATTGCAAGTGTAATTTAACATTTATGTGAAATGTCTATTATGTTTTGTGACCTCTAATTGCCAGGACAAGACAATTATCAATTAAAATGGTTTTTACATCCCTTGCTTCCCCCTCTGACTGCAGCCCACTGAGCCCTCCTCAAATTTTGTTCCTAGGTGCGGAGTGCAAGTTAACCTTCAGGAACCATGTAAGGACAAAGTGTGAGCTAGGAATGGGCATGAACCAGCTGATGAACTAAAGTTTGCCACAAATTTTGGGCAGTTTATGGTCTGTGAAGTGATGTTTGTGAACTGAAGAACCCCCATAAATTTTGATTCAGTTGGTGGCCATTTATGGTAGTTGATGGCCTAATCACTCCTTATGAGAGATAATATTGCTGAACAAGTTCTTTAGACTTTAACAGTATATTCAAAGTTGATATTTTTTATTCCAATGGAAAAACTTACTATCCGGAAGAAAAATTTTGTGAATGAGGGAGCTTTGAATAGCCATTCTTGAAATGTTGACACTTATTGTTGGAATTATTGGAAACTCTGAATAGAAAAGACCAGAAACTGACATCTGACGAAGACAAAGGTCGAAACGAACAGTCAGCTCGAGAAAGTTCGTACTTGCACTTGTTCTTGCACTTGCTGTATGGGGACCTCGGTCTCTTCATGAAGTTTTTCCATTGGAATAAAAAATATCAACTTTGAATATACTGTTAAAGTCTAAAGAACTTGTTCAGCAATATGTTAATTTTGTACTGATATCTTGTTGCTGGGTTCTTTGTTGAAAACAATCAGAGCCATTTAAGCCATACAGCTGAAGCTCAACTATTTCTGAAAACCCCTGCTTTCTGCTCTCCTCAAAAAGTCACAGGGAGCAGAAAACAGGGGGTTAAACTTAAAATGGCTCACAAACCCATATAAACCAGTTTGGTTTGTGAACTGCATATCAATTCATGGTTCAGTTTGTGGTTCAGACATGAACTACAAACTGAACTGCAAAAATGCAGTTCATGCACACCCCTAATTTGAGCCTTTAGTGGAAGGAGGGGATCTGTATAAACAGCCATTCTTCTTCTGCAAATGGAAATGTCATTCCTTTACAGAACCAGCCTAGTTAAATACATGCAATATTTTTGAACCAATGGATTGAGTTAAATGGAGGGTGTTTGGTGATAGACCAAGGGCTTCCCTTCCCCTTTCTACTATGTGGGACAAAGCAGAGAGCAAGAGAAATGCAGAAGTGAGGAGGACAAGGAAGACCCTCTGTTATTAATGTCATCACAGTCTTCTGAGTATCTGTTACTTCCCAACAGGAGGCGATTCAGAGCCATAGGAGAGAGAGAATCTGATTATTTGTGTACTAGCAGTAAAGCCCGT
>NW_015163101.1:1246262-1248678 GCF_001447785.1 Gekko japonicus | reverse complement strand
TAGTGCCGCCTTATGAAGAAGATCTGAAGGTCACTCTACAGGGGGACTGCTGAAGGACTGGTAGTTGGCATAGCCAGATCAAAGTGGGCAGCCGTGCTGGTCTGAAGCAGTAGAGCAAAGTTAGGGGCCAGTGGCACCTTTAAGACCAACAAAGTTTGAAGAAAGCTCACCCCTTGAATAAAACTTTGTTGGTCTTATAGGTGCCACTGGACTCTAACTTTCTTCTACTGGCATAGCTAGATTAGCAACTGCCCACAATTTCAGATTGTGTCCTCGCCGTCTCCTGATTGGTTCTTCTGGAGACTTCCTGCTCCAGTTAGACTGGTTAGTTTAGGCTAGTTTAGGCTTTCTCTCTGTATGTTTGTTCTTCAATAATAAACCTACTTATTTTTCTCTAAGCAGTCAGTGCTAGGCAGTCAGTACTCCACTTCCTTTGCATATTTAAACTCTGCCAACAGGACTGACCTTGCTTAGCTTCTGAGATCTGACAAGATTGGGCTTGCCTTTTGTGCCCCTCTCTTTTGTGCCCCTCTCTTTCTTCATGGATCTCATGGTGGGAAGCTGCTTTCATTTCCTCCTTGCATCAAGCCTACTAAGGAGGTTAGGCCGAGAGACAAGGTCTTGCTCAAGCCCAGCCTGAGGGCACACATCCCAACCCATGGCCAAGGCTCCCTCTAAGCGGTGGAGTCCTGTGAGCAAAAATTCTACTTTGTGAGCTACTGGCATGAAAGCGGTGAGTGAGTGATTGGGCTGCTGCGTAAATTAGTTTGCTCTGGAGCCCTCCTCCCTGAGCTAAGACAACAAATGTGTGAGCCGGAGGCTAAAAAACGGTGAGCTAGCTCACACTAACTCAGCTTAGAGGGAACACTGCCCATGGCCTCACCCTGGGTACTTCTGCAAAACTGCAAGCAGGACCAGACCCTGAGATGAGGGGTGGAGCACGAGCATCAAAGGTGAGGGGTCTAATATATGAGGGGGTGGGGCCTACAACTGGTGGGGAGGGGCCCCCCCAGCAGTGGTCTACCTGCACCTGCACCCTCCTTGACACCACAGCCTCACCATTAGATCAACAAATGGGACACAGAGGCCAAGAAGAAGAAGGAGAATAAGAGATTGGATTTAGACCCCATGGCCCTTCACTACCCAAGGGAGTCTCAGTGTGGCTGACAAACTCCCTTCCCTTCCCCTCCCCACAACAGACACCCTGTGAGGTAGGTGGGGCTGAGAGAGCTCTGGCAGAAACTGCTCTTTTTCAAGGACAGCTCTTATCAGAACTACGGCTTGCCCAAGGTCATCCAGCCAGGTGCAAGTGGAGGGTGGGGAGTCAAACCCGGCTCTCCCAGATTAGAGTCCACCCACTTAACCACGACACCAAACTGGACTTCCCCTTGTGTTGCCTCCTAGCCCTGGGCTCCAGGGCTTTGCTGCCTCTGGATGCGGAGCTTCCCTGGACTCATCTCGACTAGCACAGTGGTTGCCCCAGGTCTGGGAAACGAGGCATGGCCAGCCCCGGTTAGTCACCGGGTGGGAGACCACCAAGGAAGTCCACGGGTGTTGTGCAGAGGCAGGCCAATTGGCAAACCACCTCTGTTTGTCTCTTGCCTTGAAAACGCTACCAGATCGCCATAAATTGGCTGCGGCTGGGCGACACTTCCCACCACCGGCACAGAACTCTGGGATGGACCTCTCCTCTGTAAAGCCATTCATGCGCCTGGCCATCAGTACCTCCCCTGAGGCAGTGTGCGCCCAGGCCTTAGCCTTCTCATTCCCAACATCTTCCTCCGGTGCCCCCAAGTTCTATTGATCTGGCAGGGGGAGAAAAGTTCTTTCCACCCACTTCCTCCCTCCCAAGCATAATTGTACGACCTTTTCTCCCATCTACCCTCAGCCGTCTTTTTCCTAAAGGGAACCCTTTCCCGCACCCTGACTGCTGCGCGTTCAGCCTCCTTTGGGTGCGCTTTGCAACTGGTGCGAAACCCGCTTGGGAAACGGTGACTCAAGTGCACTGAAAGCGGATGGGAAGGGTGAGCGTGCTGGGGCAGTGAGGCGCCGGGTCCTGGGTGCTTCGAGGGTGGGAGGGCGTCTGGAGTGGGAGGGCGTCTGGAGCCCGGGCCACGCCTCCAGAGGGGTGGGCTGGGGGGGGCCACTGACTGGGCCCAGGGCCGGCTCACTCACTAGGCGAACTAGGCACTCGCCTAGAGCGTGCCGGCCCTTGGGGTGCCAAACTGGCACCCCCCCCCGCTGTCCTGGTTCAGCTGCAAACACTACTGAGTTTTAAACATGTTATGTTCTTTCTGATGATACAAACACCAATTCCACCAAAGAACTTAGCCCTCTGGGCACAGAAGGGTCACTCAGCTGAGTCAAAGAAGAACCTAAGTAGGGGGGCTATTACATAAGGACACTCAAGTTGCAA
>NW_015163101.1:1245390-1245869 GCF_001447785.1 Gekko japonicus | reverse complement strand
GCGAGAGAGTCCGGGCACCCCCCGCCCGACGCGACCCGCCCCGCCCCTCCCCAAGGGCGGCACGCCGGCCGGCGCCCCCCCTTACCCCGAACCAGGACTCGACGTCGCCGGTGAGCTGCAAGCCGCGTCGTCGGGACTTCTCCAGGGCCGGGATGACGGGCGAGGTGTAGACCAGGGCGAAGCCGAAGCTGAAGTTGCCCAGCACGGCCGCGAGGGCGGCGAGGAAGAGGCGCCGGTTGGGCAGCGTCCTGGCGGGGCGAGAGGGGCCGGAGGCGGCGGCGGGGTGGGTCAGACAGGGCCTCCTCCGCGGCCTCCCCCTCCCGGGCCCCGGCGCAGGGCTTACCGGTAGTAGTCCTTCTCGAGCTGGCGGGCGTCGAGCTGGCCCAGGGCCTGGTAGTCTTCCCCGGGCTCCCGGCGCAGGAGAGGCTCGTGGACGTTGGGCTCCATGGGTCCCGCCGGGGCTGCCTGCGAGCGCCGGG
>NW_015163101.1:1242551-1244812 GCF_001447785.1 Gekko japonicus | reverse complement strand
ACGCGTCCTCGAGCGGGCAGCGCTTCGGCTCGCCTTCCCCACCCACGGGGCGCCCCCGGTCAGCTCCGCTCCCCCCGCCTCTCCTCCCGCCCGCCCCGGCCAAGCCTGCCTTCCGCCGCCCCGCCCATCAGTCGTGGGGGCTGAATGGAACCTCCATGGCCAGGAGCAGCCTGCCTTTGCCTGCCAGAAGCAGCGGGCGGGCGGCAGTCGGGGACCTGGAAGCCTCTCCCTTGGCGTTACCACCTGTTGAAGAGCGAGACAGAGGACAGATTCCCCGACGGACTCCTTCAAGCAACTGAGCGCTTGATGACAGATCTCCGTTGAAAGACTCCTCCTCCCAGGGCCGGCTCACTCACTAGGCGAACTAGGCGATCGCCTAGAGTGGGACGGCTCTTAGGGGCACCAAACTGCACCCGGCCCCATACTCTGGGAGTTTCTTGATTATTTGTGTTTTTCATTCTTCCTAAAATGCATTTATTTTTGAAAATCGGTGGGCGCATGCGGCGACAGATGGGATCCTCGCCTGGGGTGCAAAATAAGCTGGAGCCGCCCTGCCTCCTCCTACCCCCGGACCCCACGTCGCCTGTTCGCCTTTGCAAAACGGGGGATTTCCATCTCCAAAAGTGCCCCATTGTGGCAAAAGTGAAAGGAAAATCGGTCAGTCAAAGTATGAGTCACTTCTGGGATTTACTTCCCTTGCCTGCAGTGATGGAGGCTTTGATACACCCTGGGGTGCTCTGGCACCCTGTGTTGCTGGGTAATTGCGACGAACTAGGAATATTCCTAACCCAAAGGAAGACATTTCCATTTGTTGGTTTGTCTTAAAGCTCAAAAGAGGACAGACACCAAAAAAAAGAGGACATTTGGTGCAATGCTCCCTCTAAGCTGTGGAGTCCTGTGAGCAAAAATTTTACTTAGTGAGCGACTGGCATTAAAGTTGTGAGTGAGCGCTTTGGCTGCTGCATGAATTTGGTTTGCTCTGGAGTCATCCTTCCCGAGCTAAGACAAAAATGTGTGAGCTAGAGGCGAAAAACTTGTGGGCTAGCTCACACTAACTCAGCTTAGAGGGAACACTGATCTGGGGTAACCCTGTAGCCTACGTCCAACCAACAGAATCTTTCAAAAGTTACTGTTCCTGAACCAATATTGTGCCGTGGTAAGCTACACTCTTCCCCAGACCCAAAATTGCCTGTTCACCTTTACAAAACAGGGGAATTTCCATTTGCAAAAGTGCCCCATTGTGGCAAAAATGAAAGGAAAATTGATTAGTCAAAGTATGAGTCACTTCTGGAGTTTACTCCCCTCCCATGTGATGATGGAGGCTGGTGTGTGTCTGGCGTCCTGTGATGCTGGGTCAATGGGATCACTGTCCCAATAATTGTTGCCCATTAAGAGAAATCTGCCTGTGGCTCAATAGAACCTCCAAGCTCATCCAGTGGGAATGCTCTCGCTTTCGACAAGACCTCTCAGACACTGTGACTTCAGAATACACAATGATGGGGACAAACACAGGGATTGGTAGGGGGATCTCGTTCATGCCTGTGAGCCTCCAGACCTGTCTGGCTAGTTCAGTCTGATGAAGTGGTTAGCATGTCATGTGAGAATCAGGCAGACCTGGGTTCAAATCCATACTCTGCCACTTTGGGCAATCGCACAATAATGTGGTTCAGGTTGACCTCATTGGGTTCATAAATTCCCCCCCCCTCCTTACGACCTGTGCTTAGACAGAGAAAATGTTCTGTTTTGGTGATGCTTACATTCTTTTCAATGGGAAGTACATTCCTACTTATTACCTTTTTTTGCCTTCCAGCCAACCAGGATGAAGTTCTCAGATGGGAGCTGCTTCCGCCCACACAATTTCAGGAAGGCAGAAGAACATCCACCACCACCCCAGTACCAGTGGCAGCTTAACCCTGCCTTCTAGAAGAGTTCCTTTTTTTAAAAAAAGTATATTTTTATTACGTTTTCTTCAAAGCCATGAACAAACACGTAATCGATAATTTATACAAACTTGCTGTGGAAGAGCTTACAGCAGCCTTGTCTTCCATCTATAGCTAAACATTTTGGCCTAACCCTTCAGACTCAATTTCCAATTATACAGTTTAATCCAATTTTTTTTCAAAAGTAGATTAATCTTTCCATTTTAACATCCATTTCAGCGACATTAAACAGTTTTTGTATAACTTCTGTCCTGTCTGGAACTTTATCTGTTTTCCAGTATTTGGCGTAGAGTATTCTAGCTGCCGTTATACAATGTATCA
>NW_015163101.1:1237195-1241164 GCF_001447785.1 Gekko japonicus | reverse complement strand
GAGCAGGAAGAGCCAGCCGGGAGGCGGAGCTCTTAGCAGGATGCTCTCCCCGGCCCAACTGCCCAGGATAGCCCAGCAAGACCTCCTGTGCCTTTGTCGCTGCTGCTGTACTAGACTTTTCTGGGCACCAGAGCCTGGCTGAGGGTGCTGCTGCTGGAGCATGTCTGAGGCTGGTAGTGGAGCAAGGCCGGTGGGGAAGCAACCAAGGAACTCAGTTGTCGGGCAGCCAGGTTGGAGGCAGCGTGGCACAGGCGGTGAGTTGAAGCACTTTGAGGCCAGCCTGGGAGGGAGGTGGCCCAGAAGAAACGCAAGGGGGCCGGGCCCCATGGGCCCCACGTTAGCTACGAGCCTGGATACGGGGTCTGGGTTTCTAGCTGGAAAAGCAAGTACAGGTTAAACAGGCCAGGGTACAAGGTAACACTTTGTGAGCTGAGGGTTGCAAGCAGAGTTGCTTCCATGCTGAGCCTTGTGCAGCATGTTAGTTTTAAGCGCCTCATTTTGCTGACTCAGCCCCAAAGCCCAGGTGTTGCTTCTTCCCAGTGGATTCTTCATCCTCCAGGTGTAGGTTCTTGATACTTTCTATCAGCATCTCAATCCTGCTCCTGTAAAGACTCTGCTCCAGGAACCAACATTGATTGCTGCTGTGCCATTGGGCAAATGCTCCGTCTTCTCTCCAAAGCTGCCAAGCGCTGCTTCCTTCTTCTACGTTCTGCTGGTTCAGGAGAACTCGGTGGAGACTGAGGCTCTGGTCTCTGCGCGCTTTCTGTCATCGTCTAGCTGTGGCTGCGAAATATTCTCGCTTCCCAATGCTTTCCCAATTGGGTCTGTTTCTTGACCTAGCTGCTTGGGTGGGTACTCCATTGCTGCAGGGCCCGACTCCTCCAGTTCTTCCTCTGAAGAGGAGGTGACAGCTGGCTGGCCCATGACAAACCCACACTTCAAACTGGATGCTCATTATTTTCTCCATGCACACCCCTTCCTCTAAGAGCAGCAGGGAGAGAAACAGGGACACATCACCCTGAGCCTTTAGAGGAAAGGAAGTTGGGATGAGAATGTAACCAATGGAAAATGAACCCCTCCCAAATTCATTTTCTTCCCAGATCCTCTCTAATCAATTGTCAAGGAAGGAAGGAAGGAAGGAAGGAAGGAAGGAAGGAAGGAAGGAAGGAAGGAAGGAAGGGGCCCATTTTCCCTTCAAGTTCCCTGGTATGCACCCCTGCCCAGGCAGCCGGATCCTTTCCCCTATTTCTTCTCCTGGTCAGCATTGGTGCTCCATGTGTCAAGTGCCACCTTTGGGTGGCAGGGAATTGAGTGTACTGGCCTGGTGTGGGAGGCCAGGGAGAGTTTGGCGATTTGGCTGGTGTACCAACTGTGCAACGCACCAGCCAATAGCTTGCTGTTCCGGGTGGATGCCGTATCAGGCTGGGCATTGGAACATCCTAGACTGATAGTCCCGGGTGATTTCAATGTCCATGCTGATGACATGACCTCTACCCAGGCAGCGGACCTGGTATCGTCCATGACAATGCTAGGACTCTCCCATTATGTAATGACCCCCACTCACCAGGCTGGGCACACGCTCGATTTGATCTTCGCAGCGGGGGTAACAGTGGACCAGATCACTGCTTTGGCACCTTGCCCTGAAGCCCAACTGAATATCCCACCCCAACCCTGTTTGGGCAGCGAGCGTATTTTAGCTCGCTCGCGGAGCCAAATGGACCCAATGCGGCTTCAGATGGTTCTCCAGGATCCAATGCCCCCTGGCAGCTCGTTACATGAGCTAGTACAGGACTGGCATAGCCGACTCTTGGCAGCCATCAACGAGATCGCTCCCCAATGCCCTCTGCACCCTCGCTCTAAGCTCGCTCCCTGGTTTACCCAGGATTTGCAGCTAATGAAGCGAAGGCTAAGACAGTTAGCATCCTATAGGACATTTATGAGATCCTATGAGATCGCAGTCAAAGCTGCGAAGAGGGAGTACTTTGCGGCTGTGATTACGTCTGTGAGCTCACGCCCAGCAATGACTTGGCAACAGTGATCCATGCGATGGTCACCTCGAGATTGGACTACTGTAATGCTCTTTACATGGGGCTGCCCTTGTCGCAAATCCGGAAGCTACAGCTGGTGCAAAATGCTGCAGCCAGGCTTTTAATGGGCCTCCCAATGCAGGAGCACATTCAGCCTGTGCTGAAGGCATTGCACTGGCTACTGATAGCATACCGAATTTGTTTCAAGGTGCTGGTTCTTACCTTTAAAGCCCTTTATGGTCAGGGATCTACATACTTGAGGGACCACCTTTCCCCACATGTTCCCCAGAGAGCACTGCTCAGTTTTACGCCATTCTGCTCGATCTCCGGCGCTTGTCCGGGTCAGTCCAGCTTGTGCCCAAAGGCCACTCAGCGACTGGACCATTGGGGCGGAGGGGAGCCTCAATTCTCCGGCATTACAGCCTATCGCAGAGGCTCCGCGGGGGTGTCACCCCTTCAGGCCGCTGGTGTGCGATTCACCCTCCTCCGTTGTGAAGAGAGCGTCTGCCATCGCTGTTCCGTAGACCGGAAGTCAACTCCATAAAATTATTGAAAAGAATTTAGCCAAAGGGTTCATCAGACTGGCATCCTCCCTGTTTGCTGCTCCGGTGCTATTCCAGAAAAAGAAGGATGGGGGGTTGCGGTTGTGCACTGACTATTGAGGGTTCAATGCAGTGTCCTCTACCAATGCTTACCCCATGCCACTCATTAAAGACTTGTTGGCCAAGGCATCTAAGGGGAAAATCTTTTGCAAACTAGACCTCCGTGATGCCTACTTCCGAGTGTGCATTAAAGTGGGGGATGAACACAAGACTGCCTTTAACACCCCCCTGGACCAATTTGAATATAGGGTGATGCCATTCGGTCTCCAGGGTGCTCCAGGTGTTTTCATGAACTTGATCAACGAGGTGTTATACAAGCATTTGTTCAAAGGGGCCCTGGTCTTTAGATGATATCTTGCTGTACTCCCCTGATTTACCTTCACACATGAAATTGGTGAGAGAAGTACTCCAGACGTTACACAAGCACAAACTGTTTGCTAAGTTGTCCAAATGCGAGTTCCGCCAAACCGCCATTGACTTTTTGGGGTATAGAATTTCAGAGAAGGGGCTGGAAATGGACCCGGAGAAGGTCCGGGATGTACTGGGGAGGGAGGCCCCCCGCACCCACCGCCAGCTCCAATCCTTCCTCAGATTTTTGAATTTTTACCGAATTTATCTGCCCAACTTTGCCCAAGTCAGCTTGCCCCAACTTTGCCCAAGTCAGCTTGCCCCTCACAGATCTATTGATAACCAAACGGAAGGGCCCAGAGGCTACCAAACCAGGCACAAATGCCAGGAGGCATTCAACCACCTTAAGGTGCTTTTTACTTCAGAGCTGGTGTTAGCCCACCCTTATGAAAATAAAAAATTCATCGTCCAAGTCAATGCATCTGATGTGGCCATGGGGGGGGGGGGAATCCTGCAAGAGAGGGATGATGGGCGGTTACACCCCCTAGCCTACGTGTCCCACAAGTTCAATGAGACTAAACGCAACTGGTAGGTGTGGGACAAAGAGGCGGGAGCAATCCGGCTAGCACTTTCTACATGGAGGCACTGGTTGGAGGGGGCCCGAGTGCCTTTTGAGGTTTGGACTGACCACAAAAACTTGGAAGTGTTGAAAAAACCCCGTAGTCTCAACGCTAAACAGTTACGGTGGGCTGATTTATTTTTTAAGTTTCGGTTCATGCTCCACCATTTCCCGGGCTCCACGAATTCCTTAGCTGGTGCACTATCATGCCTCCCTCAACACCACAGCCAAATGGAGGAGATCTTGGACTCCATGTTCACACCCTCACAGCTGGGTGGGTGTCAGCTAGCTGCCATGCTTTCCTTGATTTTGTTCTTCCCTGTCTGTAGAGCATGACCGCATGCTTGCTTGCTTGGCTTAACTGCTGTAAACA
>NW_015163101.1:1233684-1233822 GCF_001447785.1 Gekko japonicus | reverse complement strand
TTTTTTCCCTCTTGTTGGCTTCTTCTTTTTCCTCCGAGGAGGTTCTAACAAATGTTTTTCCCCCACTCCTGGTTTCGGTTTTTTTTGATTCTCCAACACGAATTTAGGGGTATCCTCCTCCTGTGCCTCCTCTTCTGT
>NW_015163101.1:1224166-1233279 GCF_001447785.1 Gekko japonicus | reverse complement strand
CCCCCATCAAATCTCGTCACTCTCAGTTCCCAAACACATTTTTACAGCCGATTTTTCCATAGAACAGGGAATATCCACAAGGGGTATAGTAATCCAATCTCCTCTTTTTTGACCAGGGTATGCACCAAATAAACTCTTCAATGTGATGTGTCAACTCATTCAAAAAGAAAAACACTTAAAATAAAAGGCTGGCTGCCGCTACTCAGAGAACATGGCGACCATGTCCCTGCTTCTCCAACGCTCCCGCTTCGAGGCAGGCCGGCTTCTCCCCCGTCCTTGCCGAGGACAAGGGGGGCCGGAAAGAGCATCCTGCAACTCGGTCTCCCTCCAAGAGACCCAGCGAAGCCCACCCGGAACCCAGGGGGCTCCAAAAGAGCGCCTAAGAATCGGGCGGCTCGGGAGCGCCCGAAAAACCACCCGTCGCAGCGCCGCACCGGAACCGGATCTCCCCGATCTCTCCACAAATTTCATCACTTGGACCACGTAATACGAGAGTTCTTCTGGGTTCCCATCAAAGGTGGCTTCGATTAGGTCTTTTGGGCAAGGGGGCGTCCGTTCTCTCGGACTGGCTGGACGGGGCGCTGGGATCAGGGCCTCGGGCGGCCTGGGCTGGGGAATGTCTCCCGGCTGGGGCACTTGCTGGGGCAGGGCCTGCGGCCCTGCTGGGACCACCGGTGCCCCTGCAGGGACCACCAGTGGCCCTGCGGGGACCACCGGCTGGCCATCCCTCTCCTTTTGGATGGTTTGGACCACCAGCTGCGGGATTGCCTGGATGACCACTTCCAGCATCCACTGCATCTACCTTTTCTCCCGATCCACCACCTCCATCCTCTGGGCCAGTTCCAGCCCCTCATCGGGAGACACACAGCCACTCCTCAACTTCTTCCTCTCCATCACCCACGCCCCAGGCAATGGTTCGAACTGGGCCCTGAATGGGGGGAAGCCACTCCCCGTAGAAAAGCCCCGGTCGAACTGGCTGTCTCTCAGTGGCCCTTGCATGAGCATGTACGTCTCCGCCGTCGAGTCCGGGTGAAACTGGCCCCAGCTGAAACTTGGTCTGTATCCATGGCTGGGCTGCCGCCTCAGCCCCGTCGGGGTCAGGAACACCAAAGTCGATGTTGTCTTAGGTATGGCTCCCGCGCCAGTTGCCATCACCGGCGTTGTCGTAGTCACTGGCACCGTTGACTGGGTTGTTGGGGTCCCCCCATCGGTCGTGGTAGGAGCCGGGACCCCCTGGGAGTCGTCCCTATCAGCAATCGGGTTCTCCTCTCCGTCACTCATTTCAGTTGTGGAGAGATGCGCAGAGATAGAGAACAGAGGATTCTCAAGAGAATGTCAGAACCCACAGCTCATAATGAAGTACACGCATTCAGGAATGGTTATACGTTTATTGCAAAGCTATATATGCTGTAACACAGGCACTGTTGAGAATGGCGGCAACCCATTGAGCATAATAGGATATAGGGTATTCGTATGCAACCCCCCATGGCATGAGCCAATTAGGAACCCTCCCGCGCTCGGGACGAGTCAGAAAACCGTTAGCAATAGTCTCTCACGGTGAATAGGAGACTTCCAGACAATACAACTTCCAACATAACAACCTCCTGCACATCTGCAGAGATAAGCATTGCAGCATAGGCAAAACAGCAGAGACAGGAATGCAATAGCAATTAGCAAGACACAGAATGAACTCCCCAACCCCCATGGCAGCATAGCTGACACCTGGAAGCCCAGGAACTCGATGCTAGGGACCCTTAACAAGCATTTTTCCTGTTTTACTTTCAGCCCTGATACGGCGAATCTCTGGAGGACAGTGCACAGGCCGTTGGCAAACGCTTCGGATGACGGTGCTGCTATCAGAACGTCGTCGAAGAAGGGTTGCACTCCGGGAATCCCTTTGAGTAAACAGTCCATCATGTTTTGAAAAATCCCCACAGCAACACAAACCCCAAACTGCAGACGATGAACTTTAAATGCACCCCAGTGTGTTACAATTGTCTGCGTTTCCGCTGTGGCTTCATCTACCGGCAACTGCTGGTAAGCCTGTGCTAAGTCCAGTTTGCCAAAAACCTTAGTGCCAGTAAGGGATGCCAGTATGTGGCTGATCACAGGGATGGGGTAGGCATGGTCCTGGAGAGCCTTGTTTATGGTGCATTTGTAATCAGCACAAATGCGGACGTCCCCATTGGGTTTGACCGGGGTGACAATTGGTGTTTCCCACTTTGCGTGGGGAACCGGCTCCAGGACCCCTTGGCTGACCAGGTGGTCGAGTTCAGCTTCAATTTTGGGTTGGAGGGTGAATGGGGGCCACCGGGCTTTCAGGTGGAGCGGGCGGACCACAGGGTCGATGGCCGGGGTCACTGGGGGGCCTCGGTAGCGGCCCAGCGATCCATAGAAAATAGCGGGGAACTCATTACATACGTTACTGAAGTTCCTTGAATGTATATTGTTTATCCCTGTGATGGCCTGACCCAAAGCCTCAAACCAGGACAGGCCCAGTAAACTGGTGAGACGGCCCCCAACCACGACCAGCTCCAAGGGGCCATCAAAAGCCTTGTATTGTACGTGGAACTGGCCCACTCCTTTGATGGTGACAGGTTTTTTTTTGAAAATCCCTTAGCACCAGCCCCATGTTCTTTAACGGGGGTCCCCCCTTTGGGCAGAGTGTGTGGAGGGTCTCCTCCGAGATTATCGAGAGGGAAGACCCAGTGTCTAGTTCCATTTCGCACATGGCTGCCTCTATCCAGCCAGTTACTTTGATTTTATTGGAGGACCCCCGGGCAAGAAATGTACCTGATTGCGGTGGATGGACATGCTGTGTAGTTCTTCTGTCTCCTGGTGAGCGGTGGCATGGCGTTGGCTTCCCTTGGACCGGCAGGCCCAGGCGATGTGGCCCTGCTTCCCACAGGAGCAGCAGATAGCATCCTGGAAGCGGCAGGACCTCTGTTCATGTGCGTCCCCGCAGCTCATGCAAGTCGCTGAAGAACTGGGAGTTGTGCCAGTCAGTGGGGGATGGGAGTCATGGCGCGCGGGCCTTCTGGCTTGCAGCACTTCCTCCTCATTGGAGGAACCTGTGTCCTTCATGGGTGCTACCTGGTGTGTGGTGGTTGCTGGTGGCCTATCCCAATGCAATTTTTCAAATGCGGTGGCTGTTTGTAGCGCAGTCTCGGGTGTCAGTTCGGCGGTTCCCATGAGCTTCCATCATAGCTTGGGATCGCGGAGGCCCCAGACGAACTGCGTGAGGATGATCTCTTCGACCCCTGGCAGCTCGCAATCCATGGCTAGCTGGCGTAACTCGGCCATGTAAACGGTGGTGGCTTCCCCGGCTTTCTGTGTCCGCGACCATAAATCCATTCACTTCGCCATCTTAGTGGCCTTTGGCGTGAAATAGCCATTCAGCACTTTCAAGAGTTCATTGTACGTCTTGTCTGCCAATTTGCCAGAGTGATGAGGCCTTTGACCAGACGGATGGTGGCCACCCCACACAGGCTTACCAGTAGGGACCTTTTCTTTGTGGCATCGGCAGAGGTCATTTTGGGGGGGATCGTGGGGGAACGCAGTTCCTCCGGGTGAGGTACGGGGGGTGGGGCACATGACAAAGCTCCGCCCCCTGCTTCCGGCCGCCCCGCTTCCGGCCCTCATTCAGCCAGGAGGAGGCAGGAGAAGAGGCAGGGTAAGTTGCTTCCTCCCTGCCTTTCCCCACCCCTGCCTGGGGCCAGGGAGGGCCTTTGCGGGGCTTCCTCGCACTCCCACCGGCCTTGCAGGTCCACCGCCGGGCCCCTCATGGGGCTCGGCAGTGGAGCTGCAAGGCTGGCGGCAGCGGCCGAGACTGTTGGGGGCAGGGTGTGTGGCCTTATGACACACTTCCGGTGATGTCAGGGTGTGTGGCCTTATGACACACTTCCGGTGATGTCAGGGTGTGTGGCATATGCTAATGAGTTATGCTAATGAGTTCCCCTAGCTCTTTTTCTACGAAATGACCCCTGGGGTGATGTTGTGGAAGTTGAGGTGGTTGGTCAGCTTGTCCACCCATGCTTCCCAGAACTCTGGGTGGATGTGGTCGAAATCCTTGATGGCTCCAGACGTGGGCGTCATGACTCCGGGACGGTGTGGGGAGTGGTGATCGGCGAGATGGGGTGCGGTGCTGCTCTGCTGCTGGGGAGTGGTGCGGTGTGCGTTGTACGGTTGATCGATGCCTGTTGTGGGTCCTGGGGTAGAGTCTGGCTTGCTCATCTTTGCAGAATGGAACACAGGTTCCCATAGTGAAAAGTATTGCAGTTCCAGGCGTAGCATGGCGTAGCATGGTGAAATCAGCTCACGTTTATTGATTACATTGGCAAAATGAAAGATGGACTAGCCGGTCCAATGGCGGCTTATATGTGTGTTCATGCACACCCCCAACACACCCCCACTTCCCGTGATTCGTTCTGTTTACGAGTTCTCATTCCCCATAGGTTCCTATCCAGATCCACGCAAACCTATTGGTCCGTGCTAGGATCCGAGCTGGCTATTGTTCTAGGAACGAAGGTCAGAAGGTCTGTAAGACCACATAATCAGGCCCACACGGCAGTGGCCATCTTCATACCCAACACCATGGTTAACCAATTACCACATTCTTGAGTCCTGCCTTGAAACAGATAAAGATTTTACCCGCAGAGACTCAAATCACGAACACTTGTAAGTGAGACCAGGCCACAGAATAGTCATATTAATCCTTGAGGGGAACTTGGGTACTTTGCCAAACATGCTTAATGCACAAAAATAATTTGAGGGTGTAGAGATACAGTATATTCTAGACTGTTTCAATATGAGTGGCAAATTTACATGCTATATAAAAACCCATGGGGTAAAGTAGTTGATAGACATACATCAGTAAAATTTAGCATAGCCAGAGTTACCTTATAGGGGTGTCTGTTATTTCTACTGTTACTTATTTTGGCAACTGAATCTTTGGCTATTTCATTCCGAAATAATAAGATAATGAAGAGAGTTCTGTTTGGTAACTGGAAAGAAAGCTTTTACTTTCTTACCCTCGCCTTTGCCTCCTCTGATAAACTTATCCAGGAGTGGAAAGTATCTGGCTAAAAGGTTAATTTTATGAAATCTGAGTGGCTAGGTTTTGACTTATCTGTGGACGAAAAAGCCTGAGCTGAACTAAGAAAAACCATCCAAATTAAATGGAAAACAAAACCTATGAGATAGTTAGAATTTGGATCCAAGAAGAATTAGTTGTACCAAACGGTGGGAAGTTAATGCCTAAGCTTTGGTTGGGAAGGAGAGCCACTGTCCAAATTAATGTTTCTCCCCAGGCTCTGTTCTGTTTAGGAACATCCTCCTCTCTCCTTTAAATCTGAGATTACTGATAATGGCAAAATTCAGTTTTAAAATTAATCTGGCAAGATAGACCATGGGATATGGCAGATAAAGCTGTGTATAAGAAACTTGAAAATGGAGGACTGGCTGTACCCAGTATTCGATGTTGTTATACTGCAACCAGTTTGTCATCTATTAAAGAATGAGTTTTACCAGGAAATGATGTTGCAATAATGGAAAATCTTTTGTACAGTGTTAGCTGACTTGATTCCATTTGAGACGTTGGAATTGTAAGGGTGCTTACAGTTACTTCACAGCTGAAAATCTGATATAAGTTAAAACCTGTTTTTAATCCTGGTATCTCACCTTTTAGAGCATTAAAAAACGAACAGTTAATGAGGTAATATAATGTGAACATCCTTAGGTTTAAATCATGTGAATGTTGTCAAATTGATCAGAAAACACAATGATTGTGTCAAGCAAAATGCGAACAACTTTTCTGTAACATCACTTTATACTGTGCTGGACACAGATACCCTGTCTATGTCTTCAGACAATGGGTGGGGAAAAGATAAAAATAAATGTTGGAGGGGAAGTCCAGCCTTTTCACTCCTGGTGTTCTGAGCCCTGAAATGCCTCCATTGTCAGTGGACGATTGTCCGAGCAGATCCCCGGGAGCGGAGGGAGGTGGAAGTCCTAAATGGGGTGGAATTGGAGGAATCCATTCATTCCGAGGCCTGAGGGGGTGCAGTCTACTTGTACCACACAGGAGCGCTGCAGGGGAAATACTCCTTCGGGTAAAAAGCAAGCCAAGTAGTGCAAGAGTTTCTGCATGCAGCGGTTACTGACCTGTAGCACTTCAGGCAGACGCTCTGTTTGTCCAGTTTTGCCACCCATGTGCAGAGCCAGACTGGTTTTGCTCTTACCTAAAGGACCGCCTTTCCTCATATGTTCCCCCGCGAGCACTTCGGTCTAGGACTCAACACCTCCTGGCAATGCCAGGTCCCAAAGAGGCCAGGCTGGCCACTACCAGGGCCAGGGCTTTCTCGGTGGCATAAATGTTGGAGGGGAAGTCCAGCCTTTTCACTCCTGGTGTTCTGAGCCCTGAAATGCCTCCATTGTCAGTGGACGGAGGTGGAAGTCCTAAATGGGGTGGAATTGGAGGAATCCATTCATTCCGAGGCCTGAGGGGGTGCAGTCTACTTCTACCACACAGGAGCGCTGCAGGGGAAATACTCCTTCGGGTAAAAAGCAAGCCAAGTAGTGCAAGAGTTTCTGCATGCAGCGGTTACTGCCCTGTAGCACTTCAGGCAGACGCTCTGTTTGTCCAGTTTTGCCACCCATGTGCAGAGCCAGACTGGTTTTGCTCTAATGTCCTGCCATTGGTGATGTTTTTGTCTGTTCTTTGCATTTGTTTTTTGCATCAGAAGAAGAAGACCCCCAAGCTGCGGGGAATGCAGAGAAAAGCGAGTTAGACGGCGGGAATGTTCTAGACCCTCGCTGTCAATCCTGGGGGTGCCTGGAGGCTGAGGCCAGAGAAGGGCCCGCTCCTTCAGCCTTCTCAGAAACACTTTTGCCAGAGCCGCCAGAGTCTGACTGCCTCCCCTCTATTTCCCTTGCCACCCTCTTGGCCCTTGTTTTCGCCCTGGTGTCGCTGTCCCTGCTTTCTCACGACAAGAGCCGCTTGCCTTTCCATGGCTGCCTGGCCTTGACTTCCCACGAAGGCTGCCCACACAACTGCAGTCTGGCACTGCTTTGCCTTCTCTTCCCAAACCAGTCAGAATCGACGTGGCACACTCTCCAGAGATATGTGTGCGGGGCAGCAAGAGGGGAGTCATCCCGACAGGGCTTGGATCCTGGCTGCAGTTGGGCCGGGTGACTCCAGGGGGACCCTTTTGTGTCTCGCCAAGGCAACTCTGCCACTGCTGACCAATGAGCATAATGTGAGAGTTCAGTTTCCCAGCAGAGGGATACCTGGCTTCCCGGAATGGACCTCCTGGAGAATGGGACATACGGGGATTCCACCACCAGTATTTATGTGGGACAAAGCCTCGTACCACATGGCATGATGGTTTCCCTGCAGAGCTCCTTGGGTGGGAAGCGGCTGGCCACCAAGATCAACCTGGCCCTTTTGCTGAATGGCCCAGAACGAGCCAGGGAAGAGTTCCTCCTTCAGGCTGTGACTTCCACGGTGGTGTTGGACATTTTGAGCAGCGTCCACTTAGCTGACAGGGCACCAGATCCATCGATGATCTCCGACGGGAGCCTCCTCCTCCTCTTGGGGAGGTCTGAACTGTTAGATCGCCGCTAACAAAGGATCGGACAGTGATTTCAGCAAGAAGCGATTCAGCTTTATTGAAGTAACAAACAAGCACTCATAACCAGAACAAGAAACAATTGGGAGCTAGGCTCCTTTTAAACATTCCCGGGCTAACATAGCCACACCTATTTACAATAATCAACCAATGAGGTTGTTTGGATAAAGACCAATGAGCTTACTTCCCTCGCAGGGAACAGTGGCAGTTCTGATTGGTCGCTGTTGCAGAGCGACCAATAGGAGTTTACATCAGAGGAGCCTTTGTTCGGCTCAAGCTTAACATAGGATGTCAATGGAGTGATTCATGTAACACGTTCAATACATTACATGAACAGTATTTGGAAGGAAGTTTCACTTGCTAAGGAGCAAAATCCGGCCTGCTCAGGCTTTCGGAAGAGAATAGCATCCAGTTGTCTCTGCTGTGGCCACAGAAAGCATGGGTGATGTTGACGGGGATGAGAACAGAGGATATCTGCGTCCCCTCAATAGTGAAAGATTTATAAGGGAAAATAAATATGGCCTGCTTTTCACTTCTTAGATGAGACATCGCGGTAAATGTTGTGGGAAATGGCTGCTGTATATCCAGTGTTTTGTGTCAAGTGAGGGTAGCATGTGGAGGGAGCGTGACCAATGTTCCCTCTAAGCTGAGTTAGTGTGAGCTAGCTCACACTAACTCAGCTTAGAGGGAACATTGAGCGTGACACACCCTCTGGTGCCCTGTGGCCCTCCAACACTGGTGCTCAACTGGATGACCTCTCTCTCTCTCTCTCTTTCTCTCTCTCTCTCTCTCTCTCTGTTTTTAAGGGCACTCTTTCTCCAAGGATCTCAGGCAGGCCGGTGCCTGCCATTCTCCACCCCACTCAACATATCCCACATTTGCACCATTTAACGCCCCCATGGACAGCAGGGGAACCAAACTCATGGCTGACCTTTTTGGTAGCCAATGTGCATGTACAAGAAGGTTCAGTTTAAGCAGAGGTCATTTCGGGGGTTTAACGCCCCCATGGACAGCAGGGGAACCAAACTCATGGCTGACCTTTTTGGTAGCCAATGTGCATGTACAAGAAGGTTCAGTTTAAGCAGAGGTCATTTCGGGGGGGAACGTGGGGGATCGCAGTTCCCCCGGGTGAGGTACGGGGGGCGGGGCACATGACAAAGCCCCGCCCCCTTCTTCCGGCCGCCCCCTGGTTCCGGCCCTCATTCAGCCAGGAGGAGGCAGGAGAAGAGGGAGGGTAAGTTGCTTCCTCCCTGCCTCTCCCCACCCCTGCCTGCCTTTGGCCAGGGAGGGCCTTCGCGGGGCTTCCTTGCACTCCCGCTGGCCTTGCAGGCCCACCGCCGGGCCCCTCATGGGGCTCAGCAGTGGTCTCCCCCCCCCTGCCTGCCTTTGGCCAGGGAGGGCCTTCGCGGGGCTTCCTTGCACTCCCGCTGGCCTTGCAGGCCCACCGCCGGGCCCCTCATGGGGCTCAGCAGTGGAGCTGCAAGG
>NW_015163101.1:1219778-1222292 GCF_001447785.1 Gekko japonicus | reverse complement strand
TAGAACCAGTGCAATGTACAGAGGATCCAGCAGTACCAGTGCAATCACAGAATGCCTAGTAGAACCCAGTACCATGGTGGCAATGCCAGCTCAACAGGACTGATGGCAAGCACAGAAGCACAATCCAAGCAAAAGGGGGAGGTCGAAGCCCAGAAGAGCCAGTGCAATGTTCAGTGTCCAGCAAACCCAGTGCCATGGTGGCAATGCCAGCTGATATCAAGCACAGAATCAAAGTCCAAGCAAGGAAGCCCAGCAGAACCAACATCCAGCAAACCCAGTGTCTTCTGTTCATAATATTAACAAAGCTTTGCTACTATTGTATTCTTAAATACATTCTGTCTTCAAGCAGGATAGGGATGAGAAGGACCTGAGACCAAGAAGCAAAAATAAAGGGGGGGGGGGTGCAAACGCAGTGTCGTCTGTTCATAATATTATCA
This sequence comes from Gekko japonicus, assembly GCF_001447785.1. NCBI lineage: Eukaryota > Metazoa > Chordata > Lepidosauria > Squamata > Gekkonidae > Gekko > Gekko japonicus. The sequence goes on along the minus strand of NW_015163101.1, from coordinate 1,221,855 downwards.
AAGCTTTGCTACTATTGTATTCTTAAATACATTCTGTCTTTAGAAGGACCTGAGACCAAGAAGCAAAAATAAAGGGGGGGGGGGACACATGGAAAAATTAGGTGATGGGAGCCTGAGAAAAGTGTGGAAAAGAGGGAGATAAATTAATAGAGGGAAAGGTGGTTTTATCTTGCTGCAACACCCTAACTACTGCTTTGCACGACCATCTGGCTGAGCTGGGTGAAAGGAAAGGAAGAGAGAAAGGCTCAACTTTTGGAGAAAATGACCTGCAGGCTGCTGACAACTTTAGAGTCCAGTTGCACCTTTAAGACCAACAAAGGTTTATTCAAGGTATGAGCTTTCGTGTGCACACACACTCTGACCATTACTGCCGCAGCTCTTGGCATCCTGGCTTGGTGGTTGGGCTTAGTTAGCACGATCTGTTAAGCAAGTTTGCTTCAGTCCTAGAGAAAGAGAACTCTAGCCGAACTCTATGTTCAGATTTCCCTGTGCCCCTAGTGGCTGCAGCCAGAACTACATTTTAAAAATGAAAGAGGCTTGACTGGACGCAGCATGACCCTGGCCTCAAGGGCCCTCCTCCAAGAGCTTTCCTCAAGCTGCACCTGGGGTGGAGTGCATCCCCCCCACTCCATCCTTGGTACACCACTGCTCCATAGAGTGAAAATTAATCTAGAATGGGACTTACTATGTGGGAAATTCTGTTAGGCTTAGGGCTTTGGTGAGAATCATGGGCCTAATGGCAGGATGGGAGCAGGCTGAGAAATTCCCTTTTTCTCTTTGGAGGATGTTCAGAATTCACGAAGCTGCTCTTGCTTTGGGGACTGGAGCTGCTTATTCTGGTGCGTCGCTGTGGAATGAGAGTTCTCAGGCAGTGAGAGAAGAGAGTCAATCAGCACAGATGTGCTGTGTAATTACAGGATCATCCCCACCTGGCATTGCTGTGCAAATGTTTGCTTTTCTGCAAGCACTGGACCACCTCATTGGCTTGGGGTAGGCTGGTAATTCAGTTTTAATCTCTTTATAAAAATGCCCTCCTGAACATTCCTGCCACACAGCTGGTTCTGAGAGGGCCAGCCTCCAATGAGCTTGGCCAGCACCATTGGCTTCCTCGAAGCCCCTGCTGCAGCACTGCCAGGATTAGAACTTTGTTCCCTGAATGTGCTCTCTATGAAACACTTTTTGCACTCTCTCTTTTTCCAAAGGTTTGAAGGACTCATTTAGGGGAATGAATGTTTTAGAAGACCTATGGAGCAATCCACCCCTCCCATAGATGGTCTAGTTGGCAGTTTTAATGTTTGTCCAGCAGAGGGCAATAGAAGAATACTATATACTACCAATTCTTTTTCCATGTTCGGTCTACTTCACAGGGTAGGCCAGGGGTGGCCGAACTGCAGTTCTGGAGCTGCATGCGGCTCTTTCACACACATTGTGTGGCTCTCGGCAGGGCGGCTGGGGAAGCAGAGGCATGCATGGGAAAGAGCAGGTAGAGAAAGAGGTACTTTTCTCCCTTTCTCACAATACAAGAACTCGTGGGCACTCCATGAAATTGCTGAGCGGTCGGGTTAGAACGGATAAGAGGAAGTACTTCTTCACCCAAAGAGTGATTAACACTTGGAATTCACTGCCACAGGAGGTGGTGGCGGCTACAGGCATGGACGGCTTCAAAAGGGAATTAGATAAGCATATGGAGCAGAGGTCCATCGGTGGCTATTAGCCACAAGGTATAGCTAGGGGCTCTGGGGCAAGTGATGCTCTGTCTTCTTGGTACTTGGGGGGGGTCAACAGTGGGAGGGCTTCTAATGTCCTGGCCCCACTGCTGGACCTCCTGATGGCACTGGTATTTCTGGCCACTGTGTGACACAGAGTGTTGGACTGGATGGGCCTTTGGCCTGATCCAACATTGGCGTCTCTTATGTTCTTATGTTCTTAAACCACTAGGCCATTCAGGTTTGACCCAGAGCATATCACTGATGAATATACAGTGGAGGTGAACAATAGGTTTGACTAGATTTGATAGACAGAGTGCCTGAAGAAGTATGGATGGAGGTTTATGACATTGTACAGGAGGCAGCAATCA
>NW_015163101.1:1216771-1219649 GCF_001447785.1 Gekko japonicus | reverse complement strand
GGCCAGCTTGGAGAAGGCATTTGTCTCTTTAAATTCCTTCGCCAAGCCAAGCGAACCATTGGGGGGGGGGCTTGGAGGACGCATTTAAAGTTAAAGTTGCTTTCTTTCCATCTATCCCTCCTTCCCTACCCCCATCTATTTGCTTTCTTTGTTTCTCTCTCACCCTCTTTCTCTCCACCTCTTTCATTCTTTCTTTCCCTCTCTCTCTCTCTTTCTTAGACAAATATCATTAGCAAACAAATAAATATAGTTGAACAAATAAATAGCATTATCAATATCTGTTTTTACCCCTTTTGTTTTTATTTTTGGCAGTCTCATTTAATGTTAATAAAAAGCAAATCTGCATATTTCCCAATAAAAATGTGTAATATTTGCTCATGTCGTGTGGCTCTCAAACGTCTGACGTTTATTCTGTGTGGCTCTTATGATAAGCCAGTACGGCCACCCTTGGGTTAGGCCGAAGAGTTGTTGGGATGCCAGGTGACTTCTGAGTCGCTGAGTGATTTGAAAGCAGGTCCAGGGCTGTCGAAAGGAAGTGCTTCATGCAGCCTGTAATTAAGCAAGGGAACTCACTGCCATAAGCGTGGCAACGGCGATATGGCGTGAAACTATTTATTTGAAATATTTACATCCTACCTCTTTATAGTCATCGTGTCTTACAGTATAAAATAATAAAACATTAAAAATAGAAACCAGCAGCAGATAAAACAGCAGCAATTAGACTAAAAGTAGATAAGATGCTAAATATCCAAAAATATCCAACAACACTCTAAAACCTCAGCCTGAAAATAAGAGGATGGGTTAGCTAAATGTAACTGCAGGACTTTAGAGATTACACAGCATTGTCACCTGTGCCTTTGGTGCCAGGTGAGCCCCTGTGTGTCTGTGTGTGAGGGGAACAGTACCAAATCCCAGGGGCCACCCCTGGAAAGGCTCTGTGCCTGGTGGTTCCAAACTGGCGGCATGCAGAATAGGGCTTCTAGGGGTGACTTCAGCCAGTGGCTGAGTTTGCCCTTCCTCTGACAAAATGGAGAATAGACCTGTCAACACTCATTAGCCTTAATAGCTGTGTGGAGACAGAGGCCTGGCAGCCCGGTTGTGCGTCACATGAGGCCCCAGCTGACTTCCGTGGGAAGAGAATGCTGTTCTAGGTGGGCCAGTGGCCTGATCCAGCAAGGTTCAGACAGGCAGACATGTCAGTCTGCAGCTGAAGAACAAAGTTCAAGTCCAGTAATGCCTTAGAGACCAACACAATTTTCCAGGGTAAAAGCTTTCATAAGTCAAAGCTCACTTCATCAGATATCACAGGTAGCAGGAAAACATCTACCCAGCAAAACACTGTTCATCTTCAAAGTGCTCTGAGACTTGAATCTTGTTCTTACCCATCAAGGCTTCTGTTCTCATGCTTTGCGGGAGTGACGTGGCTGTGTTGTCACCATTTGGAGGGCTGTTTTTTTTTTTTAACCATTGGCTTTTGTACCTCTGTGATCTGTGAGGCTGGAAGAGCACCGCTGTCATCTGAGGGCTGCAGGAGGTGAAGGACCAAAGGAAGTACTTTTGGCACGCTAACTTTTGGAGCCCTGTTCTGAGGTGTGAAGGCTGAAGTGGCTGAAAACGGGATTTAGGAGAAGGCCGGTCAACAGGTAGTAATTGACAGCTGAACGAGGTCTCCAGGCATAGTGGCAGTGACCCTCAGGGAGAAAGGTAGGCTGTAGATTGAGATGAAGATTACTATATAACAATAAATAAAAACACTGTTGGCTGTAGCAGGCAGTGCGAAAGGTCTAAAGCCCAGTGGCACCTTCGAGATGAAAGGACTTTTGTTTCATTTTGCTGCACTAGACTAAGGTGGCTGCCCCTTTGCAATCTCAAGGGGACTCTGGCAGGGAACGTCTGAATCAGAGGATGTAGGATTGCATTAACAGAGGCTTAAGCCAGAGCGGAAAAGGTGTCCCCTACTGTATGTGTTAAAATAGCTCAGCATAACTAATGTAGGGTTGCCGGCTGCCCAGACAAGGTTCAGCCTGGCTGGCTCCGGCGCTGCTAACAGCCACTTGATCCGGATCTCTTCACTGCAAGGAGAGACGTGTGGCCATCGGCTGCTCTGTACCTATAAGCATTTGTTTTAATGGTAGGTAAAGGTAAAGGTTCCCTGCTCGAAAGCCAGTCGAATCCGACTCTAGGGTTGCGGTGCTCATCTCCGTTTCAAAGCCGAAGAGCCAGCGCTGTCCGAAGACGTTTCCGTGGTCATGTGGCCGGCATGACTAAACACCAAGGCGCACGAAACGCTGTTACCTTCCCACCGAAGGGGTACCTATTTATCTACTTGCAATGTCTTGCTTTCGAACTGCTAGGTTGGCAGGAGCTGGAACTAGAGACAGGAGCTCACCCCGTCTTGCGGCACCCGGGTCTTGAACTGCTGAACTACTGACCTTCCACAGCCTGCAGTTCAGCGTCTTACCCACTTGAGCCACCGCAGCTCCAATGGTAAAGCAGAGGATGTAGGATTGCATTAACAGAGGCTTAAGCCAGAGCGGAAAAGGTGTCCCCTACTGTATGTGTTAAAATAGCTCAGCATAACTTATGTAGGGTTGCCGGCTGCCCAGACAAGGTTCAGCCTGGCTGGCTCCGGCGCTGCTAACAGCCACTTGATCCGGATCTCTTCACTGCAGGGAGAGACGTGTGGCCATCGGCTGCTCGGTACCTAGAAGCATTTGTTTTAATGGTAAAGGGCTGGCAAAAAGGGCCATGTCTCCCATAATGGCAGCTGTAGTGTACTTTGGAGTTTTGGACACTACACGTGGTGGCGCAGGCAATACGACGCCTGCGGTTAACATCTGTAGCGAACAGCCATAATGGCTGTTCGAATCCCCACCGC
>NW_015163101.1:1216352-1216647 GCF_001447785.1 Gekko japonicus | reverse complement strand
GGCAGCAACGAGGGAAAAAGGTGACAGAGGGGCGGCGGTGGCGAGAAAGAAATGGCGGCGGATAGCGACCCAAGAAGGCAGCGACCGGATCGAGCGGAGGCGGAGCTGGAGCCGGAGCAACGTGGTGACGCGGGACGCAGCGCAGCAGGAGCCGTTGGGACATTGGCCGAAGCTGCGCCCGAGACGCAACGCTCCGAAGGAGAGAAACAAATCAAGAAAAATGCCCGCTCCAGTCTAGTCGTCAGCCATCCGGATCGCGGGAAAAACAACAAAGCTGCCGGAGAAGAAAGACTAT
>NW_015163101.1:1195101-1215716 GCF_001447785.1 Gekko japonicus | reverse complement strand
GTCATGCGCCACTCGGGTCATGAACTGCTGACCCACCAGCCTTCCAGTCTGCAGTTCAGCGTCTTAACCACTTGAGCCACTGAAGCACTACACATCCATAGACTAGGTTAAATACCCAGTGTGGAGGGATGCTACAAAGTGAGGGTAGAGTAAAACAAGATCCAATCAAAAGAAAACTCAGGCCCTGTCCACACAAGGGGTTTTGGGCTGGGAGTGGGCCGGATCGGGGCCGGAGCAAACGGGCGCGATCCCACTGCGACATCTGGGCAGCGTTGTGCACCCGTCCCCGATCCGGCCCTTCCCCCGATGAAACGCATCAAAAATGAACCACCTACTGAGGTGGTTCATCCACGACGGCCGCATCAACGCCGGCCGTGGGATCGCCGGCCCGTCTTTCTGCTGGCGCATCCCCGGCTCCTGCCTGAACTGCGTATGCTCAGACATGCGCAGTTCGGCAGTCTCCCGTTCCCCTCCATCGCTTCCCCCGGCATCTGATCGTGCTGGGGAGGGAATGCGCCGCGGCTCAGGGGATCAATGTGATCCCGCCGCGGTGTGGTTTTTTGGGTGCGGCTTTCAGAAGCCGCGCTTCAGCCCGTCCCTTTCCGCCCCGTGTGGCAGGGGCCTAAGCATCAGTTTGTGATGAGAAGTCCCTTTTAACCATTGTTTGTTTGTTTGTTCTGAGCAGCCCTGTGCCACTACCTGGGGCTACAGTTGCCAACCTCCAGATGGGGCCTGGAGGTTACCCAGAACTCCAGCTGATCAACAGATGACAGAGATCCACTTCCCTGGAGAAAATGGCTGTCTTGGAGAAAATGGCTGCCTTGGAGGGTGGACCCCCCTTCCCAAACCAGCATCCTCCCCAGGCGCCCCCCCCAAAAATTTCCAGGAATTTGTCAACCTGGAGTAGGCACCCTTACATGGATCATTCTCCTGTGATCCTGCCGCATATACAAAATGTTCTCATGAAAGAAGAGGTGCCATTTTATTTCTGAAAGGACATGGGCATCTTCCACATAGCAGCCATTTTCGGATGTGTGTGTGTGTGTCTCTTCTTGTTGATCTGGCTGCCAGTCAGCTACAGGGGCTGTGGGGCCTCCGTGCAGTGGGTCTCCCCACCCTTCCCCTGCAGAGAGCCAGTTTGGTGTAGTGGTTAAGTGCACGGACTCTAATCGGGTCTGATTCCCCACTCCTCCACTTGCAGCTGCTGGATGACCTTGGGCAAGCCGTAGTTCTGATAAGAGCTGTCCTTGAAAAAAGAGCCAGTTTATGTCAAGAGCTCTCTCAGCCCCACCTGCCTCCCAGGGTGTCTGTTGTGGGGAGGGGGAGGGAAAGGAGTCTGTAAGCCGCTCTGCGACTCCTTTGGGTAGGGAGGGGGGGGGAATAAATCCAATCTCCTCCTCCTCCTTCCTCCACACCTTGGCAAGGAGGCTTTTTGAGTTTTTGAATTCAGCAGCTGCTAAATCACTATGTCATTTTAACATAGCAATTAGGGATGCCACCCTCCAGGTGGGACCTGGGGATCCCCTGGAATCACACCTCATCTCCAGACTGCAGAGATCAGTTTCCCTGTATCTGAAGAAGTGAACACCAGAATGCGGAAGAGCCCACTGATTTTCATCATTTCTGTGTCCCTGTTGCTTCAGGGCTCAACCTCCCCCATTGTGTTTTGCTTTCTCTTGTAGTCCCAGAGGGAGCAAAACACACGTGGAAAGGGACACACAAGTGACAAAAATGAGAATGAAGAAGAACCCACTCAGGGTTCAGAGGAAATGGATGTTTCGGAGAGTGGACTCTGTGGCATTGTACCCCGTTGAGATCCCTGTCCTCCCCAAGCTCTTGTTGGGGTTAGCTGGTGTAATTTGTCCAGTAACCATTGACTAGTTAGCAGAGTGCATAAAGCTTCTAGCGTAGGAGTGCCTGGGCATTAGCTTAGAGTGCCACAACGGTACACAGAGCCATGTTTTCAGTTTAACGGACTTAATACTAGACACTTTATTCTAGAGCTACAATCTGGATAGGGAAGATGAGAGATAGGATCGTATTCTAGTCTAACTTCCTGAAGATGGACTCAGAGGGTGAGAGGCCATCTGAGTCATGATGGCAAGATGAGGACAGCGTGTCCCCCCCCCCCGGTGCGTGCAGGAGGAAGGGGAGAGACCTTCTGGGGGAGAGGATGAGCCGAAGGAAGGAAGGAAGGAAGTGGTTCCCTGAGATCTCCATGCTACATATCAAAGGGCTAGTGACCGGAGAGTAAACACAGGAAGGGAAGGTCAGTGTGACTATCTCAGCTATCTGTCTGTCTTGCCACGAAGTCTGGAGGCTGAGGCAGGGACACCGCCTTTACTGCCAACAGCTCCATTCCCAGATCTCCATGAGTTTCCCAATGTGAATCTGGCAACCCAACCTCCATCCCCTGCCGGTGGCCACCTAATAACAATCCTCAGAACTCCTGGCTTTTGTTTTTGGTAAAGTAAGCCTCTAGTGCGCTCTCTCTCACTCTCTTGCTGAGACATTCCTTTCACCTTATGTCTCCACAATGAAAAAGATAGCCGGGAATTGCCCTATACAGGCCTGGGTGTCTGGCTGGAAGAAAAGGCCCCAATGATAATGGGATGAGATGGACCCATGACCCAACTCCATCAAAGGCAGCTTTCTATCTTCATCTCAGTGCAGAGCCAAAATGGCTTGTAAAAATAACCATGTGAGCCATGAGCCCTTCATGCAGCAGTGAGAATAGACCTTATTTATTTATGTAGACCATTTATATCAGGGGTGTCGAACTCATTTGCTATGAGGGCCGGATCTGACATAATGAGACCTTGTTGGGCCAGGCCACGTGTGTCATAAAATGGAATGCCAGGTAGCGGAGATATAAACTTTATAAAGGACACAAACACAAAGTTTTTTTTTTTACTTAAAATAAAAACATGCTTAAAACATTAGCACTCTTGCAATATTTTGTTTATTTAACAGTGTCTGATAACTGACACCTCTCGCTCTGAATTATTGCATCAAAATGTCTGTGCTGTTGCAGTCTTGAGTATGCCTGTTCAGGTGTGTCTCTGTAAGCTGCAAACCTATGATGATGCAGCAGCAGCGGCAGAACTGGAAGAAGAAGCAGAAGACAGCCAGTTCCACTGCCGGCCTGATAGAAGCCCTCTGGGGGCCTCATCCGGCCCCCGGGCCACATATTTGACACCCCATGGTTTATATGCTGCCTCCCCAAAGACCTGTTTAGGGCAGCTCATAAAATAAAATACACTAAAATATATTAACAGCTTAAAAATTATCATTGAAGATAACCATTACAAAACTCAGCTAGAGCATAAAAACAAGATCAAACATTTAGCAAGCCATAATGGTGGCTCAAGTGATTAAGACGCTGAACTGCAGGCTGTGGAAGGTCAGTAGTTCAGCAGTTCAAGACTCGGGTGCCGCATGATGGGGTGAGCTCCCGTCTCTAGTTCCAGCTCCTGCCAACCTAGCAGTTTGAAAGCAAGAAATTGCAAGTAGATAAATAGGGACCACTTCGGTAGGAAGGTAACAGCGTTCCGTGCGCCTCGGTGTTTAGTCATGCCGGCCACATGACCACGGAAACGTCTTCGGACAGCGCTGGCTCTTCGGCTTTGAAACGGAGATGAGCACCGCAACCCTAGAGTCGGATTCGACTGGCTTTCGAGCAAGGGAACCTTTACCTTTACCTAATGGTGTTTATAAAACAACCCTCAGGCTAGAAGCAGACTGTAAAACAAAAGATAAAGGCCTTCAGGTAAGAGAATAAAGGAGAGTAAAGTAGGTGTCAGGTGAGCCTCGGGGAAGGGCATCCTATAGGCAAGGAGTCACCACTGGAAAAGCCCCGTCTCCTGCCACCACCCATCTCACCTCTGAAGTGCCAGTAAGCAGACGAACAGCCGGTGCAGAGCTTTCAGGACAGATCCTGGTTGCCCTGTCTGAGGTTCATCATGGGCAGTCTTCGAAAGCAACCCCAATGCAAAGCACCTTGGAGTCACGTGTCCTCGATGTGACCAGAGCATGGATCACAGTGCCCCCCCCCCCGGCCCAGCTGTTGCGGAGAAACAAGTCTGGAGGCGATCTGCTTACTGGCAGAAACCCCCTACTGTCGCAGGCCCCACGCCCAGGGTCCACAGAGCGGGGGCTTGGCCTGCGTGGCCTCTCCATTTACTGCCAGGTAGTTATTTATTCAGTTCGTTGATGCCCTGCCTCACCCCCCATTGGGAAACCAAAGCGGCCGACATCATTCTCCTCTCCTCCATTCTGTCCCTGCAACAACAGTGATTCTCTGAGGGAGGTCCGGCTGAGAGAGAGTGACTGGGCCAAGGTCACCCAAGGAGCTTCCGCGGCAGGGTGGGGATTCGAATCCGGGCCTCCCCGATCCTAGTCCGACACTTGAGCCACCTCCCCAGCCTGGCTCTCATCATCACTCCTGTCAACTGAGAGGGGTCCCCTGAAGCCTGGCGGGAAAGGTGGCGGGGGGCCAGGCTGGGTCCCTCCGGGGGCACTTGTCCACTCTGGCCTGCCTTCGGGAGGAGGAGGAGGAGCCGCTGAGGACCACTGAAGGACCCTCCGGCTATCCGACACGTGCGTTTCTCACGGGAGACTGTGTGCTTGTTTCACTTTCCCATGATTCCCGAGGCAGGCTTTTGAGGGGGGCGGAGGGCAACAAGGGGTTCACAGGGCAGGGGAGTTTGCATGGATAAGCCTGAAGCAGAGTGGGGGCTCCCGCCCCACCCCCTGGGCTCCTTTCCCTCCACGCTTTGGCGGTGCTTGACGCAGTTTCCCCGGTGAAATTCTGAAGCAGGGCAGTGTTAATTTCCATGAGGGGTATTCTCCGTAGAAGCAAAGGAGGGTGGGAGGCCCCTGCCTCAACTGATGGGCAGAGCAGGGCATGTTAGCCAGGGCAGTTTCCCTCGCTTTGCAAGACAAGCTGGCACCAGCCACCAAGCCCTGCTCTGGGCGGCAGGACATGACTAGGGCTGCCAGCTGTGGGTCGGTAAAGACCTGGAGAGCTGGGGGGCTGGAGCTTGGGGAGGGGAATTACCTGGGGGGCCTGCCGTGCTACAGAGCCCGCCCTCCAAAACAGCCACTTTCTCCTGCGGAACTGATCTCTGCAGACTAAGGATCAGTTGTAACTCCAGAAGATCTCGAGGCCCCGCCTGGAGGGTGGCAACCCTAAGTGGGCCCCTACTGGCTCAGCGCAAAAGCCCGTCTAGTCCAGCATCTGGTTCACATGGTGGCTGATCAGCTGCCCCAGGAAGCCCACGGGCAGGGTGACGGTATCCTGCCTGAGCAAGTGACGGAGGGAAGCCCCCTGCCACCCCTGGCGCTGGAGGGAGCAGCCATCCCAAAGTATGCAGAGGTGCAAAGTCCCGTCTGGCTGCCTCTGCCTCTTTCCGCTAGGCAAGGGCCAGCAGCGTGGAAGCAAACCGCATTACACTTCAGGGGGGAAAGAACAACAGGGACTGCCTTTGAGAAGTGCCTTCTGATGGATGAAGGAAGCTGGAGCCAAAGCGTGCCTGGCAAAAGGGAGCAAATATGCTTGGGGTGGGGGCAAAAGAGCATTTGCAGCCCTTGTGATGGATAGTCCTGCAACAGAGGGGCAAGCAGGGGAGGGGGCGTAGCGCACCAAGGCAGACGTCCTCAAGCGTGGAAGTTTCGTCCCCTTCCCCGGGCCTTGGAAAGGAGTGTGGGTGAGTGATGAGGTGCCAGGGGCTCAGGTAGAAGCATTTGGTTTACTGGGAAACCTGTGTCGCTGGCTCCTCTTGGGTTTCTGTTACACATCAAGCTCTGCAGAATTGATGCTTGCTCCTGAACGTCAGGGTGGAACCAAAAGTCCAAAGAACATTGAACTGCATCTCAGTTAGATGGCACTGAAGAGCATTCAAATAGCTTCACACGCGCCTGTTCTTGTGCCTCCTCCGTCTTGCTTTTCTCTCTGACGGGACCCAAAGCAGGTTTTCACGTTGTTCTCCTCTCCTCTCTCCTCAAAGGTAGATGGGGCTGACAGACCGTGGAAGGCTCAGGGTTACCCAGCAGGCTCCTGGGGTAGGGCGGAGATTCGAACCTGGTCACTCCAACAGGTCTGCGCCCAACACTCCAACCACTACGCCACGCCAGCCCTCAGCCTCCTCTTTGTCCTATCAAAGACCATCGAAGGTTCAGCTCTCCAGCTATAACCTGGAGATCTCCTGGAATTACAAGTGACCTCCAAAGTATAGAGATCAGTACCTGTCAGACTCGGGCATTTGACCAACTGTACCTGCTGTATTTCTACACAGCGTAATTATGCTCTTTGTATCACTTCCGCTCCCTTCGGCAATTTCTGCCCCGGCAACAGCTCAATGCTACAGTCTGAATATCTGTGAGGGGGGAGCTCATCCTCCTCTTCCTCCTCAAACACTCTAGCCAAATCCCGATACCCGGGGGGGAATGGTTAACAGCTCCTCCTGAGCTAGGCACACACGAGGACCCTCCGCTATGGGCTGTTCGCGCCAGTTCGGGGCCCACCGGTGGCTCTGACACTTCTGAGAAATGAACTGTACTTTCCCTACGTCCCACAAGATGTAGGGGTCGTGTCTGTGCAGCCATGGGGCCCTGAGGACTAAGGGAAACCTGGCGGTTGAGGTGATCACAAATGGTCTATTTTCCCAGTGTTCCCCAGCCCCAATCCACAATGGCACAGTCTCGTACTCACACGGGTCTTTCATTGTAGAGCCGCCCATTTGGGTGAATATCAGGGGTTTTTTAAATTTCACCACCCCAGCCTCCAACCTCGTAACCAGGGAGGGGTTGATAAGGTCCCCCCCGCACCCCGAGTCAATTAGGGCTCTCACCCGTATATGCGTGCCCAGGCTGGGGTTAATCAAAGTCACAGTCACGAAAAAGAGGGAGGGAAAACTGCTCACCACATTAGGCGCCTCCGGGATCGGGCCCTGCTGTTCCGCGCTTCTTACAGCAGGACCAATCCATTTCCCGCCGGCTCAGGGTCCTCACCGCTGGATTCCGCCTCCCCTTCCTCGGGAGCCGCTTGTAACGCTTTGGCATATTTTGGCTTCCCCGTCGCCTTCTTCGCTGGCGTGGCGTGGCACACTTGGGGGGATTCACTGGGCCTCTGTTTCTCAGGCCCCGATCCGCCACAGTTGGCCGCGAAATGGCCCCGCTCCCCACATTTCAGGCAAAGCCCCTGCCTCATGAGCTGCTCCCGGGTCGCCTCCACTTGCCGTGGTGCTTTCCCTTTCGTTGGTTGGGGGGGTCGGCCGTCACGATGTCTAGCTGAAGGGTTTGCAGGTGGGTTTCCGCGCTCTCTGCCTCTTGCATCCAGGTCAGGAGGGAGACAGAATCAACTGCTCTCAGGACTGTCTCTCGAATCTCCGGGTTCAGCCCCACTCGGTATAGTTCCGCTAATACCGGATCAGGCCAAGACTGCACTTGGCCGCGTGGAGCTTGAATTCCGATGAGTATTCCCTCACCGATCGCCTTCCTTGTTTGAGGGTTCGCAGGAACGCCCTCGCTTTGGGCCCGGTGTTCCGGTCTTCAAATTGGGCTCGCAACGCCCACATAAAAACGTCCAGATTGACCAATTTCGGGCCCTGGGCATTGTGCAGCCCCACATACCAAGCCGCCGCGGGTCCCCGGAGCCATACCGCCACCATGTCCACGCGGCTGCTGTTTTCTGGGAACAGGTGGCCCGATCTCTCCACAAACTTCATCACTCGGACCATGAAGTACGAGAGTTTTTCCAGGTTCCCATCAAATGTGGCTTCGATGAGATCTTTTGGGCGAGGTATCAGTCCCCCTCTCGGGCTGTCTGGGTGTGGCGCTGGAACAGGGACCTTGGGCGGTTTCGGTTGTGGGACGTCTCCCGATTGGGGCACCTGCTGCGGCAGGGCTGGCGGAACCACTGGCCCTGCGGGGACCACCGGGTGGGCCTCCCGCTCATCTCGGATGGCTTGGACCACCAGCTGTAGTATCGCCTGGATGACCTACTCCAGAGTCCGCTGCATCTGCCTTCCCTCCCGATCCGCCACCTCCATCCTCTGGGCCAGTTCCGGCCCCTCATCTGGAGACCCACGGCCACTTCTCGGTTTCTTCCTCTCCGTCACCCATGCCCCCGGCAATGGTTCAAACTGGGCTCCAAATGGGGGGGAAACTACACCCTGCAGAAAATCCCCGGTCGAACCGGCTGTCTCTCAGTGGCCCTTGCGTGAGCATATAAGTCTCCGCAGTCGAGTCCGGGTGAAACTGGCCCCAGCAGGAACTTGGTCGGTATCCATGGCGGGGTGGCTGCCTTGGCCCCGTTGGGGTCAGGAACACCAAAGTCGATGTCGTCTTAGGTATGGCTCCCGCACCTGTTGCTGTAACCCGCGGCGTTGTAGTCACTGGCACCGTCAACTGAGTCATTGGGGTCCCCCCACCGGTCATGGCAGGAGCCGGGACGCCCTTGGAGTCATCCATGTCAGGAATTGGTTTCTCCTCTCCGTCGCTCATCTCGGTTGTGGAGAGAGATGCACGAAGATAGAGAATGGAGGATTCTTAACAGAATGTCAGAACCCACAGCTAACAACGAAGTACATGCATTTATGAATGGTTATACTTTTATTGCAAAGCTATAGATGCAGTAACATAGGCACTGTTAAGAATGATGGCAACCAACAGAACCGATTAGGATATAGGGTATTCGTATGCACCCCCCCATGGCATGGGCCAAATAGGTGCGCGGGCTAAGTTAGAAAACCGTTAGGTGGCAAAAGCTGAGAAACAAGAGTCTCTCACGGTATGTAGGAAACTTCTAGACTATATATCCTCCTCCAGCACATTTGTAGAGATAAGCGTTTCAGCAAGGCAGAATAACAGGGATAGGAATGCAATAGCAATTAATATGACACAGACTGAACTCCCCAACCCCCATGGCAGCATAGCTGACACCTGCACCCAACCATTTGTTATCCCTCCACCCTTATCGCTTGCCCTCCCCTGCCATTGCATTCCTGAGGGGGGTGGGTGAAAAGTACGCAGACGGAGAGTGATTTCAGCAAAGCGTACTTTATTCAATCAGGAACAAGATAACTTTGGCTGGCTCGCAGGCCGGCTTATATTCCCCGAGAAACCGCCACCCAAAACACACCCCTACTTCCCTATAGGTTATTTACAGTGGCCAAGAGCCCCATAGGCTCTCGGCCGGGAACCTAGCCCCCTGATTGGAGCAGGCTAGGATCCGCATAGTCCATTGTCTCTTGGAGCGAAGCTCAACGTTTGTCTCTGGACTTGTCTGGACTGGATACATTACACCCCTCCCCCCTTGGTTCACAATGCACCCACCGACAAAGTCCTTCAGGTGGGCTGGTAACTTCCTGGTGCGGGTAGAGCAGCGAGGTTCAGGGACTGCTGCGGCTTCTACCCCGGGAACCCTCGGAGGTGAGCTGGCTGGGAGAGGCGCTGGGGGCAGCGGTGCCGGTGTCCCTGGCACCTCCAGAAGAGGTGTCTCGGGTTCAACCAAGGGTAGAGCCCGGGGTCAGCCACCAGGAGTTGGGCCTGGGGTGAGGTCTCTGGAACCTCGGCCATGTCCAAGTCCTCAGGGTCCAATGGCATTGTCCGGCGGCGTAACTGGTCGATGTGCCAGTGTAGAACTTGGCCCCCGGGCGTAGTTCCGTGCGAGACCTCATACGATCTGGGGCCTTTAACTCGTATGACTCGTGCCGGGATCCAGGTGGGCCCCCGGGCGTAGTTCCGTGCGTACACAGGATCTTCCGGGAAGAAACCCCTGGCTGCCTCGTGCGTCTCCGTGCCCGGTGCCTCTGTCGATGCCTGGTTGGGGTGCAGATGATCCAACCGGGTTGCCAGGCAGTGGCCCAGAAGTAGCTCTGCCGGACTGTGCCCTGTAGTGGTGTGGGGCGTCGTTTGCTGGCTGAAAAGGAAACCCGCCAGTTTATAATCCCTGTCTGGGGAGTCCAAGTGGCGGAGAGCATCCTTTGTGGTTCTGACCATGCGTTCGGCCTAGCCGTTGGTGGCAGGGTGGAACGGGGCAGCCCGGACATGGTGGATTCCATAGTAGCTCATGAATTCCTGGAACTCCGCTAACGTGAACGCCGTCCCGTTGTCCGTGACCAGCATGTCGGGGATTCCCTGGGCGCTGAAGATCCACCACATTGCCCGGATTGCCGCCTTTGAGGAGGTGGTGGGCACAGGAACTACCTCCAGCCACTTGCTGAAGGAATCCACCAGGATAAAGAAGAGTTGTCCCTGGAACAGTCCTGCAAAATCCAAGTGTAACCGAGACCAGGGGTGGTGGGAAGATTCCCAGGCCCATTCCGGGGCTCAGGGAGGCTCGGCAGGGGTTGCACCGCTTCACCACATCCTCTATGTCCCGGTCCAACCCCGGCCACCAGACGTAGCTCCGGGCCAAGGCTTTCATGTGCACCACCCCGGGGTGTGTTTCGTGAAGGGCGGTGAGGACCTGCTCCCGTAGGGGTTTTGGGATGACCACCCTACTACCCCACATGACACAGCCCCAGTGGACGGACAGCTCATCTTTCAGAGGAGCAAAGGGCGTTATGTCAGGGTCTCCTTTGGCCGTGGGCCACCCCCTCACCACCCAGTCCAAGACCCGGCAAAGTACCTTATCCTTGGAGGTGCCGCAAGCCACCTCCGTGACGTGGACCGGCCGATCCGGAAGGGTCTTCAGGAGAGTGATCTGGTGGGCGGAAGCCGGATCCGGGTCACAGACCAAGAGCAGCAGGCAGCTCAGGGCGTCCACAAGGCCCATTGCCTTGCCAGGGCGATGTCAGAACCCACAGCCAACAATGGAGTACACACTTCTTGGAAAGGTTATACTTTTATTGAAGAGCCATAGATGCATTAACACAATCACTGTTAAGAATAGCAGTTGTCTCTTGAACCTAATGAGATATAGGGCATTCGTATGCACCACCCCACTGTGCTGGCCAATTAGGCACCCTCCCACGCGTGGGCTAAAGCCAGCAAACTGTTACTATGCGAAGCTGGGAATTGTTCGGCTCCCACGGTTTGCCTGGAAGGCAGACAACACACACCACCACCTGTACTTCTTTAGAGATAAGCATTTCAGCACAAAGCAGAGAGAGGAATGCGAAAGCAATTTACACAGACACTGAAAGAACATCCCAACCCCCATGGCAGCATAGCTGACAGGCGACGGACGAGAGCGCAGGAGTACCCCGCCAGGAAAATAGACCAGCGGAGCAGCCGGGGTGAAATCCTCTGGGGGGTCTGGCGACCGGGGGCCAGGAGGCCCAGCAGCGGCTTGTGGTCCGTGAGGATCGTGAAGAGTGTTGAAACTTTTTCACCCCGCCACAATCGCCAGCGCCTTCTTATTGATCTGCGCGTAATTGCACTCAGCCGCTGACAGAGTCCTGGAATAATACGCAACCAGGACCTTTCAGCCGTCCGGCAGCCTGTGGCCCAGTACCGCTCCCACCCTGTAGGGGGAAGCGTCACAGTCCAGTACCACCGGGAGCGTCTCATTGAAATGCGCCAGGACCGCATTCGAGATGAGCAGGTCTTTGACCACCTGGAACGCAGCTGCTTGTGGCGGACCCCAGACCCAAGGTGCCGACTTGTCCAGGAAGCGATGGAGCAGTTCTGCGACTGCAGCTTTGAGGGGCAAAAAGGAGTGGTAGAAGTTTAGGAGTCCCAAAAAGGCCTGCAGTTTGGACTTGGATGCTGGAGGTGGCACTTGCGTGATGGCAGTCACCTTGTCCACGGTGGGATGGATGCCCGAAACGTCGACTGCGAAGCCCAGGAACTCGACGCACGGCACCCCCAAGAGACATTTCTCCCGCTTGACTTTGAGCCCTGCTGCGTCGAAACGTTGTAGAACGGCCCGCAGATGGTCCGTGAAGGACGAGTCATCCAGCGCGGCAATCAGCACGTCGTCTAGAAACGGCTGAACTCCGGGGATGCCTTTCAGGAGAGAATCCATAAAAGATTGAAAAATCCCTGGCGCCACCGAGACTCCGTACTGGAGGCGGTGAACCTTGAACCCTGTGTGTTGTGATCGTTTGGGCTTTGGCCGTGGCAGCATCAACTGGCAGTTGTTGATACACCTGTGCCAAGTCCAACTTGCAAAAAACCCGGGCCCCTGCCAAAGCTGCCAACACGTGGCTCACCACCGGCACCGGATAAACGTGTGCCTGCAGAGCCTTGTTTAGTGTGCATTTATAGTCAGCACAAATGCGCACATCCCCGTTGGGCTTCACCGGGGTGACTATGGGGGTCTCCCACCGTACCAAAGCGACTGGTTCCAGGACCCCTTATTCCACTAAGCGATCTAGCTTGGCCTCGATTTTTGGCTTCATTGCTAGGGGCGGCATCCGGGCCTTGATGCAAATGGGCCGTACCGCCGGGTCTAGATCCAGGGAGATGGGGGGTCCAGAGAAATGTCCCAGTGTCCCATCAAAAATGTGGGGAAATTTCACGCACACCGCGCCAAAATCCCGTGACCTGACCTGATGGATTCCATTCAGAGAGAGGGCCTCAAACCACGAGAATCCTAGCAGGCTGGAGAGAGGCCTATCCACCACCACCAGGTCTAGGGTGCCATTAAAGTCTTTGAACTGTACCCGGAACTTGCCCCAACCCAGCACCGCCACAGGATTTTTATTGAAGTCCCTTAACCGGAAACCCCGCGACTTCTGCAGGGGCGGCCCCCCCTTTTGACACAGCGTGCGGAGTGTATCCGTGGAGATAATGAAGTAGGTCGACCCTGTGTCGATCTCCATGCTGCAGGGGGATCCCTCTATAAGGACCGTGACATGCGTCTTGTTGGGGCCATCGGGGGGCAAGTTACAGACCTGGTGTTGTGGGAAGTGGGCCGATATGGAGTGGAGGTCGCTGGGCGGCTCCAACGTGGTCTGGTGCACGGATGACTTCTGGCGTTGTCCTTTGGAACGGCAAACCCGGGAGATGTGTCCCGATTTGTTGCAGGTCCAGCAGACTGTGTTTTGGAAGCGGCACGACCGGTACTCGTGGCCCTCACCACAGCTGGTGTACGGGGCAGAGGCGGTCGAAGAGGCCTTGCTCGCGTTGGTGGACGGCTGAGACGACCGACAATGGACCTGGTGCACTTCGTCCTCGTCTGAGGCATTGGGGTTGGCGGTCGCTTGCGTGCGGTGGACCGCCTTGGCGCGGCGGTCTTGGTGGGCCTTTTCATAGGCAGTGGCCTCCCGCATTGCCTTCTCCAGGTCCAGGTCGTCCTGGCTTACCAGCTTCCTCTGAAGCTTCGGCTCTCGGAGGCCCACGAGGAACGCGGGGCAATGCTCAGCGTTGCGTAGAGGTGGAGCGGTGCGGTGCTGCTCTCGGGGTCAGCGGGGCAATGCTCAGCGTTGCGTAGAGGTGGAGCGGTGCGGTGCTGCTCTCGGGGTCAGCGGGGCAATGCTCAGCGTTGCGTAGAGGTGGAGCGGTGCGGTGCTGCTCTCGGGGTCAGCGGGGCAATGCTCAGCGTTGCGTAGAGGTGGAGCGGTGCGGTGCTGCTCTCGGGGTCAGCGGGGCAATGCTCAGCGTTGCGTAGAGGTGGAGCGGTGCGGTGCTGCTCTCGGGGTCAGCGGGGCAATGCTCAGCGTTGCGTAGAGGTGGAGCGGTGCGGTGCTGCTCTCGGGGTCAGCGGGGCAATGCTCAGCGTTGCGTAGAGGTGGAGCGGTGCGGTGCTGCTCTCGGGGTCAGCGGCGCGATGCTCGGAGCTCGGGAGTGGTGCGGTGAGCGCCGCTTCTCGAAGATGCTCGATGCTGGCAGCAGTGGCAAATTCGGCGCGGCAGCTCATTGAGTTTCCAGCTCCATTGCCAGAGCGTCGCCCAGCTACGTGCCCAGCATGCTGGCATCACGTCTGGGCGACAGCATGGTGTGGCACGTTTGTTTTCCACGCAGGAATGTTCCTGACAAGACGTATGTGTCCCCCTCCGATTCAAGGTAAGTACTTGGTAAGCCTACTAGTCATATCTCATAGTCACATTCATCAAATCCACTAGTCATATCTCATAGTCACATTCATCCAATCCACAGCACAAGGATCTTCACTGTGTACCTGCAGGTAAGCTGTGGCAGCCATTTCGTGGCTGGTTCCACCTCCTGTGGCAGCCATTTTGTGCCTGCAGCCATCATAATTCAGAATTCCAAAGGGGCCACGAGGCTCGGAAAGGTTGGGGACAGATGCTCCAAGGCAAGTCTTTCTGCAGTGGTCTCTTGAGGAACTCAGCCGTTGCCAGAACTGCCCGGGATCTTCACTAGATGGACCTTTTTTTGGGTATAGACTGGCATCATGAAACCCGTCTAGATGCCGGCTGCATCCCCAGTCCAATGGCATGGCTTTACAGAGTCTTGGTTTCAGTACCCTTAAAACTGGCATCTACATATGGCTAAGAACCTGACCTGGATGGCCAAGGCTAGCCCAATTTTTTTTTGATTTTGGAAGCTAAAGGAGGTCAGCCCTGGAAGGGAGACCACCAAGAAATACCAGGGTTAGTACACAGAGGCAGGCCATGGCAAACCACCTCTGAACGTCTCTTGCCTTGAAAACCCCCCCTACAGGGTCTCCATCAGTCATTTGTGACTTGACGGCACTTTCCACCCCCACACACCAGAACTATGAAACTGTATGGTCCAGTTCAAGTTTTGCTTAGGCCTTAACCAGGGTATTATTTATTCAGACGCCCTTCCCCATCTACAACATGGGAATGATATAATGGCCTACCTTCATTACAAGAAGACAGTGTGTGAAGCACCTCCATTGAAAGGGCTGCAGAAATTCTATTGATAATGATGCCTACAGTCTGATCCACTCAACACATGCTGAACTCCGAAGTAAGTCCTGCTGGGTTCACTGGGAACTCCTCCTGTGCAAAAGTGGATACACTGCAGCTCCAGACAGCTTGAAATCTGTGTTCTGCTTTTTATTCATTTATTTAAATTTCTACCCCGCCCTCCCCATGAATGGGCTCAGGGTGGCTAACAAATAGGGCACCAAGTACCAACTGGGCTCTTTCTGTAGCAGAAACTCCTTTGCATATTAGGCGACACACCCCTATCGTAGCCAATCCTCCAAGAGCTTACAGTAGCCCCTGTAAGAAGAGCTCTGTAAGCTCTTGGAGGATTGGCTACATTAGGGGTGTGTCGCCTCATATGCAAAGAAGTTCCCGCTACATGATAAAACCAATTAAATCTGGATAAAACTCTGTCTTAAACAGAATTAAAATCAGCAGAATTCAGTCATGAAACAAGAAGCAATATCCTCAGGCAACTCAAAGGCCAGCAGGAAACAGAGCTAGTTTTCTATATGCAGGGAAGTTTTTATGCATTTGGAACCAGAATCCACCACCCACTGCCTCCGGCGATGCTGTCCATTCCACCACCTCATTCTTCTATGAGAGCGAACCAGGTAGGAAGGGGGCTGCTGCTTGGCATGCAGAAGGTCCCATGTTCAAGGCCTGGCTTCTCCAGTTAAAGGCAGGTCATGTGGAAGACCTCTCTCCTTGACACCCTGGAGAGCCGCAGCCAGCCTGGGTAGACAATACTGACCCTGGTGGACCAAGGGTCTGCCTCAGTATGAGGTAGCTTCATGTGTGTTCAGGGGTGAGTTCAGGTTCTACTAATCCTTTCTGGAACACCCAACGTTGATCTGTCCTTATGCCTTGCCTCTTGTCGCACACCATAGGAGGCACTGAATAGCTGCCATCTTGCCACCTGCCCCCGCGGGCGTGCTTAGAGATGCATTTCTGCCTTCTTGAGGCACAACTGTGCTACTATTACAGAATGGGATATAGCCATCAAACAGGAGGCAAACAGAAGCCACCTTACACCATTCCTCATCATTCCTGGGCTCAGGAGTAAGGTGGCCACTTTCAAATATGTGCCCATTTTCTGGGTGGGGTCACAGTGGGCACCCAGAAAAGGCACCACCAGGGAAGAATCAGGTGAGACGCAAATGAAACCTGGGAAAGTCTGGCAGGCCACCAGTGGAGACTGGCAGAATGTTCAGGGGATTTTCAGACCCTAGAATTGGCTACCAGGTGGTAGACAATGATGCAATGGGTCGGACCTGTAAATATCAACGTGCTGGCTGTCCTGCAATTGTGCTGGGAAAGAGGGGGGAAAGAATTCGTTGGCTGTTATAAATCAACCTCAGTCTATCAGCTTGTCCTTGATTTATTCCACCTGGCCCAGGTCCTTGCATGGACCACAAAGAAGATGACAGCGCTTGTCGGCAGGCTGAGGAAGGCACATTCCAGGTTGGGAGCTGAGAACCAGACGAGATGTTATGTTTTACACAACTTCCCCAAGGGGGACTTACAGCCATACTGCAGCTCCAAGTTCTGGTGCCAATTCCTGTGTAAAAAGGGCAGATGGGCCTGATTCTGATTGGGACTGTGGGATACAGGGAGGAGGGAGGGATCACTTCAGCAGCCAAAGAAAAGCCAGGGGCTGATTTCGCACTAGAGCTGCCTCAATGTTGTGCCGCCGTTTGCCCCCGATACTATTGGTCAATTTCACACCCGAAGCTGCGGGGCTGCATTTGACCCGCAGCTTTGCCCGATCTCCTCCTCAGTTTCGTGATCCTGTTTTTTGAGGATCACGAAACTGCGGGGGAAATCAGGCGAAGCCGCGAGTCAAAATGCAGCCCCGCAGCTTCGGGTGTGAAATTGACTAATAGTATCGGGGCAAACGGCGGCGCAACATCGAGGCAGCTCTAGTGCGAAATCAGCCACTGTCTGTGGGCAGCGTTATTTGTCCCACTGGGAGTCTGAAAGTGCAGTTGTTCAGGACACATTCAGCCTCATGACAAAGTGAATAGCAACCCCCTACCCTGAGGGCCCCCCAAGATTTCAGCTGCCAAAAACAGCATGGGGGGGAGGCAGGAGCCCCTCTTCCCCACGCATTGTAGCCCCAATCAAAATCGGTCAGGCCCATTTGCACTTTTTGCATAGGAGTTGCCTCCAGGAACTTGCAGTTCCAGTATGGCTGCAAGTCCCCGTGGCAAAACCACGTAAGAAGTAACATCTAGTCTGAGTCTGACAGAGCTGAGGTTGCAAAAGAGTCACAAGAAGAAGCCCAAAAGTCAAGCCTTCTCTGCATAGGCCATCCCTTTGGGGGGCCAAGGTGCGAATTGTCTGGTGTGGTTTTGTTGTGTCCAGGGCTCCAGGGCAGGCCTCTCTGGATCTTTGGAAAGGCAGACAAGGTGGCAGAGGCAGGCGTTCTGTTGGCCAGGGCTGGGCCGGGCTCCAGGGCAGTTTCTCGAGAGCCATCTGTCTCTGTCTCTCTCTCCCTCTCCATTGTTTAGTGCAGTGTGGGTTCCTTAAGTGCTTTGGCTATTGGCAGGATCTTCGCTGAGGAATGTTAACGTTCCCCCCCCCTTTCCTGCGGCTTATTCCAGAGGGCTTTTCAGCAAGTCCTGCCTTGGCCGACTCCATCCTGGCCTCTCCTCTCAGTTGTTGCAGCCTTATTCTGTTTTATGTGCCTTTTCATCAGCTGTTGCGCTGAAAGTTAAGCTGTGTTGGAACATACCCTGAAATAAAGATGCTGCTTCCCTTCCTCCAGGGTCCCTTTGCGTGGCTTCCTAGGCAGACAGGGCTTGCCCCAGCAGGCGCCTGCACCTTGGAGATGCAGCCATGGACTCCAGGCCCCAAAGGGTCGAGTTGTCACCTTCATCTCACTGTCTGGGCTCCTGTACATGAGAATCAGCCTAACCACGGGGTTTGCCAACTCTTCTGTTCAAGATGTCAGAGCCCCGCAGCAATCAGTTCCCAACAACTTTCATTCAAAAGAGTAAAGTTTATTGAGTACAGTAAGGGCAGGTCTTCTGTGCATACATTCTGTGTTAGAACTACTGGAAAGCACACCAGCGGGGAAAGCATGCCAAAGGGGCCCCCTGACAACTCAAGTCCAATCAGGGCATCAGCAAGAGCCCGCCTAAGCTAACAGGTCGACATTCCCAGGGGAAAGCAGTAACAAGGTACCCAGCTGAGGCTACATAGATAAGAAGAGCAGAGAAGAAATGAAACTCAAGATTCCAGGCCAGAAGCAGACCAACACCCCCCACCACCAGCAGTCATGGCAGCAACGCCAGTGGCTCAGCTGACACAAGAACCCACAGCCCCGGATGGTTCCAATGATTGAAGTTGGTCGAGAAAGCAGAAAGGCAGGGGTGGAACCAAAGTAAACTTAGCAGGCTGGAGGTGGAACCAAGGCAGTAACTGGCAGGGCAGGGCGGAATCAGGACGCAGTCTGGCAGGTGATGGACAGAGCTCCGTGTGTGTGTGTGTGCGCACACGCGTTAAGTGCCATCAGGTCGCTTCCAAATTATGGTGACCCTATGAAATAATTCATTTCCAATTAATCAACTTTCTTACTGTCAGCTTTCTTCATTGTCCCGCTTTCCTACCCATACATATTAACGGAGACTACGGTAGAACCTGAAATGTGTATGGAGAAACTTCCTGATGGGGAGATGCCACAGTGCAGAAAAGGTTAAAAGTCAGAGGATCAAAAAGCTGACACATTGAAAGGGACCCTGGACAACCAGGACTGGCCCAGGAGGCTTCGGTGCCTGAGGCACAGAAACCTCTTCACACATTACAGAGTACTTGGGTTGGGTCTGAGCAGGGGTCATTTCGTAGAAAAAGAGCTAGGGGAACTCATTAGCATAACTCATTAGCATATGCCACGCCCCCTGACATCAGGGGCCCGGCGGTGGACCTGCAAGGCCAGCGGGAGTGCGAGGAAGCCCCGCCAAGGCCCTCCCTGGCCCCAGGCAGGCAGGGGTGGGGAGAGGCAGGGAGGAAGCAACTTACCCTCCCTCTTCTCCTGCCTCCTCCTGGCTGAATGAGGGCTGGAAGCGGGGCGGCCGGAAGCAGGGGGCGGGGCTTCATCGTGTGCCCCACCCCCACACCTCACCCGGGGGAATTGTGTTCCCCCGCGTTCCCCCCCGAAATGACCTGTGGGTCTGAGTCCTCATCCTTTCTTAGATGTAAAAAGCCACATGTGACAGGCCGTGGCTCAGTGGTAGAGTGTCTGCTTTGTTCAGCCCCCCCTCCCCGTGTCTCCAGTTAAAACGGACCAGGCAGAAGGTGATGTGATGTGAAAGAGATCTGCCTGAGCCCCTGGAGAGCCACTGCCAGTCCACATAGACAATTCTGGCCTTGAAGAACTCATGGTCTTATTCAGTATATGAAAGCTTCTTTGAGTTGTGGGTTCTCCTCAATCTTTCGATGTGCCAGGAGCTATTAGGATCAGGACCGCAGTGCCCTTGGAGCTTCAGCCTTCTCCCGAGGGCCATTTCCCCAGCCAGAAACTGTCCGCCCCCCCCCCCTGCTATTTGGGTAAACCCATGTGCTTGCTGTGAAATAAATGAGTATAAATGAATATATACAATAGTGCCCCCCCCGTTTCTGGGCAGGAAAATGGCACAAGGGGGAAGACATAAGCCCCTTCTCCATGAGCACCATGGTCCTGATCCTAGCCAGGCACTGCACACAAAGGGGTTGAGAAGAACCCATGAGTTGCATGTGGGGACCCAGATGCTACCTGTGTACTCCACAATGTGTGAAGATGGTTTGAAGTAGAAATATATATAAAATAACATACATGTTGATGGCCACAGTCTGCCAGTGAAGGGGGGATACCTCATTCCACCTATGGGCAGTGACAGGTTTCATCTCTTTATTCCATACCTGGAAAAATGTGTTTGTATTATACTTACCTAAAGGTTCAGTCATCTGAGTAATGAAAACTTAACGTCAGGTAGTTGCATGAGCTTTAACCCATTCGATTAAATCAGCAATATTTGCATTTGACTAAAACAATAATTCTGAGGAGAAAAATGTACATTTCCTCTGTTTTGCAATGATGCCCATGTGGAATACCATAGCTGAAGAGGCCCCTTTTCCTGTGCACGAAAAGACAGAATGTTTTTTTCTAAAAAGGAAGGTGGGGTGCCCCTTGCAGACTTCCTAAATCCCTGTGTTACAAATAATAATTTAAAAAAATCTTCCAAATGGATTTAAAAGGTATTTCAGCTATCACACTTGGAGATTCCCTGTTATCTTGAAACTCACAGTTGAATTGAAACAGAAAGCAGATATGGCTTTTCCTTGCTTTTCCCCTCTGCCCTAGACCAGGATGTTGTGGTCTTAATGCTTGGTATCAGAATAAGGAGGCAGCGTGGTTTCAGATGGGAGCACAGTTCAAGAAGCCCACTTCTTTCTCTGTCTGGTGCTACAGTGAATACAACTTCCTTTCTCTGAGGAAGCGTGCATGCACACAAAAGCTTATACCCAGAATAAAACTCTGCTGGTCTTAAAGGAGGCGCCACTGGACTCAGACGCTGTACTATGGCTTCAGACCAACACTGCAACCCCACCTGAATCTTCCTTTCTCCCTATTCCTGCCCACATCAAGTCCTGGAGTGACCTTGCACAGTCTAAAACAATGGCTTGGATTCAAGGAACGGAGTTGTCACAACAACACACCATACAGGGCTATTAGGACTCGCAATAATGGGTTTAAATTAAGGGCAGGAAGGTACCAGCTGGATATTAGGGAAAACTTTTTGACAGTAAGAATCGTGCAACAGCGGA
>NW_015163101.1:1190242-1194139 GCF_001447785.1 Gekko japonicus | reverse complement strand
TGGCAGTCTTTAAGCAGCGTCTGGACAAACCCTTGTCAGGGAGGCTCTAGGCGGATCCTGCACTGAGCAAGGGGCTGGACTAGATGGCCTCTGTGGCCCCTTCCAACTCTGGGATTCTATGATTCTGTGACTTCAGGTGTGTTGTGCAGCAGGTAAGGGGAGAAGGACTGGGGGGAACACAGGAGAGAGGAGGCTAGTCTAGTGCTTTAATGGCAAATTCAAAGGCAGAAGAGCAAACTATGGGAAAAGCAGAGGAGAAACGTATCCCGAGAAGATATTTAAAGAGCCAGCCCCAAGTTTTTCACAGGTTTTTTTGTTCTATTCGAACCTCTACATGGAAGTGATGCAAGAAGCATGTTGCGTAGAGTTGCCAACTCCAGGTTGAAAAATTCCTGGAGATTTGGGGGTGGAGCCTGGAAAGGGCAGGGTTTGGTGGGGGGGTTGAGATCTCAGTGGGTTATAACATTTTATAACATTTTCCAGGGGAGTCTGGAGATCAGTCATAATTCCAGGAGATCTCCACACCCCACCTGGAGGATGGCAACCGAATATGTTGTCCCACTGACCGTTCCTCGCAGGCCTTCTTCCTCAGTCCCGTTGCCTCAGACTTCCCTTTCTCTGAGGAGCGGCCACGGCCAGTGAGCTGCTTCGATCTTGGGCTGCTGGGTCTGAGGGGAGGGCCCCTCCTGGTGCCTGGAAAAGCCACCTGAGCTCCGGCAGCCATGGCCCTTTCAGTCTTGCAGATGTGGGCATGACAGGATCTGCGGTGTGTAAACCGGAGATGTTCAGCCTTGAAAAACATTAGGCAACTTCCTAATAAGGGAGGGATAATTAAATACCAGATTGACTTACTGGCAGGTGGACTGTGGTGGGGCGACAGACTGGCCGGGCCATTGGAATGCTGCTTCCCAAATAAGCCGTCCGGCCCACGGTCTTGCTGTCCCTGAACAGCAGGAAGGTTGTTATGGGTCATCGTAATAATTAACATTTCAAAAATTAAGGCAGAAAACAGAAAACTGATTTGAAGAGAGTGTCAGGTAGCCCTGTCATAGATCTGGAATGTGGAGGGGTGCACCTCCTCTTCATTCTCAGCTCTTCCCTGTCCAGCTTCTGTGCACTATCTCATGCTTGACCTTGTTGTTGTTCCCAGCTGCAATTAACTTGGCTGGGAAAGCTAACAGTTTTTGCGCTTTGTCCGCTTGCTTGCTTGCTTCATCCCCCACTCACAAACTATAGGCATTGGCTTCAGCTCATGGGGACGGATGGACGTTTGATTACACTATGGGTGCGTTCAGATGGGCGTTTCAGCCGGCATAAACTGTACCGGTTGGAACCGGTGCAGTTTATGCCGGCTGAAACGTGATCACACTTACCTCCTGTCTGCGGAGCCCATCGCTGTATGCCCGTTCACATGCAGCGGGCGTCGGTGTTTTTTTTTAAAAAAAACTCAGTTTGATTACACTATGGGTGTGTTCAGACGGGGCGTTTCAGCCAGCATAAACTGTACCGGTTGGAGCCCATCGCTGTATGCCTGTTCACATGCAGCGGGCGTTGGTGTTTTTTTTAAAACTCAGTTTGAGCATAGGCATAGGCAGCCATCCACAGAATGGCGATCGTTCCCGCTCAGGGAGCTTGCTTGAAGTGATTGGTTTGTTACTTCCTGGGCTAGTGATTCTATTGGATGTATTTGGATCCTAGCCCAGGACGAAGCTCAACATTACATTTCAATTAGATGTTCCACACATTGCACTCACAGCAGCTTTGAATACATTACAGGCTATTCCTGACACAAGCTGTATACGTGTACTTCAGTACTGGGACCATCAATAAATACTTATCTTCTTATGAAGCCTGGTGTGGTGTGACCTGACTAAGGACCCTGACAGAGAGTTAGTTAACCCTACCCTCAGTGGGGCTGCTAACCTCCAGGTGGGGCCTGGAGATCTCCCAGAATTACAACGGCTCTCCAGACTACAAAGACCAGTTCTCCCGGAGAAAATGGCTGCTCTGGAGGGTGCACTCTGGCATGATACCCCTCTAAGGTCCATCTCCTTCTCAAACCCTGCCCTCCCCTGGTTCCATCCCCAAATCTCCAGGAACTTTCCAATCAGGAGCTGGCAACCCTAGTCACTAGTTTTTCCCATTTTGTTGCCGTGTAGACAACAAGGGGTTTTGAAAGCATGCAGAGAAGTCAGCACGCCTTGTTCTCCAAGACCCTCCCCCAGCCAGGTCTTCAAGCATTGGGCAGGTAGGTGGGTGCCCTGATGGTCAGGTCCCTGCTTGGTCCATAAATCCACAAGAATCCACTCACCAGGACTGTCAATCTTTTTTTTTTCACCCAAGAAGGAGGAAGAGGAAGGACAAATGGACCAGTCTTTCAGATGGAGCCCCAAAGAGGAGAAAACACTGTCTCTGTTAAGCCGAGTTTCCCAACCTTTTTGAGCCGGAAGTTACCGTTGGAACTAGGCTTGCCAGCCCCCAGGTCTGGGCAGGGGATCCCCCCATTTTGCAGGCTCCTTTTTGCTGCCGGCCAGCTGGCCGTTGGTGGGGGGGAGTCCTGCCCCAACAGCCATGAAGTGCCTTTAAATCTCGGCAGGACATTTTAGAAGAAGCTTGCAAACTCATGTTTGGGAATGTGCGCGCGCCTTTAAATCTCAGAAAGACGAAAGCTGCAGGGGGGGCAAGCAGGTATCTTCCTGGTGAGTGTGGTCGAATCTGCATTTGCATTTTAAAATCAGTTTCGTGCTGCTGTGATGCTGTCTTTCTCTATGCTTGTTTGAACGTTGTTTGGAGAAGATTCTTTTAAAGCAGTGGGGAGGCGCAATGACAGTGGAGCCACCAGGAGAAGGTGATGAACATATGTGGACGTGCAAAGGTATGCTAGCACTGCTGAGGTGTGAAAATGAAGCCAAACGTAGACAGCTTTTTTGAAGATGGAGTCAGAAGGCTGGGACACCGGTGGGAAAGACAAATGCAGATTCGACCTATGTGTGAAAGGAAAGAGCACAGTCCCTCTGCTTTGCATTTGTTACAGAAGTCGTGTGTATAGTAAAATGGATAGTAAAGAGTTAACTAGAACCTATGGGATGGAGGAAAACTCCACCCCCTAGACTGTTCTCTTACTTTCGTTTTTCTGTGTTAGTCTGAAGAAATTGGTTGAAATAAAGCAGATCGTTACATTCAGCAACTCCCATAAGTAAAGCAATTTATACAATTGCCCCAGTGAGATCACAAAAGCGTGGGCTTGCAAACTGTTTGTGTTTGGGAAAGGATTCAAGTTCAAGTTAGCCTTTATTGGCATAAATTGACACAGAATATACAATTTAAGAGCAAAATAAAAACATGTCCCACAGGTACATCTATTTAAAAAATTGTTTACTTTGGCGGCTTTGTGTGTGTGTGTGTGTGTCCCTTAATAAAGCCATGCTTGGAAATGCTAACAAAGCCTGACAAGGGCCCACACAGTAGTAGGGAACCAGAATCGACTGCTCATACTTTGCTTCAGTGTGAATTTTATGGCAAACTACGGGATGTCTTAATTAGCCCTATTCTGCATAACAATCATGGCCTCCCAGAAGTGAGGCTTGTTTCCCTTCGCTTATCAGATCCGTGTTCCCACAGTACCCACTCAGTGGGCGAGGTTTCTTCTGATTGCTATGAGGATCTGGGAATATAAGATTAAAGTTCTGGAGAGATGATTGATTTTGATTGTTTAAATACTGGTTTTGTTTGATTTTAATTTATGCCAATAAAGGTAGTGACTGACTGACAGGGGACTTGTGGACAGTTTTTGCACAGTAGGCGAGGATACCTTCTGGTGGCCCCCCCCCCATGCTGTTTCTGATTTCCAATCGCACCCTATGCTGAGAGACAATGGAATTACCTACCCCCCTCCCT
>NW_015163101.1:1189634-1189851 GCF_001447785.1 Gekko japonicus | reverse complement strand
CTCCCCCCCCCCCCTCCAAAGCCTGAAAGTTTACAGGGCCAAGAAGGAGCTCCAGGAAGCTGGAAAAGAGGGAAAGTTTCCCGTCCCCTCCTGCCTGTTCCTTCCAACCAACGATGCTGCCAGGGACTGAGTTTGGAGCCTCCTGCCTGCCCAGGTCCCTCCTTTACTACCTGCCAGGAAGGTAGCAGACGGGGCCCATGGGCGGGCGGGGGGGGAG
>NW_015163101.1:1173419-1189607 GCF_001447785.1 Gekko japonicus | reverse complement strand
GGAGAAAGAAGAGCAGCCAGGACACCACCCCAAGGGTGGCTGGAGGCGCACGGCGGTTGGGTAAGAGCGGGGAGGAGAGGGGATGGGCGACCGGGGTGCGCTCCTTCATCTGCTGCTTCTGCAGCCTTGCTTGCTTGCTTGCAGCGGCTGCGGCTGCAGACTCCAACCCAGCCCCTTCCCTTCGCGATGGCTGCACTTCTGTTCAGCTGCACCCCGGCCTGTGGGGAGGGGGTCCTCCGGCGGCGTGCACCTTCTCCAGTGCCCACAGGAAGAGACCAATCCGGTCCCCCACCCCACCCCTGCCCTGGTGCCTGGAGGCATCTCCCTGTGATTGCAAATCTGCAGCGCTCAGCTCGGGTGGAGGAGGGGGCTTATTGTGTCCTCCAGGGATGTGGGGGGAGGAGGAGGTGTGCTTTCCTGATTGGAAGTGGGCACCCAGCGTAGTCGGGGGAGGAGCAGCGGGGCATGGAGGGCAAGAGAAGAGCCGATCTATGCCAAGGCGAAGCGAGCCGGTGGGAAGGGGCGCGCTGTGGAGCAGGTGCCCAGAAAGTCATGCTGGGGGTGGGCGGGCGGCAGCAGGGGCCTCGCTGCACCCCTTGGAGATCTGCGCCCTAGGCCGTTGCACTAGTTGGCCTAGTGGAAGAGCTGGCCTGTCACTGCAGGACCAGGGGGCGTGACGCAAGCAAGCAAAAGTCCTGGCCCTGCTTGTGGTGGTATGACAAATCACACTTCCATTTCATGGAAGCGCAGCTGCTGGGGAACCCTCCGAAGGCACAAAAGAGGATGAGGAAATGAAGACTGTATTCAGGGGAACTGCACTGCTGTATTTTTATTTATTTCTTTATTTTAGGGAATGAGAAGGTCTCCAGGCTCCACCCCCAATGGCCTCAGGTATTTCCTGAGTTGGACCTGGCAGCCCTATTTGGAACCTTGAGATGGGTTGCCAAAATGGCTGCCACAGGTGGTGCAGCCAAACTTAAAATGGCTGCCACAGGAAGGGGAAGTCAAACACCTCCTCCCTTTGCAATCACATGGCAGCCATGCTAAAGCCATGAAGCTGCCTTATTCCAAGTCTAGCTATTGGTCTGTCAAGGTTATTATCAGAGGTCGATTCGGGGGGAATTGCGGGGGATCGCCGTTCCTCCGGGTGAGGTGTCTGTTGTGGGGTGAGGAGGAGAGGAGAAGTAGTTTTTAAACCGCTCTGAGACTCCGAGTGAAGGGCGGAGTATAAATCCAATCTCTTCTTCTTCATCATCATCGATTTCCTTGTGGTAGAAATGCAGCACGCCTCCACTTTCCCGCTGTTCACATCACTCCAGTAGCTCCTTTGCACCCCCATACGGTTCCCCCAGACAAGTGTCCCGCTTCCCCGCCCCAGTAGTTCCTTCAGGGGTGCCTCCCCTGCCTTGGACCGGCTTCCCCAGGCCCTGGGCCAGACAAGCTCCTAGTCCTCTTGATCCGCCCCGCGACTGCAGACGCCGTCGCGCTCCCTCTGCCCAGCCTCAGAGACCCTGATTCTCCACCGTCTCCCACCCGGTCTCCACCGCTATTCCCTCCTCCTCCCCTCCTCCTCCCCCTCCTCCACAAACGACTGACCCACCTCCGCCCCCACCCCACTATCGCAACGCTCCCCCCGCGAAGGAAGGAGCCGCAAAGCAGAGAGGTGGTTTGCAAGGCGGAAGACGCGCATTGTCTCCTCCGCGCCCCTTTGTGTGCCGAGTGGGGAGCCGCGCACGTGAGGTTTCAGGAGGTGTGGGACCTTGGACAGGTACAAAGCCATAGACTCCACCCTCCAAACCAACCATTCCCTTCTTGGGAACCACCATTGCCAATCTCCAGGTGAGGGCTGGAGGTCACTCAAAATTACAACTGCTCTTTAGGTAGCAGAGATCAGTTCCTCTAAGAAAATGGTGAACTCAGTGTCATTATACCCTGCTGAGGTCGCCACAGCAAATTGGCACTGAGTGTCCAAGGCCGGGGCACCCGCCCAGAACCTCTTTCTAGAGGCCGTTGTATTTATTTCCACAACGGTCCTTTCCCCTAGTTGCATATATTTCAATCCCCCCTCCCCCCAATTCTGGTGTTTTCCAGGAGGGGATTCTCCCGGAAAAAAGCTTCCCCCTGCAATGGCTTCAAAATTTCTGGAATTTTTCCATCTCTCTGCCAGGGTGCCTACAGGCACCACACTGGGGGATCCTGCTTGACATCTCCAGTTCCCTCCCCCTCCAGAAACAGGTCTATGCAGGGGAATGAATCCAGAGTGGCTCCCCCCCCCCGCCACCGCATCTATGCACATCTCGCTCAGGATGTTGAGCCCAGGCCCTTCAGAGTGCAGACCTAGAAAGTGCCAATTGTATCTTAACAAGAGGGGAAAGCAAGGAGAACTCAAGGGTGTGTGTCTCCCAATGACTGGGTTTTTTTTTTACTGCAGGACCAATTTCCCTCTTCGTCCCCGGCTCTGAGAAGATGAAGAAGAGCTATGGACGGTTATATGTTCAGTCACTCAGTCACCGGATGCAACACGTCCTTAAGGGAAACGCTGGTGCTTCCCATCCTCCCCCCATATATAAACTTCTTACCCAAAGAAACCAAACCCATTTCAGTCTGCAATCCTATACACTCTTGCCTGGAAGTAAATCCTATTGAATAAAATAGGGTTTACTTCTGATTAAACAACCCTAGGACTTCACCATTACCTGTAAATTAAAAGCACTCTGTGCATGCTCCTAATCATTTGTGACCAGAACTCCTGAAAGATGCTGCCCCCTGAAAGGAAAGGTGCTGGGGATCCAGAAAGTCTCTTTCTGGAACCAACACACTTTGCTCCAGTTCAGGCTGGCTGGCAGTAGTTAATGGCTCAGTGGTGAGCAAACTGCTTTTGACTTCTGTGTGTGTCCAAAAGCCTCCTGGCTTGGTGTTCTTTTTCAGTACAGAAAATGCACTATTCAGCTGGGGGAGCTGATGAATTCTGGGTCAAATGAAGCCCTGCAGTACTGATACCTTTCTTTGTCTCCAAAACCTTAGCCTGTTGAGTAGTGGGTTTTAGGGAAGGGGGGGGAAGGTCTGCGGCAGGGTTTCTTTTGTGCACTGGATGGTTCTACTGTTCTTGGGAACACATTTGGCTGTCACCTGCTCAGGGATTGGTTCAGTATTGAAGAACTGCACTGTATCATCGGCAGGGGAAGAGGAGAGGGACAAGCCCAGAGTTAGTCGCTCTGGCCCCACCAACCATTGACTGCTCCACCAGCCACCACTGAGGTCCCATTTTGTACACCCTTCCCCACCTGGGCTTCTACTGTTGCTGTTGACACTGCAGAGACTTATTGTTTCCAGCCTCCAGGTGGGACCTGGAGATCTCCCAAAATTCTAACTGCTCTCCAGACTACAGAAGTGGTTCCCCTGGAGAAAATGGCTGCTTTGGAGAGTGAATTCTATGGTATACCATAGATGCTAGGTGAAGTCCCTCCCAAAATCCCTCCCGTCATACCCCCAAATCTCCAGGAATTTCCCAGGCCAGAGCAGGCAAACAGGGCTTCCAAGCTGGCTTCGCTAGAGACCTGGCCCTGGCCCTGGTTTGGCAAAGCAGTTTTTGTGTTCAGCGATTCAGACTGCACATTGCAACCGGATGCGAGGCAGAAGGCCGGTGTGTCCCGTCTCGATGCGGCTGGATAGTTTTCCATGCTCCTGACAGCTAACACAACTTGTCAAATTAGTATGTGAGCATTCCTTGTCTTTTAGACTTTTCCATGGTGGATTATTAAATGCCCCACGCATGGGGGGGGGAGGTTGAACTCAAAACCAGACAGTGTTTTATGCTTCACCAGAAATATAATATTTCTCCACCTAGCACACAAGTATTTGCTTGGAGAAACTGATGGATGGCTTTAAAAAAACAGCAAAGAAAGAACTCCGAAGTGGAACCACAATGTTTATAAAATGGGTCACTGAATTATACATAAAAATATTTTCCTTGTGGATGCGATTACTTCCTGGATTTGTTATCCCACCAATGCTGCCGGTTGCCTTCAGCTACTTTAATAATCTTTACAGTCTGCTGGATCAACAGTAGCGATCTTGGAGTGAATTGAAGAGCCCTGTTTCAAATTTGTCAGTGAAACCACACGGTGCTTGTTAGGCATGTGTTTCTGAACGAAAGAAGGGAAAAAAACCTTAAACAAAATTATGCACAACCATTCAGTCTGTCCCCACCCCGTTTTTATAGACTTAATGCATTTTGCATTTGCTCTTGCAGATGGAGGCAAGGAGTTAGAGGTGCCACAAGACTGGGTCTGATAGTCTTAAGTAGTTCTGTTCTTTGGCACTGTTTTCTTCTTGCCGGAGTGTTCCTGGTATGTATGATTTTTCCCTAGGTTTTTCAGTGATGGCTGCCGTATGGTGTGCCAGGCTCTAAGATTCATGTTAACTTCA
Organism: Gekko japonicus; assembly: GCF_001447785.1. Classification (NCBI taxonomy): domain Eukaryota; kingdom Metazoa; phylum Chordata; class Lepidosauria; order Squamata; family Gekkonidae; genus Gekko; species Gekko japonicus. Next base: position 1,185,179 of record NW_015163101.1, on the reverse strand, counting down.
ACGTCCATACTGGGGGAATTTGATTGTGGAAGTGGTCGCAAGACTCATGAAAAATGAAACCCTGGAGCTTTTTTGCCTACTGGGTCACTTGCAGGTCAAGGGATGGAGACTGCGGTGCCTCGTATTCACTGCACAAACCCATGGTTGTCTTTGCTTTTCGCTCAAAATAATTGGACACTGGGATGATACACCCTTCAACTGCACCTACTTATTCAGTCTCTCTCTTCATCGTTTTCCCTCTTGGAACCTACAGCTCTTTTTGTTTTGTCCCTGATTGGCTGTTTGGGAAGATGCTGGGGAAGCTTTTAAAAAAGAATTGTTTTCTGTACATACCTGCAGTTCTCTCTGTTCCAGCCTTTCCTTCAGAAATTGCATCTGCCTTGAGTTCAGCAAGAAAGGTGGACTATAAATGTAGTAAATAAACAGTTCTTGACTTGGGTTGCCTAATGGCTGCTGACACTCCAGCAGCCAGTGGGAGAAAAAGATAATTTTAAAAATCAGTGGCAGTGATGGCGTAACGTCACATCTGGGGGAAACCTCTCTAGGGATCACTGGATGCTCTATGGTTTCTGCGAACCAGAAGGGTTACGCTGACCAAATATATTATAAAAGTACAAAATTTATTAGGGTGTACGCATATTAAAATATATTTGGGTTAAATCCCCCCCAGTATCAGACTAATAAAGCATATCAAATATTAATACACATGATGGGTCAACACTTTCCTCAAAGGGCCTCCTCAGTGGTCACTATACAACATAATATAGACACACATTCAAACATATGTGTACAAGATCTTTAGTACACTTATATAAAGACCAGATGTCGTATCCTGAAATTATAAAGATAGAGAGGAGGGGAGGGGAAAAGAAACTAAAATTATTATCATTGATCCTTTTTAGTGGAAATGCTGGGGACTGAACTTGGGACCTTCTACGTGCTAAGCAGGGGCTCTTCCAGGGAGCCACAGAGTCCCCCCGCCAAGCAGTGGGACAGGCCTCAAAACTGTCTGGTAACTGAGATTTCAAAAGTCTGAATGTGTGTCACTCCATCAAGGTAAGGATTCTGTTATAGGCTGCTGTATGGGTTACCATATATAGTCATTCTGAGGTGATGCAATCACCAATTAACCTTGCACCATGCCAGTCAGGTGAGATGCAAGATGGGAGGGGGTAGAGAAGAGAGAAAGAGAGAGAGAGAGAGACCAGGGACATCTTGGGGAGGGGGGGGGGAAACAGGTCAGTAAAAAATTCTTTACAGAAAGCAGGTACAGATGTTCATAAACAGCAAGTCCAGTCCACATCTTCATTCAATCCAAAAGGAGCCCACGTCTGCAATTGATGAATCCAAAACAACTCTCTTCTCAGGAGCACTCTGCACATGTTCGGGTTGGTAGTCTGCAGGGGTCATTTTGTAGAAAAAGAGGTGCAGGAGCTCATTAGCATAACTCATTAGCATAACTTATTTGCATATGCCACACCCCCTGGCATCACCCGAAGAGTGTCGGAAGGCAACACCCACCACTCAGGCTCCGCTGGACTGTTTTGGATTGCTAGCTATTGGGGGGGGGATTACATGCAGATCTGTCCTAGAAGAGGAGGGAAAGCTTGTACCTGAATAAATCTTGGTCTTAAAGGTGCCACTGGACTGCAACTCTGCAACTTACCTGGCTGCTTCTTGCTCTGACTGAGGGCTGCTGGGAGCAGGGGGCGGGGCTTGTTGCATGTGCCCGCCCCTTGGGCTCTTTACTGCCGGAGCTCCGCTCCTGTGCGCTCCTGCAGGAAATGACCCCTTGTAGTCTGTACAGTCTCAATAATCCAAAATTTTAGCTGTTTGTCCGTGTGACCCTTCTCCAGATAATGGCTCTATGGTTTCACCTGTTCCCCCCCCAAGAAGTGATGTCACACTGTTGCTGATATCTGTGTTAAGTGCCATCAAGTCGCTTCCAACCTACGGGGACCCTGTGAATGAATGTCCTCCAAAACGTCTTCTCCTTGGCCTTGCTCAGGTCCTGCCAACGGAGGGCCTCTGTGGCCTCCTTGACTGAGTCCATCCATCTCATGTTGGGCCTTCCTCTTGTCCTGCTGCCTTCAGCATTTCCTAGCATTGCGGTCTTTTCCAGTGACTCTTGTCTAATCACAATGTGACCACAGTGCAATAGCCTCAGTCTAGTTATGTGCTTTCGTGTGCCTGCACATGAAAGCCCATACCTTGAATAAAACTTTGTTGGTCTTAAAGGTGTCCCTGGACTCCAGCTTTGTTCTGTTGCTTCAGACCAACATGGCTGCCCACCTGGATCAGTTTAATAATGTTAGCTTCTAGGGAGAGGTCAGGTTTGAGTTGATCTACAACTATCAGCAGAGGTCACTTCGGGGGGGATCGCGGGGGATCGCAGTTCCCCCGGGTGAGGTATGGGGGGCAGGGCACATGACAAAGCCCCGCCCCCTGCTTCCGGCCCTCATTCAGCCAGGAGGAGGCAGGAGAAGAGGGAGGGTAAGTTGCTTCCTCCCTGCCTCTCCCCACCCCTGCCTGCCTGGGGCCAGGGAGGGCCTTCGCGGGGCTTCCTTGCACTCCCGCCGGCCTTGCAGGTCCACCGCCAGGCCCCTCATGGGGCTCGGCAGTGGAGCTGCAAGGCCGGCGGCAGCTGGGACTGTTGGGGGCGGGGTGTGTGGCCTTATGACACACTTCCGGTGATGTCAGGGGGTGTGGCCTTATGACACACTTCCAGTGATGTCAGGGGGTGTGACATATGCTAATGAGTTATGCTAATGAGTTCCCCTAGCTCTTTTTCTACGAAACGACCCCTGACTATCAGTGATGGTGCCCCACCCCCGTATGCCCACCCCCCTGGTTGCCAGGCATGGCGTGGCAACACTGCTCTTGACTCTGGTTTTTCATGCTTGGGTAAGGTGACAGAATGTCCGTGTGCAGCTTTTCTGATAACTGCCTTCCACAACAGACCAATTCCTTGCTTAAGAAGCCAGAGCAGAAAAGGGGTTGCAAAGTAAACAAACAAGAAACAGAGCAGGAGTGATCACATGGGTGATCTTAATTTTTTCAACATGGGTTTTTCCACCCTGGCTGTTGGGAAGTGGTTTTTCCCCTCTGCTTCCCCACAACAGTCTGGTGCATTTCTGCACCTCCAGGTTGTCCCTGCCTTTTCTCTGTTTCGCTATGAAGTTTTAGATAAGGCCACAGCAAAGCCTGAGCAGCTGCTGTGTGGGTAGGAAAGTTCAGATGTTTCTGCACCCACCCACGTGGCAGCAATTTTCTGTGCTCCTGACCCCGTTGCAGTCATTTCCTCCCCCACCCCTGGGGGCAGTTTTAGTTGGCAGTTGAATATTGTTATGACAATCTGTGTATCAGATTCTCTGCATTCCCAGCTTTTTAAAAAAGGAACTTCCGAGCACTTTTAGTTGTGGAGAAATAAGGGGAAAGGTGTATTTCTTCAACTAAAGGGGCTAGAGAGGCTTGCTTTAAAAAAAAAAGGAATTAGGAAATGTAGGGAACCTGGTATGCATAAATTGTTATCATGATATTCAATTGCTGATTTAAAAAAACTGGAAAAATCTGGCTGTTGCTGGAAGGGGGTGGTGGCTGCTGCAAGGGAAGTGGGGCAAGGAAACTGTGGGGAAACCTGTTGCTGCAGTGGGGGGAACCACACAAGCCTGTCCCAGTGTGGAAAACACTCTTGGTGTGGAGAGAAGGGTGCTACAAAGAGGTTCCTGTATTGCTTTGTGAAAGGCAGGAGGGTGTGTGGGAGAAAACAGTACGTGTGCCTTTCTCATGGGAGCTTAATTCAAGTGAATTGCATTTAGAAGTTCAGCAAGAACGTTCAGCTGTCAGCGTGTCCACAGGAGGGAAGGATTTTCAAAAGACTGGGTTGGACCAAACATGCAAAATACAGAGCAGAAACCCTCCAAATTAGGCCCTTTTGTAGGCGTAATTATTCAGAGTGCTGTTGATATGGTGTGGAGGGTGGGTGGGAAAAGAAAGCCCGTCTTGTTACTTGCTGCAGTCTCCTTCAAAACATCCCTGGCATCGTTCAACTCAGTGAGAAAATGGCTGACCTAAGCTTGCCAGCTTCTGAGGGCCAAACTAGATATGATGGCGTTGTCATGGCTGCCAAGAGGACACTGCTGCCATTTTGAAGTTGTTTAAAAATGTCGTGATGGCCCTGCAGTGCAGTGGTCTTGTGGCCTGGCCCTTCCCTTGTGCCCTTCCCAGTGGCTTTTTAAAGTGAGTTAAGAATAGTGGCATTCTTGTGGCGGCCACAAGGATGCCATCAGGTCTAGTCTGGCCCTGATTTAAACATATTTAGGATAAACATATTTAGCCTTTTAGGATGAAACAGGAGTAAACTGAGTGGGTCTGGTTGTAGGTCAAGATCAGAATGGGCAGCTGGGAGACCTGACAGAAAAATCCTGGCTACACGGCAGCTAGCGTGGCCACCCACCAGGTGGGGCTGGAAACCTCCAGAATTACGAGTGCTTCCCAGACTGCAGAGATGCTTTCCCCTGGAGAAAGTGGTTGTTCTGGAAGTTGGACTCTATGGCATGATACCCGATTGAGGTGCTTTCCCTCCCCAAAGCCCCCTCCCCAGGCTCCACCCTCCTACCCCCAGGAATTTCCCAACCTGGAGCTGGCAATCCTGGCTGCACAAGGGAGTAAATCTGTTTGCAGTCACAAGAGACAGTTTTCTAGTCCCTGAGGGGTATATATGAAGGTTTATGTTATTTTTGTTGTTGCATCCAATGATGTGGGACTTCAGTCCACAAAAAGTGCATGGTACATGTCATGATCTGGGCTGTGCAAGCATGGCTTAGCAGGCCCAGGGAGCCTGGCTAGCAGTGGGAGGAGGCTGGGCCTACAAATCCCAGAAGGCCTTGGGAAGTTTTGGCGTCAATTTTGACCAATAGGGAAGAAGAGGGCTGGGGAATAAGAGAACTGGTACAACAGGGAAAGCTGTTCTTCTTCCCAGAGACAGAGCCAGAAGGAAGGCTGCTGTGGGAAGAAACCCTCATCCTGAGGGAAGGGTAAGTAGTCTAAGGCCACTTGAGATAGTGAGCTAGGGACACTATATATCTAGATGCGTTAGGGCATTTGATTTCTTTTCTTTTCACCCACTTACTGTTATTATTCTGTTCCTTGTTTGTTTGACCTCCTATAAAATAAACTATTTTCATTTTTCACTCTGCCTGGTCCTCATGCCTATTATTCGGCCAAAAGGGAGGTCTGAAGGTCTTGGGAGGGGGCTCTGGGCCTTCTCAAGGGAGCCTGGAACCAGAGTGGTGGCATCATCAGGTGACACCCCACCTGAATATTGAAGAACAGAATAAAGCAGGACAGAGTAAAACAAAGGCTTGAGCCCAAAGAATCTCCAGACCACCAGGCAATCAAGAGGAGAGATAAAATTTTATTGACGTCAAGGTGCGTCGAGCCCAAGAGCTCTAAAACTGGCTGCACACCTGATAAAGGACCTGAGGAGTTTTATACACACTAGTTATGCAGAGTACACGTCATAAACATTTTAAGCAATTTAAACATAGGCAATAGGAAAACTAAAAGTTTACAGAGCAAAAGAGAACTGTCTTGCACATTCCTTTCCTATTTCACACACTTTCTGTGGGGCTCATATCTCTTAGCAATCATTTCAGTTAGGTTTCACCATCTAATGCACCTGCTTCCTAAAAAACCTTACCGAAAGACAGTTACCATAGCTTACTGGAGCAAATTTCCTAACCAAAGTTACTGGCAGAATGCTGCTAAGCTTCCTGTTGTTGGTTCTTAGTCAAGTGGGTGAGAAAGGTGGGGGCAGATTGCAGAGAGTATCCATTTCAGATATCTGATGACTTTTGAGTCTGAGCAAAAGGGTTTTAATCATAAGTCCCGTTCCCCATAGGAATTTTCCATATGTTCCTTCAAGAAGCCATGTCTTTTTAGTTCCAGAATTCTTCATCAGGCTGAATGTTAAAAAGCACAAGGTGTGGGACTTAAGGTCATGGTCATGAGACACCCCCCCCCCGGGCCATCTTCTTTAGGTTGATTTTTTGAGTTTGATGGGCTAGAGACTAACTGGCATCAAGTTGCCCTCAGCATGCTGTGAAGAAGAAACCAAAATGGGTGGCATTTAGCTGACTAAAATTAAACTTCAGCATTGATCATAGGGTTGCCAAGTCACTTACCTCTAATAGCGGGGGAACCCTGCCCCCAAAGTGCCCGGTTCGGGTCGACGTGCACGGCACAATGATGTCACCCGGAAGTAATGCCATCACGTTGGGCACGTTGCTGGCTGACGCTCTTGCAATCAGCCTGGAAACTCTATGGTACCATAGAATTTTCAGGCTGATTGCTAGAGCGTCTGCCGTCGATGTGCCCGGCGTGATGATGTCACATCCGTGTGACATCATCATGCCGGGCACGTTGGCCTGAACCGGGCATTTTGGGGGCGGGGTTCCCCCCGCTGGCCTTTTCTGGGCCGGCAGATTGGGGACCCTTTTAGCGGGGGAACCTCCGCCCTCCTGGGGGACCTGGCAGCCCTAACTGATCGTATGAGGACTGCTTCATTTTCCCTGTCCACCCAATCTCTTATGGGACCCATGAGACTCTTCTAGCACCTGAGAGATATCCAAGAGACTGTTTTTGTATTTTCACCTGGGTGGCATCCATTTTGCTGAGGATGCAATGGAATTTTTTGTTGTTCAGTCGCACAGTCGAGTCCGACTCTACGCGACCCCATGGACTAGATCCCGCCAGGCCCTCCTGTCTTCCGCTGTCCTCTGAAGTTTGCTCAGTTTCATGTTCGTTGCATCTATGACACTGTCTAACCATCTCATCCTTTGCCGTCCCCGTCTTCTCTGACCTTCAATCTTTCCCAGCATCAGGGTCTTCTCCAGTGAGTGCTCCCTTCTCATTTGGAATAGCTTTTCTTTTTAACACCTTGCCAGAAGAAAAGTTCTGGAGAGCTTGAAAACTAGGCCTGTGTTGTAGTGTTTTGTTTAGTCTTAATAAAAGTTTTTATATGCCTTCTGGTTTTAGATTTTGCTATGGATCGGCATGGGGGGGCAGCGCAGGGTAATAACACTATACTGGTGGCATGATTTCACTTCCAATGAACACCCAGAAGTGACATGAAATTAATATGGTGCTCTTGAATTTGGGCAAGACTCTATAGTTTTATTTTAGGGTTTTGCCCAAATCCTAGAGTGTTGCATCGACAGCATGCCAGCGATGTGAGGTCCCAGCTGGGTGTTTGCTAGGGCACAATGTTCCCTCTAAGCTCCACAGTGTTGTGAGCAGAAATTCTACCTTGTGAGCAAAAAAAGCTAGTAGCATTTAAGTTGTGAACGAGTCTACGTTTGACTATTGTGTAAATTAGAAGATTCCTTCCATAACCTTGTAAAAATATCACAATAAATTAAGAATATATTGTCGAAGGCTTTCATGGCTGGAGTCCATCAGTTGTAGATTTTCAGGGCCGTATGGCTGTGGTCTCGGCATTGTAGGACCTGATGTTACACCAGTAGCTGTGACTGGCATCCTCAGAGGTATAACACAGAAAGATGGAGTACTCTCTGTGTCAAGGTGAGAAGAAAAATGGTAGGCAGGTAATTCATATCTACTCAAGAAGGTGGTGTAGGGCTAAGTGATTATCTTGTAGGAGTTCCCCAGGCTGTGACATGCTAATGGAGGAGCTTTTAAAAATAAATAGGGCATGGTTTCCTGTCCTGAAAAACACAAAATGCTCTACATCTTACAACAGCACTACAGATAAGATTAGAATTTCAACATATGCAAAAGAACCTCCTCAGGAAAACTCCTACAATGCCAAGACCACAGCCATACAGCCCTAAAAATCTACAACAGTCAATTAAGAATACTTTAAACTTTATAAGAGGAAACAGAATCAAGTCAAATCTCGCCCACCCCTTTCCACTATATCAGTAGACCTGTCCTCCAGAGAACAGGTCTACCCGCCCCAGTCAAATATATTGGTAGACCTGTCCTCTGGAGAACAGATCTACCCACCCCTTTCCACTATCTTTGTAACTTGGCCTTCGGAGAACAGGTCTACCCACCCATTTCCACTACATTGGTAGACCTGGCCTCCAGACAAAACAGGTCTACCTGTCCCAGTCCACTATATTGGTAGACCTTGCCTCGGACTGTCTCCCTGTGCTGAGCCTTAGAAAACTCTTGCAGTCTACTTTGATTTTTTTAGTGAAACGTGACAACCACATTACAGGTCAAGTATAACAGAGGTGAAACAATCACTGTCAGAACTCTGCCTAAACTAAAAAAACAGGAAGTTGCTTAAATGTTATCAACCTGCCCAAATTACTTATTTATTCAAATATTTATATCCCGGTTTCCCCTGTGACTCAAGACAGCTTACAAGTTATACTAAAAAGCATAGTAGGGGTATGCAATTCCCCCCCCCAGCTCCATTATAGTGGGCCCCATAGGCTATAATGGAGTATCGATCTGTGGGTATCTGGGGCTCTGAGGGGGGGCTGTTTTTTTGAGGTAGAGGCACCAAATATTCTGGTGCCTCTCCTCAAGCGCCCCCCCCAAGTTTCAAAAAGATTGGACGATGGGGTCCAATTCTATGGACCTCAGAAGGAGGTGCTCTCATGCTCCATTGTTTCCAATGGTGGGGGAAATGCCTTCTCAGTTTACTTGTAAGCTGAAGCTAAACTCCCTGAGCTGCCACCTAAAATTTTGTGCACCAGCATCCCCTAGCACAGCTTAGAGGGAACTCTGGTATTGATGTCTGTCACCTGTAGATCAATTCTAATTCCAGGAGATCTCCAGGCACCACCAGGAGGTTGGCAACCCTATGCAGATGTTGTGGTGCAGTCTCTCAGCCAGTGAGGGATCCTTGGTGTGAGGATAAAAAGGTGCATGAGCAGAGGTCATTTCGGGTGGGGATCGCGGGGGGTCGCAGTTCCCCCGGGTGAGGTACGGGGGGCGGGGCACATGACGAAGCCCCGCCCCCTGCTTCCGACCTCCCTGCTTCCGGCCCTCATTCAGCCAGGAGGAGGCAGGAGAAGAGGGAGGGTAAGTTGCTTCCTCCCTGCCTCTCCCCACCCCTGCCTGCCTGGGGCCAGGGAGGGCCTTGGCGGGGCTTCCTTGCACTCCCGCCGGCCTTGCAGGTCCACCGCCGGGCCCCTCATGGGGCTCAGCAGTGGAGCTGCAAGGCCGGTGGTGGCGGCTGGGACCGTTGGGGGCGGGGTGTGTGGCCTTATGACACATTTCCGGTGATGTCAGGGGGTGTGGCCTTATGACACACTTCCGGTGATGTCAGGGGGTGTGGCATATGCTAATGAGTTATGCTAATGAGTTCCCCAAGCTCTTTTTCTATGAAATGACCCCGCATGAGAATGTAAAATGTTGTGAAAATGTGGCAAAAAATGTTACTAAATGGATCTTCTATTATTTTGCTTGCAATAATGCTAACGTAATTCTTAAATTTACCCCTTATAAGGCAATGGTCCATCATGTGGGCTAAAAAAATTAAAATATGGAAGCATTTATACATGCAGTTCCTTCTTCCTTCTTCCTCAACTTGAAAGGGTGCACCCTGGGAAAAGCGTCACCACCATATCAATATTCCTTCCATGACCTCCGTTCTAGGCTGTGTCAGGACAGAGCAGCTACTGTTAGCCAGTGAGACATGAGGGAATCCTGTCCTAGCTCTGTGGAGCAGAACAGCCTGCTTGTAGCAGTATTGTCCTCCTCGGATAGACTCAAAGGTAAAGGGGGTGGGCTGAATTTTTTTCTTGGTTCTAGGAGTTTTGCCTAGCTTTGATTCAGTCAATATCTGCATCAGGCTTCTAAATAGTTGCTTACCAGGTTGCCTGTAGGGAACAAAAGAAGTCACTGACCAGAGAAGGAAATCTTTGCAACTGGACAATGGGGGTTCACTTAATTCATGTGCTGCGTAGTTGTGAACACCGGTATGTATGGCGAGGAGGACTAGGAGATGTTTTTGTATGCCAGTCTGCTGTTGCCTGGTTGATCTACAGGGGCCAAAATACCCATGTGTTTTGAAAGCAGCCCTTTACTTTTTCTTTGTTAAACTATTGGACCGGATTTTTCTGCAGACAGTTTGACATTTCCTTCATGAAACCATTTTTTTCAACTCCCTCTCCGCTTCCCCTGTCTTCGTTTGCAAGAAGCGATAAAGCTCAGACTTTTTCAGACATATCATAAATATAGACAGCAAAAACCCATGTAATGGCGGGGGGGGGGGGGGGTGCTGGACCCCGGAGGTTTTGGATAATGGACGGCAGTTTGTTTAACGTTCCCCGTGTTGTTCTTGGAACTCACTGCCTGCCTAACAGAATCAATGCCAGGAGTAATTACGGGGCAGACGTCTTGTTCTGCTGATGGGCTTCTAGTATGTCAGAATCAGAACCCAGAAAGCAAGAGGGCACCTGAGGGGAGGGGAGAGGCCTTTCCCACAAGCTCTGGGGAGAGAGCAATTTTGGGTTTCCCTGATATTATCTTGTGGCTTTCGACGTTTGTCTTGCGGCCTGCGCAGCAGGTAACTTTCCCCTCTAATGAGGATTTGTTTCCCCTTCGGTCCATTGCAAACACCAAATGGTCTGCAAAAGAGCACACATTTTCAAAGATCTGAGGAGCATTTCTGCCTGGTTTTGGAGCTACAGTTGACTCCTGGACAAGGCTTTGAGTGTAGCATTGCGGTGAAGGACTCCGTAATTCCAAGCTGATCTCAACCACCACAGTCTTGCTCAGTGGACAAGTTCTATTTACTCAAGGACTTCCGGTCGATGGAATAGTGATGATGGATGCTCTCCCCACAATGGGGGAGGGTGAACAGCACACCAGCGGCCTGGAAGGGTGCCACCTCAAGTGACACCCCCGCGGAGCCTTTGCGATAGGCTCCAGGCCAGGGGGCTTTTGAGGGGTAGCCTCTTCGATGGCATAATGCTGGAGAATTGAGGCTCTCCTCTGCCCCGATGGTCCAGTCGCTGAGTGGCCTTCAGGCACAAGCTGGACTGACCGGGACAAGCGCCGGAGATCAAGCGGAATGGCGTAAAACCAAGCGTGGTCAGAGAAACTGACCGACAATGAACGTGAGTTCTGAATAAAACGGAGTAGTTTGCAAAGCAATTCCCCCCCTGTTGAAAAAAGAGATTGCAAAGAGAGGCGCCTCCTGTGTGAATGAGTGGCTAACGGACACGAAGGGGGAGAGGGGAGGAAGTAAACCGAAAGTGGGTTGAGAGACTTATCTGAATTGCGAAGAGTTTGGCGAGTTTTCTGAGTTGTGTGGAAGCGGCAGAAACTGTAAACAAAACGGGAAAGATGGCGGCCCAGCAGAGAAAGTTTAAAACAAAGCTGGGCAGTCAGAGTCCGAAACTGGAAGAGGGAGCAGATGTCCTCAAACTCCTGGCGGATATGCTCAAGTCGGTGATGGAACAACTCAATGGTATTAACCAGCAATTGACCGTGATGAATAAAAACTTTGCAGCACAGCAGCTTCAGCTGAACAAAACAGAGCAAAAAGTGGAGCAGGCAAACGAGAAAATTAAAGAGATAGACACCACAAGCAAGAAGCTGAAGAAAAGATTGGGAGATGTGGAAACGAAGCAAAATTGTCAAGAGAATCGAGTTTTGCAGCTACAGATGGAAAAAGCTAACATGATTCTCAGGTTTCAGGGGGTTCCTGAAACGGATCGGGAAGACCTGAAGAGGGTGCTCAGTGAGATTATCGCTCCATTGGTAGGCTTAACA
>NW_015163101.1:1164222-1172925 GCF_001447785.1 Gekko japonicus | reverse complement strand
CATCATACAAATAGCGAACTGTTATAAGCAAGAACTCTACAAGTATATTGTGATATTAATACTTATAGTACTAACAACTTTACTAACAGTGAAAAGATCTCCTCCTCTTGGGGTTTTAGTTTAGTGTGGTTTGCTTTCCTTTATCCTTAGTTGTAGTCCCTTCCCTAATATTTCTTTGTAGTTTGTAGTATTTGCAAAATAAAAAATATCCCTCCAGGGATTAAAAAAAAAAGTTCTATTTACTTAGCCTCAGACAGCCCCTGCCCTGCACGCTGGGGTGGAGCTCTGAGCTCATTCGAGATATTTTTTCACTCTCATCCCCTCCTGGGCCTGCACTCCCACTGGCCGGGTTCCCACAGGAGCTCGGCTCAGACCCAGCTGGCAACAGTGTGGGACCAGAAAGGTGTACCTCTTGCCTCCTGTGCTGTTGGCAGCTCTTGTGGTGCATCAGTGCCATCTTCACTGTCCCACCACCCTAATAGGCTCACGTTCCTCCATGTGGGGGCATGGAGCTCCCCCGGAACTATAAGTGATCTCCAGACTGCAGAGATCAGTTCCCTGGAGGCAACAGCAGCTTTGGAGGGTGGACTCTGTGGAATCACATGCTGATCAAACTGCCTCCCTCCCCCCAAACTCCAGTTTGCCCCCAAATCTCCAGGCATTTCCCAAGCCACAGCTGGCGACCCTGTGCATGAGCCCAGCCTTTTGGAGGGCTGCTGCAGACCACCTTTGGGATTCGGACATGGGGTTGTGGGCCCCAAGCTGCCACCAGGGGCAGAGCCAGCCTCAAAATGTCAAGGAACAATGTTATGAATAAATCTGATAGTAACTCTTCAGTGGTTCAAGGTTTATCTAACAGCATGTCTTTCAATCTGCACATCCAGTCAGATCTCCAGTGGCCAGTTTAGAAGCCCTAGAGGGCAAAAGCTCCACCTGGCCCTCTGTCTACCTTCCAAGAACACTTGGCGGGCACCAGGAAAGGTGTTGGGTGCCTTGGCACCCATGGGCACTGTGTTGGGGACCCTTGCCCTAAGCAAGCTCGGCAGGAGAAGGGGCCCCTCTGCTATTCGTTTCTCCCACTGAAGTGAGCTCCTTGCACATTCTGAGGGAGGTCTGTTGTTCTGCTCTGCATGGGATTAGTTTCTTACCTGTGAGCAGCAGGATCCACACAACAGACTTAACACAGTCTGGCCACGCTTCTAAGTTCAGGGGGGGGGGGTTCACAGAGAGTTTCGTTCAGACTTCCCACCCATAACCCGCTGCAGCGCACGCTCACTCCATGGCTGACCGTTCGGATTATTGCTGGATGGTGACCATGGGGCGGGTGGGCGGCATCCTTGTTGCATAGCCAAAGCACTGGGTCCTTTCTGACAGCTTCACAACCCCTCCAATGAGTACTGTGATAATTGCCTCCTATACAACTGTGTTTCTCTGCCAGAAATCACCCCTTTCCCCCCAATCTTACTCCCTTTCCCACTCATTTCATAGGGAAGTTTTCCGTTTTCCTCTCTCCATTGAACTTTCCCACCAGATCAATATCATGAAGTGGTTTGGAGTAAAGTCCCAGGGGTGTAATCCTGGCTGCTGATATGGGAGCCAAAATAGGGACTATTTCCACCGCCATCCTACCCCAAGAAATGGCAGAAAAGGGCTTTCCCCCCTGAATTTGTCACTCAAAAACAACTCCCCCAAGGGGGCTCCCAATTCCAACAAAGTATTGCGGTGTATAAAGACACAAGTGGTGCCTCACGACCCTGCGGCAGAGATCTGCTTATGTGCATATCGCATATCTTTTTTAAGGAGTGAAAATGGAAAGGAAGGTTCAGTCTTCCTTTCCAGCTTGAGACCGCGATGGAGAGTTCAGACATCCAGAAATGTGGGGTGAAACCAGACAATCCATACACCTCGGACTTTCTCCAATATTAGAAAACACCAATTCAGGGATGGATGAGAACAGGAGGCTGACAACTGGGGAATGGGATATGGATGGTGCTGTCTGTTTGTGCCTTTTAAATCCAGAAGGGAACAGCAACAACATCAGATCAAATAGCTCGTCTGATCGCAGCCCAAGTGTCATTTCCTTTTACAAGGAACTGGTCACTTCAAGAGCTCTGGAGCTGCCGTTTCTAGGAAATGGGCTTAAAAACGAGGTGGGTAAAAATCAATGATTTTTTTAAAGTAAACCGCCACCACCTGCAGAAGCCATCCATGCAAATGATATCACATTACTGACATAAACCCTAAACCCTGATTTCTTCTCATTTGAGTTTTCTTCAAAATGAGGAATCTTTCCAAAGGGGGCACCAAAGTGGGGCTGGCTTCACTTGGTCTTGGCTTCTTCTTCAGCTGGAGGCTGTTCTTTCTGGGGTTCAAAAAATCTTACTCCCTGGCAAAGGCCTGTTGTAACTACCTCATGAAATGACGTCACTGCTGCCCCGCCATGGGGTCAGGGCCGGGATGGATACAAGCACTGCTTAGCTTGGTTCGACTCCTCTGAACGAGACCATTCTTCATTTCTCTGGCTTATGTTTGCCGGAGTTGTTACCTAAAAATGTCATTGCCAGGCAATCTGTTTGGTGCTTTCAACAGGCATATGCCCAAGATTGCAACATTTTTGGAGCACAGGCTGTGCACACAAGTCCCGCGTTCAGTCCTTGGCATCTCCAGCTAACAGCAGGGCTTAGGAAAGGCTGGTCGGAAGGGAGAACTGAGCTCGCTAGACCAGTAGTCTAATTTGGGACCAGGAGAGAGCAGAGAGCTCCTTCTTTCTGGACTGTTCTAGAGCTCAAACCTGCCTGGAACAGAAGCCTCTCAGGGGGGAGTTCTTCCCTTTCCCATGAGGGAACACTGCATACTCCATAGGCTTCATGAAGTGAGGGTGGCTGTCAGCCTACAGAGCTGTTTGGAGCAGGACTTGGAGCAGTGAAGGAAAAGCACTCTGCACATGCCCAGAGCCACTTTTTCCTTACTGCTACTTTGGAGCTATCAGTGCTGATTTCTAGCACAAAAAGAGGTCCTATGAAGTTTTAGCTTGGGGAAACGGAATAGAAAGAAAGGGAAGAAGAAAGAAGGGGAAGATTGGGGGGCTATAGAAGAAAATATCGACTGGCCGACAGTGGCTGGCTAAGGCATGTGGGGGGGTGGGGAGGGGTTCCTACCTTCTTCCAAAAGTCAGTTGTCAGGCACAATTTTTAGGTGTCAGTGCATCTAAGTAAGCTTTCTTACTGTGGTGTTTTTTGCCGTATATGTACCGATAATACAGATGTATTCACCTTTCCTTGGACATCCACCATGTGTTTGGAATTAGGGCAGTGATTACAAGGGAAGAGAGGCAGCTGGATTTCTCCTGAACATTTTCAGTGCTTAATCTCCAAAGAATGCAAAAATGTCTGTCTGTGCATTGCAGCCAAAATCAACTCCACACCACGGGCGGGCCAATGTAAACGTTCATGTTTTGTGTCCCAGCGGTTTCATTAGATGTTTTTTATGTAATTGCATAAGGAGAACTACTGTGATGAAAAAGCGAAAGGGGTGGATGGAGAAGGCCTTGGTGGAGAAAGTCTCCCTACAGCACGGCAGAGAGGAGAAATCCACCTAGCCTTTATTTAAGCTGCAAATGAAGAAGCTGGGCAAGACAGTCTTTCTCTGAATTTTTGGGAGCCGTGCGAGCACCCCATTGGAGAAGAGGCATTCCCAGCCATCGAGGGGGGCATGCCTCTTCAGCAGGGGTCATTTCCTGCAGAAGCGCACAGGAACGGAGCTCCAGCAGTAAAGAGCCCAGGGGGCGGGCACATGCAACAAGTCCCACCCCCTGCTCTCAGCAGCCCTCAGTCAGAGCAAGAAGCAGCCATGTAAGTTGCAGAGACCCCCCTGGGCCCCTGGTCCAAAACAGTCCAGTGGCACCTTTAAGACCAAGTTTTATTCAGGTACAAGCTCTCCCTCCTCTGTGAGGACAGATCTGCACATTCCCCCCCCCCCAATAGCTAGCAATCCAAAACAGTCCAGGGGAGCCTGAGTGGTGGGTGTAGCCTTCTGACACACTTCCAGTGATGTCAGGGGGTGTGGCGTATGCAATTAGGTTATGCTAATGAGTTATGCTAATGAGCTCCTGCACCTCTTTTTCTACGAAATGACCCCTGCTCTTCAGTCACTCTGCCTATGTTTCACATGTTCCACACATGAGTCAAAAACAGCAATTTCCCCTCTGCAAATCTGCTGCCCAAATTATTGGGCTATCTTTAACCAACCAATCTAAGCTTTTGGGTAAACTCTGCAACCTTAATTTTCATTCTGATTCCACAGAAGGGAAGGAGAGTTGAGGTCGAAAATGGATTTGCTAGATTAGGAACTAGAAAATTACAGTCTAGAGGGTTGAATTTCCGAAAGTACACCAGGGGAAGGAACCAGATGGCTGACTGCAGATAAATAGTTCAAGGAGAGAGAAGAACATTAGGCAGAGGATCTGGAGTGTGTCCCTTTTGGCTCATAAAGAATCAGAGAAGTAAAATGGCTGAGGATGCGCATGGAGACAGAGAGAGAAGTAGATAGGCAGACAGGAGGAAAAAACATGGCAGACTTCGAAAGTGAGGTCAAGATATTCTGCCCTGGATAGCCTAGGCTAGCCCAATCCTGTCAGATATCAGAAGCTAAGCAAGGTCGGCCCTGGTTAGTCCTCAGATGCGAGACCAGTCCAGGGTCGCTACACAGAGGTAGGCAGCGGGAAACCACCTCTGAATGGCTCTTGCCCTGCAAACCCCAAGGAGTTACCATAAGTTGACTGTATCTTGAAGGCACTTCCCACCACCACCACCACCAGACAATATGAGGGGGAGGCTCAGTGTGGAGGACAAAAATGTGATGTAACATGATCAAAACAATGAGCAGAATACTGTAGCCAGGTTGAAGTGTCCCAGGCAAGAGGAAAGTGGTTTGCAAGCTAGGGGTAGGGAGATTGAACCAGGGGCTGGAGCTGGGCCAGAGGTATTGCTATGCTAGGCCCTTAAAAGAACGGGGGTTCAGTGACATCATAGGGAGGAGCCAGTGATGTCACAAGCCACTGTCACTATCTATGTAGGTGGAGTCAAGAAAAGGTGGGAGTTGGCCAGTGGTTATAGTGGTATCTCAGCAGTCTCCTGGTGTGTCCTCTTTTTGAAATTCACTTTTAGAATAGTCACTTTAAGATATACATACCATGTGCATTGGAAAAACTAATGGTCACAAATTTGACAGTAAGAGAGGCAACACAGAAAAACCTGTAGGGGAACATTTTAAAAGCTTCCTGGACATTCATTTACAGGAGTCTTGTACATAAGCCTTATTCATAAGGGTGACTTTGTACTGAAATTTACATCACAGATGCCTTTGTTTCGTAAATGCATGGCTGGAGTCTCTGCGCCAGGGCAGAATAAAAAACAGTTGCCGTGTACTCAATTTCTGAGCAATGTACAGAGTTCAGAGTAGTAGCAATCTTCTCAGTGCTCTTGGGCTGGAATGACAGCCCCCAGAGTGGAATGACCATCCCTGGGATTAGCAGAAGTGTTCTGGGACTGGAATGACAACTCCTTGGACTTGCATAAGCATTCTGGGACTATCATTCCACTCTGAGGGCTGTCATTCCAGTCCCAGAACACCTCTGCTACTCCCAGGGGCTGTCATTCCAGTCCCAGAACACTGAGCCTATTCCCAGGGGCTGTCATTCCACTCTGTGACCTGTTGTCCCAGCCCCAGAACACAGATTCTATTGCTAGAGATCATCATTCCACTCTGGGGAGCTGTTATTCCAGTACCAGAATGCTTCTGCTACTCCCAGGGGCTGTCATTCCAGTCCCAGAGCACTGAGCCTATTCCCAGGGGCTGTCATTCCACTCTGTGATCTGTTGTTCCAGCCCCAGAACACAGATTCTATTGCTAGAGATCATCATTCCACTCTGGGGAGCTGTTATTCCAGTACCAGAATGCTTCTGCTACTTCCAGGGGCTGTCATTCCAATCTGTGACATGTTATTCCAGTCCCAGAGCACAGATTCTCTCCTAGGGACCATCATTCCACTTGGAGGGGGTATCATTCTAGTTCCAGAGCAGATATTCTATTTTTAGGGACTGTCTTTCCACTCTGGGCTGTCATTCCAGTCCCAGAGTAGCCTATCTGGGCCCAAAGACCTTAATGGAAAAACCATTCCGCATTTTCTTATACAAGCTTGGTGGCTGGCTGGTCTGTTGGGAGGGGTGGCATTCCAAGGGTTGTACATTTTTAAAAAACAAAAACAAATGGGCCTTCAAGCCTCTCCCGTTGTTTCCAAAGGGTAATTCTGTCATTCCTTTTATTACATCCCAGTTGGTTGCCCCTCTGAAACTGTACCACACCATTTTAAGTAACAGCATATTGGAGAGCGTGAACATGTACAGAGTGCATATTCCTTGCCAATGTTCTCTCTGGGCTGCACACAGGGCAAAAGGAAATTTTAAAAGGCCTCTGATCTGCATGCCCCTCCAATCTTGTTCATGCAGATGGGCTTACAATTTAAAAATGAAATTGAAATTGAAAGAAGAGCTTAGGAGTGGCTGAAACAGGCCCCCCCCCCAGCTTCACTACCATGAAAAAACCCAACTGTTCTCAATCAAGGACATATAGACCCAAGCAGGGGTCATTTCAAGGTGGAACGACCCAGAATGGCGTCCCAGGGGTTCGTCTTCATTGGTTTCACTCTTTCTGTGGCGCCCTGCTACGGAGGGCAGCTGCGGAAGGCAGGGAGGAGGCAGGGCGGGGGACCCGATCATGGGGCAGTGGCGAATCCCAGCAGATTTGGAGCAGGGGGTAGTGGCAGCATCACTTCTCCTGCCTTGGGCTGCTGGTCCCTCGACCACGGTGATGAAGGCCATGGGCACCCATGCGAGCACCCTCTGGCAGCACTTGAGGACGTGCGATGGTGCCATATTCCTCGTGGTAGAACTGCCACCGCCTGCAGAAGCCATCCATGCTGTCACCTACTACCTACTGCTGCTACTGTCGCTTCCTTAGCTCGCCACTGTGGCGAAGCCTCCTCCACCCGCCAGTCAGCCCCCACCCTTGCTCGCACGCCAAGGGGGCAGGGCCTATCGAGCAGCCTGTGCAACCAGTCCGGAGGGCGGGAAGAGGAGGCCAGGTAGCCCTGAAATAGTGTTAGGAGAGCCGAAGCGCGGGCTCTCTGAGGTGGGAAGCCGTGGTGGCTGAGGAGAGGGAAGAGGAAAGCAGACTGAGAAGAGGAATAGTAAACAGGTGCCGGTCCCTTGCTCCTAACCTGCTGCCGGATTGAGAGTAGCTCAGAGAATTGATCTACACTACATCAAGTTTAAGAGGTCCCCATAGGTTTATTCCCTCCAAAGTGTATTACTCTACCATTGAAAACTGGTTTTTGTATTTAGAAGCCCCTCATAACAGGAAATTCTAGTTTGACATGGTGGAAAGTGCCGTCAAGTCGCAGCAGACTTATAGCGACCCCCATAGGGTTTTCAAGGCAAGTTCAGCGGTCTTTTGCCATAAATCCGGTCCTGTCCTACCCATTGTTAACCACACCGGTCCCGCCCTCACCTCCTCAGCCAGTGTTTCTTTTCCTTCCAGACCTGCCCTACCTGCTTTTCCTCCTCCCTCCCCAAGCCTGTTTGGATTCCCAGACCTCCACATTGTGTGCCCCACACAAGGTCATTGGGATGTTGTAGGTTCCCACTCCATTGCGGGTTTTCAGATAGTGTCGAAAATGTGGGGAAGATCCACCTGTGTCTGTTTCACTTGATAGCACACTAGGTAAAGGTAAAGGTTCCCTTGCTCGAAAGCCAGTCGAATCCGAATCTATGGTTGTGGTGCTCATCTCTGTTTCCAAGCTGAAGAGCCAGCACTGTCCGAAGACGTTTCCATGGTCATGTGGCTGGCATGACTAAACACCAAGGTGCACGGAACGCTGTTCCCTTCCCACCGAAGTGGTCCCTATTTATCTACTTGCAATTTCTTGCTTTCGAACTGCTAGGTTGGCAGGAGCTAGAACTAGAGACGGGAGCTCACTCCATCATGTGGCACCCGGGTCTTGAACTGCTGAACTACTGACCTTCCACAGCCTGCAGTTCAGTGTCTTAACCACTTGAGCCACCGCAAGAACCATTTCCTCCTTGAGAGAGTGGATAGCGGCAGGCTGACTATTCACGGACTAGGTGCTTAGATATTCTGAAATAATGGGTTAAATTGTTTCTTGAGAATTCTTAAATATTTAGGAAAATATTAAGTTTGCAAATTAAAAGACCTCGTCCTCACATGCTGATGAGGGAACATAGTCATTGCTCTGACATGTGGGGTGAAGCTGAGGGGGAAGCTTTCTCTGCTCAAGCACCTAAGAATTTATATCTTGATTGGGGAGATTTGGGGAGGGATTTCTCAAACATTTATGCTTTGTGCTTTTGAAGCAGTTTTTCTCCAGGTAGGCTCACCAGCTCTGAGTTGGGAAATACCTGGAGATTTTTGGGGTGGAGCCTGAGTGGTGGGTGTTGCCTTCTGACACACTTCTGGTGACGTCAGGGGGTGTGGCATATGCAAATAAGTTATGCTGATGAGTTATACTAAGGAGCTCCTGCACCTCTTTTTCTATGAAATGACCCCTGGACCCAAGTAAAATAAAATAGAGACACACTTCCCCCTCAAATGTAAGTTGGAGCCCAGCAAGTATATTGGGCCCAACAA
>NW_015163101.1:1161374-1164154 GCF_001447785.1 Gekko japonicus | reverse complement strand
TCGCACGCTGGGTGCGGGGCCACGCAATTTGAGGGGAAAACAAAGAGTTTTCCCTTCAAATGGCTGCCATTTGTTTTCTCCTCAAATCGCGTGGCCCCGCCCCCAGCGTGCGACGTCACCTCCGGGTGACGCGCACGCCTAAGACGCCGGCCGGGAGCCCCCCGCTCCCGGCCAAAAAACATTTGGCAACCCTAAATCTGACTGTTGCTACATTGAAAGTGAGTGGAGCCAGCCATGTATACTTTCTTTTCCAACAGTCACCAAACATATTCAAGGACTGAAATGTTCTGGATATCAAAAACCTTTGTTATTAATCTACAGAGTGCAAAGATACAACCAAAAACCCTTGCAGATCTTACCAGTTAAAATAACAAGCGCCCTTCAGATTTCTATGCTAGCTGATAGACCGGGAGGGCGAGGTACAAATTTGAAGAATAAATAAAAATGGCCACCTTCCCTAGACCTCAGATCAGATTCAGCTGATGGATTCAGCTGCATGAAACCTCTTCCTCTGGCAAGGAATGCTATCAAATCTTTTCCCCCCATTGAGGTAAAGGCAGAGATACTAAAGACGAGCATTTGATACTTCCCTGCTGGGAGAAGAGTAGAAGAGGGATGCTTAACAATCCCACTGTCTATCCTGCTAGCTCAATTAGCATCTGTAAGAAAGTGAGCCTGGAAGAAAAACAGTGAGCCCAAAGGAAAGTTTTAAACTCACTATTACCAGGCACTGGTTACCCGGGAGAGGCTCAGTCCTCCTGGGAAAAGTTGGGGGAGGGCCCCCCCCCATAGTTTATGCCTATGAACCAAACAAAAGGACACAGAATCACACACAGTTGAAAAAAGCCGTACAGGCCATCTAGTCCAACCCCCTGCTCAATGCAGGATCAGCCAAAAGCATTTGTCCAGTTGCTGCTTAAAGACTGCCAGGGAGGGGGAGCTCACCACCTCCCTAATATCTAATAACCAGCCTTTTGTCACCATGAGAAGAGGGAAAAGGGGAACTCCCCCACTTTCATTGTATGCTGATTGCCGACCAAGGAGTTTTATCCTGCATGAATACTTCAGGTGAGTAGCAAAGTTCCCTCTAAGCTATGGAGCCCTGTGAGCAAAGATTCTACTTTGTGAGCTATTGGCATTAAAGCTGTGAGCAGGAGATTTGGCTGCTGCATAAATTAGTTTGTTCTGGAGCCCTCCTTCCTGAGCTAAGACTAAAATGTGTGAGCCAGAGGCTAAAAAACTGTGAGCTAGCTCACACTAACTCAGCTTAGAGGGAACACTGGTGAGTAGCCATATTAGTCAGAAGGAGCAGAACAAAGTTTGAGTCCCGTGGCACCTGTAAGACCAAAAAAGATACTGCAGGGCTGGAGAAAGTACCGAAGAGGGCAACCAAGATGATGAAGGCATTGGAGCACCTTTACTGTGAGAAAAATCGAGCAGGGGGCTTTTCCAATAAGAAGAAAAAAAGATGACTGGGGGGGGGACACATGATAAAGGGTTATAAAATCTGACATGAGATAGAGAAAATGTGAGAATTCAGAACATCCCATCTAGTTGACGGGCGGTAGGTTCAGACAAAAAGGACAGACAAAAAGAAGTACGTCTTCATTCAGTGAGTAATTAAACTCCGAAACTCACTGCTGGTGGATGTAGCAATGGCCTTGAGTATTGGTGGCTTTAAAAGGGGGCTAACGGGATGGACACCCATCTGTGTCTACTAGCCAAGATGACTAAAAGGAACCTCTATGTCCAGAGGCAGTCTACTTCCAAATAAAAGAAGAAGAGGTTGGATTTATACCCCACCCTTCACTACCCAAAGGAGTCTCAGAGCGGCTTACAAACTCCTTTCCCTTCCCACAACAGACACCCTGTGAGGTAGGTGGGGCTGAGAGAGCTCTGACAGAAACTGCTCTTTTTCAAGAACAGCTGTGCCAGAACTATGGCTTGCCCAAGGTCATCCAGCAGTTGCAAGTGGAGGAGTGGGGAATCAAACCGGTTCTCCCAGATTAGAGTCCGGGCACTTAACCACTACACCAAACTGGCTCTCCAGGATACCAGTGCGAGGAGGTAATGTCAAGGGATCTTATCAGCATCCATCAAGTCATCAGGCAAATTTAATTAATCTGAAAATGCAGGAAAATTTGCCCCAACCCTGAAGTCGCTTGCAGGCTGTGAAAACGTATACATAAATAAAAACTTGTTAGGCTTTAAGGTGTTACAAAACTCCTGTTTATTTTTGATCATTTTGGTTGCCCTTTTCTGCCCCTTTCTGAACCCTGAAATCGCTTTCATGTACTCCAGTTCATATCATTCTGGAGTCAACCCCTAAACTTTCACTTCCTCTTCTGCCTTTGTCACTTTGCCAAAGGTGGTTTCTGTTACTTTCCCTCCTCCCTCAGCCTTTCTTCAGACTTCCCTCGAGTGTTCTAAGCAAATCAAACAAGGGCTGGAGAAAAGAAAACAGGTGCATAAAAGAGAGAATCTTTCTGCTGGACTGCCATTCCACTTCCTCTTTCATAAGAGACTCCTGCTAAGCTATGATAACTCTGATGGTTCCATTTCTGCAAAGCTGCTCTTTGGGATGCAAAGCATACTGTCCTTGTCTCCCGTTTAGAAATCCAGGCATACTTCTCTTGAAAATGTCTTGGACTTTTCTTCCTTTGTCTCCTTCCTTTGTCTCCTTCCTTTGTCTCCTTCCTTTGTCTCCTTCCTTCCTTCCTTCCTTCCTTCCTTCCTTCCTTCCTTCCTTCCTTCCTTCCTTCCTTCCTTCCTTCCTTCCT
>NW_015163101.1:1153057-1160595 GCF_001447785.1 Gekko japonicus | reverse complement strand
CCAGGCTAAACATACCCAGCTCCTTCAACCTTTCCTCATAGGACTTGATCTCCAGATCCCTCAACATCTTCGTTGCTCTCCTCTGGACACGTTCCAGCTTGTCTATATCCTTCTTAAATTGTGGTGCTCAAAACTGAACACAGTACTCTAGGGGAGGTCTAACCAGAGCAGAGTAAAGTGGTACCATCACTTTGCGTGATCTGGACACTATACTTCTGTTGATACAGCCCAAAATTGCATTTGCCTTTTTATCTACAGCATCACACTGCGAACCCATGTTCAATGTATGGTCTACTAAGAACCCTAGATTCTTTTTGCACATACTATTGCCAAGACAAGTCTCCCCCATCCTATAATTATGCATTTGAGTTTTCCTACTTAAATGCAGTACATTTATCCCCATTGAAATTTATTTTATTTGTTTTAGCCCAGTTTTCCAGCCTTTCAAGGTCATCCTCTATCCTGACTCTGTCTTCTACCGTATTTGGTACCCCTCCCAATTTAGTATCATCTGCACAATTAATAAGCATCCACCCTATTCCTTCATCCAAATCATTTATAAATATGTTGAACAAAACAGGTCCCAGGACTGATCCCTGAGGCACTGTACCTGTCACTCCTCTCCAAGAAGATGAGGAACCTTTAGAAGAAGAAGAGATTGGATTTATACCCCGCCCTTCACTTGGAGTCTCAGAGCGGCTTACAAACTCCTTTCCCTTCTCCTCCCCACAACAGACACCCTGTGAGGTAGGCGGGGCTGAGAGAGTCTTTCTTGGACAGCTCTTAAAAATCTTTCAAGGACAGCTCTTGTCAGAACTATGGCTTGCCCAAGGTCATCCAGCAGCTACAAGTGGAGGAGTGGGGAATCAAACCCCGTTCTCTCCTCTCAAATTAGAGTCCACACACTTAACCACTACACCAAACTGGTAACAAGCATTCTTTGGGTGCCATCTGTCAACCAGTTACAGATCCAACTAATGATAACAGGATCCAAACCACATTTTACCAACGTATCAACAAGAATATTATGTGGAGCCTTATCAAAAGGCTTACTGAAATCAAGATAAGCTATGTCTACAGCATTCCCCTGATCCAGCAAGGCAGTAACTTTCTAAAAAAGAGAGAGATAAGGTTAGTCTGACATGTCTGTTGAGAAACCCATGGTGGCTCTTAGTAATCACAGCGGTCCTTTTTAAATGCTAATTTGCTCTAAAACTTTTCCAGGTATAGATGTCAAGCTGACAGGTCGGTAGTTACCTGGATCCTCCTTTCCCCTCTTCTTGAAGTTGGGGGCAACATTTGCCTGCCTCCAATCTTCTGGCACCTCACCTTTTCTCCAAGAATTCTCAAAAATAATGGACAGATGCACATAAATTACATCTGCGAGTTCTTTTAGTACCCTTGAATACTGGCCACGGCCAGTGCCATCACCGCTGCCCCTCCCAGGACCACCACCCGCAGCCCCTGTACCTCCGCCGGCTGTGAACCAGCCAAAAGACCTACTGGATGTTACTTTTCATGGTGATCCAGAGAACCTCTCTTTCTTTATTGTACGGGTGATGAAATTTGTGGAACGTTGGGCCCACTTGTTCCTGGACGAGGAGCAACAAGTGGACTTTATTGCTTCCCGCTTGCGGGGAGTGGCGACCAACTGGTATGTGAGCCTTTACAACCTGGAGGCAATGGAATCGGGGAGTGTAGACGCGTTTATGTGGGTGCTAAGAGCCCGGTTCGAGGACTGCATCGCGGGCGAGAAGGCAGAAGTGTTCCTTCGCACTTTCAAGAAAGGCAAGTTGACAGTGTGGGAATACTTGATGGAGTTCCAATGGCAAGTGGCCAAAATCCAGGACTGGTCCGACCCGGTGCTCGCGCAGCAGTACCGACTGGGACTGAATTCAGACATTCGCAATTCGGTTATGGGAACCCGAGACCTGAGAACCTTGGTGGCCTGGATGCAAGAAGTGGAGAGTGCCGAGAGCCAGTTGCGCACTATGCGGCTGGATAATGTGGTAGTGGCAGGAAGGGCGGCGGCAACCTCCCACCCCAAGGTGAAGCCCCGCCCGAAATCCTCAGTTCGGGAGCAACGAATGAAACAGGGGCTCTGCCTGAGATGTGGGGAACGAGGCCACTTTGCAGCCAACTGTCCATCGGGGGAAGCGACAGGAGCAGTGGGAAGGGAAGGTGACAAGCGCCGGAGCAACATGCCTTCGAAAAAAGGGACGGCGAAAGTCAGAACCCCCCAGCGCTTTGCAAGCAGAGGTGGAGGTGATGGAGACGGAATCGAGCGGGGTGGAGTAGATGGAACCGGCGGGAAAAGGCCAGGTTCTGCTGTAAGTGGCGCTGAGCAGCAGGACCCAGCAGCAGAGCCACCTAAAGTGCTGAGCAGCTATCCACCCCTTTTTCATGACTGTGACTATCATGAACCCTGCTATAGGCATGCACATTAGAGTTCGGGGCCTCATAGACTCAGGGTGCAGGTGGGATTTAATCCACCCCTACTTGGTGTCGGGACTGGATGCAGCCGTGGTTCGATTGACCGAGCCCTTAGTTTTCACTCAAATGGATGGGTCTCCAATGAAAGAACCCTGTAGATTCGAGATGGTACCTTTACGCATGGAGGCTGGGGATCATTGGGAAGACTGGACTTTTATTGTGTCCTCGGGGGGCTAGATTTCCCTTGGTGTTGAGAAACCCGTGGCTCCATGGGCACTATCCCTATATTTTCTGGACTGACAGGGGACTTTTATTGTGTCCCCGGGGGCTAAATTTCCCTTGGTGTTGAGAAACCCATGGCTCCATGGGCAAGATCCCTATATTTTGTGGGGCGACAGGATTGGTAAGTTCATCTCCCCTAAGTGCCAGCGCCATGTATGGAACACAAAGTGGGGGGTAGCCCCTGACAACAAACAAGCGCGGGCGTGCTTGGTTACGGAGGAGTTCGCTAAAATCCCACGGGAGTATAGAGACCTCTCCCGAGTGTTTGCCGAAGAAGAAGCTGATGAGCTCCCCACCCCCACTGCAACTCCGACTGTGTGATTGACTTATTGCCGGGGCATAATGCCCAAAGGGAAGCTCTATGCTATGAGTCCCTGGGAGAAAGTAGAGTTGCAGAAATTTATAGATAAAAACCTGACCAGAGGATTCATCCAACCAGCTGCTTCCCTGTTTGCAGCCCCCGTCCTCTTTTGGAAAAAGAAAGATGGGAGTTTGCAGCTCTGCACCGACTACCAGGGATTGAATGCCGTCTCATCCACAAATGCCTACACCATGCGAGATCTCTTGGTTGAAGTGGCTAAGGGAAAAATCTTTTCTAAACTTGACTTGTGAGATGCTTATTTCCATGTGCGTATATGGGAAGGGGATGAATACAAGACAGCTTTCAACACCCCATTGGGCCAGTTTGAATACCTGGTGATGTCATTTGGTCTTCAGGGGGCTCCGGGGGGGGGGTTTATGAACCTAATAAACGAAGTGTTGAACGAGCACCTGTTTAAGGGGGGGCTTGTCTACTTAGACGACATTTTACTGTACTCTAATGACAAAACTTCCCATGTGCAGTTGGTGTGGGAGGTGCTCCAGACGTTGCACAAGCACAAACTGTTTGCCAAACTATCCAAATGCGAGTTCCATCAGACTGAAATAGACTTTCTGGGCTATCACATCTCCCCCCCGGGGCATAGAAATGGACCCGGGCAAGGTGAAAGATGTTCTGGGATGGGAGGCTCCTAGAACTCGCAGGCAGCTCCAGAGCTTCCTGGGGTTCACCAATTTCCATAGAAATTTCCTGCCGAACTTTGCTCGTTTGCCCCTTACTGACTTATTGAAAACCAAGGGGAAGGGACCAGAAACTACTAAACCTGGTGCTAAGCTGGCCTGGACACCTGAATGCCAAGAAGTGTTCAATAAATTGAAGGCTCTATTCACCTCAGAACCTGTGTTAGTGCATCCAGATGAAATGAAAAAAAATTGTGGTCCAAACTGATGCTTCAGATATGGCTTTCTGTCAGCTATGCTGCCATGATAGTTCAGGAGGCCATCGGCTTCCCTTTTCTGTGTACTAATTACTGCTGCATTCCTTCTGTGCTTCTTCTCTGCTGTAACGCTGTTATCTCTAAGATGTGGAGGTGGTGTAGTGTCTGGTGCTAAGGGGAAACCATGGGAGCGCTATCGGTTCCCAGCTTCGACTCTAACGGTCTGGAGCTCCTTCTCCCATGCGCGAGAATATGGCTAATTGGCCTGTGGAAGGGGGGGTGCATACGAATGCCCTATATCCCATTATGCTTGTAGGGGCGACGCCATTCTTAACAGTGCTTCTGTTAATGCATCTATAGCTCTTCAATAAAGTATAACCTTTCTGATTGTCATGCTTGCCCCTGCTGATGACCCTGATGAGGCACCTTTTGACCCTTGGCTTCGTTGACCCTGTTATCGTCTCTGACTCCTCTGGCATCGTTTGGATTTATGAACATTGAACTCTGGTATGTCTGACCCTGGCTTTGGATTCTGATTTAAACCTGTTTGAACTTTGCTGCTTGTCTTACTCGGCTTGACTTCGGACTGCTCTTGGACTTTGCTTACTTGCATCACGCCCCCTGGCCCTGCTGTGACACTGATAAGCGTGTACTCCGTGGTTGGCTGTGGAACCTGACATTCTGTTAAGAATCCTCATTCTCTATCTACTCGCCTCTCTCTATCCGAGATAAACGACGAAGAGGAGAAACAGGTCCCCCCTGGGGAGGAATAACAGCTTCCCCCGGGGGGGGTTCCGATCCCCACCACATCTGGGGGGGAGACTTCTATGACCCAGGTGAAGGCACCGGTGACTACTACACCTCTGGTGACCGTCACTGGGAAGGGAGCAGTCCCAAAGACGACGTCGACCCATTTGTTCCTGACTCCCACGCGGCTGAGGCAGCTGCCAGGCCAGGAGAACCGACCAAGCTCCAGGTGGAGCCAATTCAAACTGGACTTCACGGCAGAGACTTATATGCTCATGCAGGGACCCCAGAGAGACAGCAGGTTTGACCTGGGGTTTGCCTCAGCCGGAGGTTCCCCCCCATGGGGCTCCCTTTGAACCACTGCCGTGAGCTTGGGTGATGGAGAGGTCGAATGCAAGGAGTGGGCACGTATCCCCGGACGAGGGACTGGAACTGGCCCCTATAATGGAGGTGGCAGATAAGGAGAGGCGTCAGTTGCAACGGGAGTTGGAGGAAGTCATCCACGTGATCCCGCAGTTCGTGATCCAAGCCACCTGAGCGGAGAGGGAAGCCCAACCGGCGGCACCAGTACTCCCTGCTGCCCCACCATTGCCTCCGCTGCCGCCCAGACCAGAGGATGCACCCATGCCGGGACCAGGGGAGGCCCCGGCTCTAGCACCGCAACCAGGCAGCCCGAGAGGCCCGGTGCTACATCACCCGAAAGACCTAATCGAGGCCACTTTCGACGGAAACCCTGAGGAACTATCCTACTTTGTAGTATGAGTAATGAAGTTTGAGGAAAGGTCGGGCCACCTGTTCCCGGATGACAGCAGCCAAGTGGATGTGGTGGCCGCCCGCTTACGGGGAGCCACTGCGGCTTGGTACGTGGGGTTGCACAACGCCAGGGGCCCAGAGCTGGTGAATTTGGACACTTTTATGTGAGCGTTGTGTGCCCAATTCAAGGACCGGAATGCCGGGCCCAAAGCAAGAGCATTCCTATGCACCCTGAAGCAAGGGAGGAGATCGATGAGAGAATACTCCTCCGAGTTTAAGTTGCACGCGGCAAAGGTCCAAACTTGGCCAGATCCGGTGCTCGCTGAGTTGTACCGGGTAGGGCTGAACCCAGAGATCCGGGAAACAGTCCTCTGCACGGTGGACCCAATCTCTTTACCGGCATGGGTGCAGGAGGCGGAGAGTGCGGAGACCCGCCTAAATACTCTGCACCTGGACATCGCAACAGCGGGAAGCAAGCCTAACCTCCCAGTGCAGAAGATGAAACCAGTGAAGTTGGCTGAGTCTACTCGGGGGCAATGCATGCGACAAGGGCTATGCCTAAAGTGTGGGGAGCGGGGCCACTTCACAGCTGACTGTGGTGAAGTGGGTCCAGGGAAGCAAGGGCCGAGTGATCCTGCAAAAGTACGCCTCACCACCCCGGCAAAGAAGTCGACAGGGAAGCCAAAATTTGCCAAGGCACTGCAGGCAGCCCCTGAGGAACTGGGAAAGGACTCCAGCGAGGAAGACACCGAGCTGGCGGGAAATGGCCAGTAGTGGAACACCCTAGGGTGTGTTTGGCTCAGGTGGAGTTACAATCCATTCCCCCTGAGTACCGCGACTTGGCCAGGGTGTTCGAAGAGGAAGAAGCTGATGAGCTCCCCCCCCCATAGACACTCGGATTGCAGTATCGAAATATTGTCTGGCCAAAAACTGCCCAAGGGACAGTTTATGCAATGGGGCCGGCTGAGGAAGACGAACTGCGCAAATTTATCAATAAAAACCTGGCCAGGGGTTTCATCAGGCCGGCCTCCTCCCCTTTTGCGGCCCTGGTTCTTTTCCGGAAAAAGAAAGACGGGGGTTGAAGCTGTGCATGGATTACCGGGGCTTGAATGCAGTTTCATCGACCAATGCCTACCGCATGCCCCTGATTAAGGATTTGCTTGCCGAGGCGGCCAAAGGGAAATATTTTCAAAGTTGGATCTCTGCGATGCCTACTTCAGGGTCTGTATCAGGGAGGGGGATGAACACAAGACTGCCTTTAATACACCCCTGGGCCAGTTTGAGTATCGGTGATGCCATTCAGTCTTTAAGGGGCGCTGGGGGTCTTCATGAATCTAATCAATGAGGTGCTGCACAAGCACTTGTTCAAGGGGGCGCTTGTTTACCTAGATGACATCTTGCTGTACTCTCCTGACTTACCCACCCACGTGAAATTGGCGCGGGACGTTCTGACCACATTGTACAAGTACAAACTGTTCGCGAAACTCTCTAAGTGCAAGTTTCATAAGACCCACATAGACTTTCTCGGATACCGGATTTCAGATAAGGGCTTGGAGATGGACCCGGGGAAAGTACAGGACGTTCTGGGCTGGGGGGTTCCTCAAACCCGGCGCCAGCCACAGTCCTTCCTCGGGTTTGCTAACTTTTACAGAAATTTCCTGCCCAATTTTGGCCAGGTCAGTTTGCCCCTTACCGATTTGTTGAAAATGAAGGGGAAGGGTCTGGAAGCAACCAAGCCGGGGGCAGCGTTGCCTTGGAGTTGGGAGTGCCAGGAGGCTTTTGAACGCCTCCAATCTTTGTTCACTTAAGAGCCAGTTTTGGCTCACCCTGATGAAACGAAAAAGTTTATTGTTCAGACTGACGCATCTGATGTTGCCATGGGGGGGGGGGGGGGTTTTACTACACCCCTTGGAATACATGTCTAGGAAGTTTAATGACACAGAACGCACTTGGTCAGTTTGGGAGAAGGAAGCAGGGGCCATAAAACTCGCCTTGGCCACCTGGAGACACTGGCTGGAGGGTGCGCAAGTCCCGTTCAAGGTATGGACTGATCATAAAAACTTGGAA
>NW_015163101.1:1152610-1152808 GCF_001447785.1 Gekko japonicus | reverse complement strand
CCCCCCCCTCGCACACGGCCACATGACACGCCCCAGGCGGACAAGCTGGGGGGGGGGGAGTCTTGGCACAGCAAATTCGCCTCTGCCTTCTCGCAGGGTGACAATGCAGAGGGAGACTTCAAACTTTGGGCTGACGGCTGTTGGTACTGTGGACATAAACTGTTTGTTCTGCTCTCCCTTAGGGGGGAGGTGTTGTAT
>NW_015163101.1:1144940-1150174 GCF_001447785.1 Gekko japonicus | reverse complement strand
GAACTTTTTTACCAAAGGACAATCCCACCACATATGACTGAATGTTCCCATCTCTCCACATTTCCTCCAACAATTTTTACTCCCCAAGTTTGAAATATAGTACAGCTTAACCGGTGTGTAATACCATTTCTGTATTATCTTCAAACCCTGCTCCTGTATTAACCTAGACGTTGTAACAAAGGGAGATAACCCAAAAATCCTTTCCCACTCTTCATCCAAAATTTTACCTTGAATATCTGTTTCCCAATGTTCCTTCAACACATCTCTCGGTGATTTCCCTATACCTAATAAAACCTTATACACTTTTGAAACTATTTTTGCCTTATCTTCTCCATATTCTTTCACCAATTTTTCAAAGGGAGTAATAATTCTTTTACCAATATGATTAATTTTTTTCCTCCTTCAACAATGAAAGTTGACTTTTTTGCAACCAATTCATCTTGTTCAAAATATTATTCTCCTCTTCCATCATCCCTTCTGTTCCCCAAATCTTTTTCAACTCTTTTATCGTAATCTTCTTTAATTTATCTCCTACCTCCTTTGACATTGATCCCCTTAATGGGGTAAATTTATCATAATACCACACAGTGGCCAGAAATACCAGTGCCATCAGGAGGTCCACCAGTGTTCTAGGTACTGAACAGGGTCTCAGCAGTGCTCACCAACCTGAGACTGATGGACAGACTGAACGGGTCAATCAGGTGGTGGAACAATTCCTTAGGTGCTTTACTAACTACCAACAGGACGATTGGGTCGAATTGATGCCTTATGCTGAATACAGTTACAACAATTCTGTTCATAGTTCCAATGGACTGTCTCCCTTTAAGGCCTTGCATGGCTATGAGGGGGCTCCTCTCCCCACAATAGGGACTTCTGACCTCCCCCCTGGGGATCTCCACACTTGGTGGCAGGGCCTGAGTGACCACTGGTCTAACGTTCAAAAGACTTTGAACAAAGCTAAAGTGGATTACAAAACTCAGGCTGACAAAGGCAGGGCTCTTGAATGGGACTTGCAGCCAGGAGACACAGTGTACCTCTCTACTAAGAACTTGAAAGGCCTCCAGCCTCGAAGGAAATTGGGCTGGAAGTATATTGGGCCTTTCAAAATGTTGCGCAAAATCAATTATGTGACTGTTGAACTTGAGTTGCCTAAATCACTCGAAGATGTGCATCCTGTTTTTCATTTCAGTCTGTTGAAGAGGGATCCGGGCCCGAACACGTGGAGACCTCGACCTCCAGCCCCTCCTCTGATGCGGAATGGTGAGCCACACCAAGAGATGGCTCGAATTTTGGACTCTAAACTTAAACATGGCAGTCTGTATTATCTTATTCAGTGGAAGAATTTTGACCCCTCCCACAAAGAATGGGTGAAAGACTGTCGTGTACACGCCCCTAAGCTCCTCCATGCTTTCCACAAAATGTACCCCAATAAACCTGGTGGGTGAGATCTTGAGGGGGGCAGTATGTCAGCTAGGCCTCTAGCTGCCATGGAGTAGGGGGTGTTCTCTGGAATCTTAGGTTTCTTTTCTCTGTGCCTTCAGTGCTTCTTTATCTCTGTAACATGAGCATTTGGCCTTGGTGTCTAGCAGCAGCTTTCTCTTGGGAAACTGGACCCGTTAGCTTTGGTGAGTTTTTACCTATCCCTTGATTGGCTCCCAGCCATCAGAAGAACCTCTTGAATTCCGTATATCTGCTTGCTTCGTGCACTTATTGCCAGTTCTAACATGAAATGTGTAAAAATAAACTGCATACTTCAACATCTCAATAAACTTTACGTCTTTGCATGAAAGTTGTTGGGAACTGATTGCTGCAGGAGTCTGACATCCACGAACAATGGATATATGAGCTGGCTTTGCCACAGGCCTTCCAGCACAGTGGTGAGTTAGCAGGAACTATGTGGTGAAGTTTTGTGGGGGTTGTATACCATTGTGCCATTAATATAAACAACTGAAAAAGAAAATTCAACGAGTTTGAGGTAAACATAGGGGAGTGCCAAATGTATTCCCATTGAGCTTTTGTAAATTTGGTTGTGCAGTCAGTTTGCCAGGCTTTTGTGTATGAAGGTAGTTTTGCAGATGTATTAAGAAGCAATATTTTATAGATATTTTATAACAAGACAAGTCAAGGACTTACTGGACCTTTCATTTTTAGCAGAGTGGGACTTCCAACAAATATCTGGGTAACTGAAATCTCCCATGACCACCATGTCCTGTTTCTTTGAGAACTTTGTAATCTGTTCTAGGAGTGTCTCATCCAAGTCCTCTGCCTGGCTTGGTGGTCTATAGCAGACCCCCATCATAATATCACTATTATTTCTTACTCCTTTTATTTTTACCCAGAGACACTCAACTGGACTTTCATGCTCAGATTCATGTATTTCCTTATAAGAATATACCTCCTTTACATATAAAGCTGCTCCTCCGTCCTTCCTTATTTGTCTGTCCCTTTTAAATAAGTTGTACCCCTCAGTCCTAATATTCCAGTTGTCAGTGTCATCTCACCGAGTTTCAGTAATGCCTATTAGGTCATAGTCCCTTTCACGGATCAGGTGGGGTGTCACCCGACTCTTCCACCACTCTGGTTTTAGGATCCCTTGAGAAGGCCCAGAGCACCCTCCCAAGACCTTCAGACCTCCCTTATTTGGCCAAATAATAGGTGTGAGGATCAGGCAGAGTAAACAACAAATAAAAGGTTTATTTTACAGGAGGTTAGTCAAATGTGGGAAACAAACAAGGTGCAAGAACAACAATGATAAGTAGGTGAAGAGAAAAGAAACCAAATGCCCTAAAGCAACTAGACTCACAGTCCCTAGCTCACCATCTCAGTTGGGCCTGAATCTACTAACCATTCCTCTCAGGGTGAGGGTCTCTCCCAGCAGCAGCCTTCCCTCTGGCCCTGCTCTCTTGGAAGAAAGAACAGCTCTTCTTCTGTACCAAGTCTTTTATTATAAGTCCGCTTTCTCTGTGATTGGCTAAAATTGGCGCCAAAACCTCTCAGGGGCTTCTGGGAGTTGTAGGCCTGCCTCTTCCCACTGCTAGTCAGGCTCCTTGGGCCTGCTAGGCCTTTGCTTGCACAGCCCAGATCATGACAGTCCCCTTCCTGTATTAGGACTTTGAGTTCCTCCTGCTTGTTTCCCATACACTGCGCATTAGTGTAGAGACATCAAAATCGATGTTTGATATGCCCTGAGGTTTTCATTTCTGTACTTACCTGCGAGTTAATGTTACCTACCATATGTGCCACCCCCCGCAAAACTTTAGCATTCTTATCTCCAGTTATTAGCATCATACTAGGCTTTGCCTTTTTGCCTCGCTCCCCCATAGGATTTAGTTTAAAGCCCTCCTTACTAGGTTTTGCAAGGCTCTTTACCAAACATGTTTTTTCTTACCCTCATCAGATGCAAACTATTCTGGATTATTTCAGTCCACTCAGTCTGGAGGAAGTTGACAGACTGCTCTCAATGGTATGCCCAACCACGTGCAGCCTTGATCCGTGTCCTTCATGGCTTATAAAAGCTGGTTATGAAAGGTTTCGAGGTGCCCTCAGGGATATTATCAACAAGTCCTTCGCTGTAGGACTGTTCCCTGGGGTGCTCAAGGAAGCAATGGTTCACCCTCTCCTAAAAAAAATATCTTTGGACCTGGCCGAATTAGCTAATTATCGGCCAGTCTCAAATTTGCCCTATTTGGGCAAATTGCTGGAGAGAGCGGTTGTGATTCAGTTGCAGAGCTTTATGGATGACACTTTCATGCTAGACCCTTTCCAGTCCGGCTTTCATCCAGGCCATGGGACAGAGACAGCATTGGTCACCCTCACAGACAACCTCTGGAGACACCTGGATCAGGATGGCATGGTGGCACTGTTGCTGTTGGACCTGTCGGCAGCATTGGACACAGTCATCCATCAGTTACTGATCCACTGCCTCGCTGACATGGGGATTCAGGGGCCTGCCTTGCAATGGCTTGTCTCCTTTCTCCAAGGTCGGGGACAGAGGGTGGCACTAGGGGATCAGACATCCCAGAGGCACCCGCTGACTTGCGGGGTCTCACAAGGGGCAGTGCTATCCCCAATGTTATTCAACATACTACATGCGCCCCCTTGCCCAGATTGCCCAGAGGCACAGGCTAGGGTGTCACCAATATGTTGATGACACCCAGCTATATCTGTTTGTTGGGTGGCCAGTCCGACTCTACCCCTGATGATCTGGATCAGGCACTTCAGGATGTGGCGGGCTGTCTCAGACTGAGCCGATTGAAATTGAATCCAATGAAGACAGAGGTCCTATGCCTGAGTCAGGGCGGGTTGGGGGTAGGGAGCTCACTACCGACCTTCGATGGGGCACCATTGGTGCCAGTGCTGAGAGTCAGGAGTTTGGGAGTGCTCCTGGATGCCGCCTTAATGGAGGCCCAGATAGCAGCCATTGCCAAGGCAGCCTTTTACCACCTACGGCTGATCAGGCAGTTGGTTCCCTTCCTCGAACGCTATGACCTTGCAACAGTGATCCATGCTATGGTCACCTCGAGATTGGACTACTGCAATGCTCTCTACATAGGGCTGCCCTTGTCCCAAATTCAGAAGCTGCAGCTAGCGCAAAATGCAGCAGCCAGGCTGCTGATGGGTCTCTCTATATGAAAGCACATCCGGCTTGTGTTGAAAGCATT
Source organism: Gekko japonicus (assembly GCF_001447785.1). Lineage (NCBI taxonomy): Eukaryota > Metazoa > Chordata > Lepidosauria > Squamata > Gekkonidae > Gekko > Gekko japonicus. The sequence continues at coordinate 1,145,513 of NW_015163101.1, read as the reverse complement.
GCACTGGCTGTCAATAGTATACCGGATTCGCTTCAAGGTGCTGTTTTTGACCTTTAAAGCCCTATATGGTCAGGGGCCTGCCTACCTAAGGAACTGCCTTACAGTTCCTCACGGCCTGTAAAACGGAGCTCTTCCACCAGGTTTTCGATTAGGAGCCACCACTGATGAATGAGCACTTAGAACACCTATGGATGCTGGCCTGGTTACACTGGATCACATTTCAGCAAACACCATCTATACTGATCTGCACTTTACTTGTATTGTTTTATGTGGAATTTATATTGTATTGCATTTATGCACTGTGTTTTATTGCATTTTAATTTGTTGTAGGCAAGGCAGGATATAAATAGAAAATAACAAGAGGTGGGACCCACGATACTCGCGGGAGGGGGGGAAGAGCTCCAGGCAGAGGAGGAGGAGGAGGAGGAGGCAGCAGCAGCAGCAGTTAAACCTTTGCTGATCTCCTCCACCCCCATCCCCCATCTCCTCCACCCCACCCCCGGCTCCAATGGTGAGGCAGAAAGGGGACCCGCGATACTGGGGGGGGGGAGAGAAGAGCTCCAGGCAGAGGAG
>NW_015163101.1:1113854-1144516 GCF_001447785.1 Gekko japonicus | reverse complement strand
ATATAGATATAGATATAGATATAGATATAGATATAGATAGATAGATAGATAGATAAATAGATAAATAAATAAATGTGGACAAGCATGCCTCAAGTCCACTAATGCTGATGTGCCCCAGTGGGAAGAATGTTTGGTATATCAATGTCTTATTTAAGCTGATTTCAGTATTAAATTTGGAATTTATTTGAACGAACGGTGCAGTGGGGGGAAAGTGTGCAGTGTCATTGTTTCCAACCTACCTATAAATGAAACACTCTGGGTAACATTGGACTGGTCACTTCCTCACACTCCAACCTACCTCATAGGTTGTGAGTATAAAGTGGAGGTAGAGAGAACCAGGTGAGTCACCAAGGGAGGGATAAAAGTGAAACAGAATCATGTCTTCCTTTTGGTTAAAAGTTTTCTGGCTTGTGTCCTTGCACTTGGGAGGGTGGGTGGGATGCAAGGGAAACAGCATTACAGCTTGTGTGGTGGGGATAAGCTTAAGTCTTGCTTAAATCCCATGTTCCCTTTCCCTGTCGTTTCTGATGAAGGGAGCCTTGGTTCTTGAATGCCTGTACACTGGACAATGCTGTTGGCCTTGAAGGGGCCACAGGACTCCGGTTTTGTCTGTACACTGACACAGCTACCTACCTGAAATGACCTGATACAGAGTGTGAATTGCTGGGAAAATAGGCAAAAAAAATAATAATACTTAAATAGAGTTTCCAATGGATCTTTGCTTCACTGGAGAGGAGACATTTCTTTCTCTGTAAAAATCTTTATTTCTAAGGGAAGGGTTCACATGGAAAGCTACGAAACAAAAGAGATATCTAGACCTACATCTTTACATCCTTACAGCACAGAGCACATGGTCACACACAATGGGGTTTCTTCTTCTTCTTGACCCCTAGAAGGAAGTCACCTGAACACAGTAACCAATGATTGCTAGTAAACAGATTTAGATTTTCCTGGGCTATCTTCCCATTGGCTCTGAGCCAAGTTTCCCTTCCAGGTCAATCTAAATAATAGCGCAGAAGGTAGAACAGATTAACCCTATAATGACTGGAATCTATACCTTGCAAGTCACACATTTCCAACATGAATAAGTCTTTTGATTAGTCTTAGCAACTCTGTCACTGGGTAGCCTCCCTTGTTCTTGAACTTTTGGTTCCTTGTCAATTTTCTGAAGAACCTGGCGGTCATCAGATCTGGCATTTTAAAAAACAGCAACAGCCAGTTATCATCTGTAATAGTAGGGGTGAATTTGCCACCCGATCCCTTCCAGATGTGGCTACTTGATACCTTATTGAAGTGATAACAGAGCAGATTTTCCTCCTCCGCCCTGCATTTACAGCAGGGCAGTTTCCCCTCCCCCCTTTGATTCTTATTTGTCTGTTGCAGTTTTGCCCAGACAGCTGAAACACAGCCCACATTCCCCCCCCCCGAAATTAAATTTGGAGGCCCTCTTACAGTTAAGAAGGTTGATTGCGAGGGAGGCTCCATCAACACATCGCAAAGTCCTGGTGTTGGTTGGGAAACAGCACGGGGGGGGGGCTTTGTGTCTCCCATACGTGGTGAGAGTTTTGTGCCTGTTTGCAACCCCCCCACCCATGGCACGCAGGGAGAAGCAGCTTTAGCCCCCCCAACCCATGAAGCTGCCATTGGCTCCATGGCGAAGCTAACTTGTCCATGGTTTTTACATAGGGTGGTTTGTAAACGCAGGATCTTAAACACAGAGAGATGGTGTATGTGGGTGTTGGTGGGGAAACAGCACGGGGGGGGGGCTTTGTGTCTCCCATACGTGGTGAGAGTTTTGTGCCTGTTTGCAACCCCCCCACCCATGGCACGCAGGGAGAAGCAGCTTTAGCCCCCCCAACCCATGAAGCTGCCATTGGCTCCATGGCGAAGCTAACTTGTCCATGATTTTTACATGGGGTAGTTTGTAAATGCAGGATCTCAAACAGAGAGAGATGGTGTGTGTCCCATCCAGGGGTCATTTCGTAGAAAAAGAGGTGCAGGAGCTCATTAGCACAACTTATCTGCATATGCCACACCCCCTGACATCACTGGAAGTGTGTCAGAAGGCAACACCTACCGCTCAGGCTCCACTGGACTCTTGGATTGCTAGCTGTTTGGGGGGGGGGGCCGCGCAGATCTGTGCCTGAATAAAGCCTTAAAGGTGACACTGGACTGTTTTGGATTGCTAGGGGGTGGGGGCTCTGCAAATTACCTGGCTGCTTCTTGGTCCTTGTGGCCTGACTGAGGGCTGCTGGGAGCAGGGGGCGGGGCTTGTTGCATGTGCCCGCCCCCTGGGCTCTTTACTGCCGGAGCTCCACTCCTGTGCTCTCCTGCAGGAAATGACCCCTGGTCCCATCACACACTCACACGTGTGATACAAGGTCATCTTATCATGGTCATCCTGACAAGATAATACCAAACATTAGGAATTTGTACTGTGTAGACGGAGCTCCAAAGAAAGGAGCATGTGGTACACCATACATGGCTTGGAGGGTACATGATGCAGCAACTTTGCTGAAGCTTGGCAGGATGGGGTCTGGTTCGTGCCCGGATGGGAGACCACAGTCCCCTTAGGGATGCTGCTGTGAGTCCCACGGTGGCAGAAAGAGGGGATTTAATTGCATCTTGCAAATATAAGTGACCCTGACTTGCTTGGCCCAAGCTGGCCCTATGGCGCCATGTCTTGAAAGCTTAGCAGGGTCGGTCCTGATGAGTATTTGGATGGGAGACCACCAAAGAAGTCCAGGACTGCTACACAGAGGCAGGCTAATGGTGGACCAGTCCGCCATTGCCTGCCTCTGTACGCCTCTTGCCTTGGAAGCTGTAAGGGGTCACCCTAAGTCATCTGCATAGTGATGGCGATTTACACACACATGGGTGTAAGTAAATAACACCCTGGCAGAGCACTGTCCTTGTGTTTCTGTGTGACTTCCTGTTCTAGGCACGCCTTCCAGTTGCAGGAGTCCAGAGCAGGGGTGGGGATGTGGCTCAGTGGGAGGCCATCTCCCTGGCGTGCAAAAGGTCCCGGATTCAGTCCCTGGATTCTCCGCTGAAAGGACCCGGTGGTGTGAAAGGCCTTTCTCTGCCGGAGACTCTGGAGAGCTGCTGCTGGCCTCAATAGACAAGATGGTCCTTGATGGTCCAAAGGTCTGACTCAGTAGAGGGCAGCTTGGTGTGTGTTCCTGTGCGTGCTGGGTGGAATACGTGCAAAGCTAATGGGGAGGGGCTGTGGCTCAGTGGTGGAGCCTCTACTTGGCATGCAGCAGGTTCCGAGTTCAGTCCCCGGCATCTCCAGTTGACAGGACTGGGTAGTGGGTGATGTGAAAGATTTCTACCTGAGACCCTAAAGAGCCGCTGCCAGGCTGCCTAGACCATACTGACCCTGATGGACCAAGGGGGCTTGATTCAGTAGAAGGCAGCTTCATGTGTTCATGAAGAGAAGTAGCACCTCAAAGGTCAGGTAAGTCTGGTGCACCTGTGCATCGGTACTCCCTGTCAGTATTCTATGTAAATGTTAAGTCATGCTGTAGATCATAGGCATCTAACTGACAGGAGCTGGCTCAAACTAGTTCCAGCTGGTTCTTGCTAGAGCTAATTAGCACTGAGTCACAGTGACTCAGCATTGGCTGTGATTGGCCAGTGGTTGTATATATTCAGTGAAGAACTGTAGTATTTATTCATTCCTTCTTGGAATGCGAGTGTCAGCGGAGCATTACGTCGCTCGGTATAAAGATTTGGTGAGAGGCTTGTATAATAAACTGTATATTATTTGTATATAAGCCTCAGAGACTCCAGTCTTTATTGGATCTCCTTGCACCCATGTTTGGTCTGCTGTGGGCTTACACCGCGTAATACTGACACTCCCACCTGGTGCTGGATCACCTTTCCAGGCCATGGAAGGATGGGAAGCCAGGAAAGGGGGCCCATGTCCTTTGTGGATGGGGACTTTGAGCTCTCAGCATTGTGTAATTTTATTTCTTGAGTCATCTTGGAAATCCTCTCAAGAAATACTTCCTGTCATTTTCTTTTGCCCCAGACGTGCTGGGAGAGCTGGCGTGTTAAGCCAGAGGCCTTGTTAAAGTTAGCAGAGTCCACTAGGCGAGAGCGCAGCAGAGCTCCTGTGAACTGCTTGTACGTACACAGAACTACTCATCAGTTTAAAAGAAAATAAAAACTGATTTATTCAGGAAATACACACTGGATAGTGTGCAGCACAGAGAAAGGGACAGATTCTGTTCTATCTAGCTAGTGATGGATGCAAAGAGGCACTCTGCCTCCATGGTGCCAATGAGGGAGAAACATGTCCTCCCTCTTTGTGTGCCTGTGAGAAGAGAGAGAAGGAGCCGGAAGGAAGGAAGTAGTTTTCTCCTAAGGCTGCTTCAAAGGATTCAGTGACAGAAGTGACAGAAGAGAACAGGAAGATGCTCAGTGCCTGTCTGGCTGCTGTAACTCTCTGGTCACTTGCTTCTTGGAGACTAAGGCACAGGGACCACTTCTGGCTCTTCTAACAAGGTCGGGCCAGAACCAAAAGGGTTGAAATTCAATCAAAAGACTTTTCAGCTAACCATTGGGAAGAACTTCCTGACAGTTAGAGCGTCAGCAGAACAGGCTTCCTCGGGAGGTGGTGGGCTCTCCTTCTTTGGAGGTTTTCAAACAGAGGCTAGATGGCCCCATCTGACAGCAATGCTGATTCTGTGGGCTTAGGCAGATCATGAGAAGGAGGGAAGGAAGGGTCGCCTCAGTGCTTAGTTCTTGTGTTCCTTTCTTACATGCCCAGGGAAATGCTGATCGCCACTTTGGGGTCAGGGAGCAAATTTTTCTTCAGGACAGTTTGACCAGGGATCCTGGAGGGGTGTTTTTTTTGCCATCTGGGTATGGAGCAGGGGTCACTGGGGGTTGGTGGGGTTGGTAGTTGTGAATTTCCTGCATTGTGCAGAGGTTTGGATTAGATGACCCTGGAGGTCCCTTCCAACGCTATGATTCTATGATTCATGAGACCCAATGCGGGGAGATGGTGTTGGACAGCAGCCAAGGAGACCTACGTTCAAATCCCTACAGATGGCCAAATTACATGATACATTTTTGAATCAGAATCCAACCTGAACTGGGCTGGGGAGGTACTCTACCCTACTGGGGACACCTACATGTACAGAACCTATCACTTTTAATTCTGTGAAATCTGGAGACTGGCAGCCCTAAACTGGATGTAAATCTGCACAATGCTTAGAATTTATTTACAGAGGAAACTTAACAATGTCGCGGTCCGCGCGGAATGCTGGCTGGCACATTAGTGCCCAAAGGAGATAGAGTGCCCACAGAATACTGGAGTCAGGAACTTAGGTGCAACCACTGTGAATTTATTCCCACCAAGCCACCACCTATATACAGTTCTGAGTGTCAGAGTGCTCCGCTGCAAATGATACATGAGAAGGAAAAAGATCTCTGTACACTCTGTATATATATACAGCTGCTGGCCAATCAGCACATAGCTGATGCAACCTCCTGCAATACACTTAGTGCCAGGCTGCACTGCCTCAAACCAGTTCTGGCCAGCCTCCTTGCAGTCACATGCTGTCTTTAGCTGTCACTTCACTGACACTCTAGATCAAACTCATCTAGGCCAGCCTTACCATTATAAGTGAATCACGACAAACAAAAGGCGCCTTCTACTCAGAGAGAGAGAGAGAACAAGAGAGAGAGAGTGAGAGAGAGAGCGCTACCCTGAGCCCCCCAGATGTCACTGTTTTCAACTTAATTTCACACAGGTGTGCATTCCAGATGAGTGGTGTCAGGAAAGCTGACAAGTAGCTGCCACTGGGGCGACAATCACAACCACAACCTGTGGACGTTTTTTCTGCCAAAGGCCCTGATTCTCTGTGAAACCATTCCAACAGCACATTACTGGGATCGCCCAACCTCAGGTGTTCTACCTGTCATGGGATTTTGTTGGACAAATCAGGCACTCTCCTCCGCTGTGCTCCGCCTCCTGACATGCCCAGACTCACCCAGCTCCGCCCCTGCCCAATACAAAAGCCGTCCCTGGCTCTGTCCACTGAGCCCGTGGTTTTGAATCCTCCAGCTGAGCAAACCTACTGAAAACAGGTTGCTGTCAATGGGGCTGCCGTCCTCCAAGTGGGGCCTGCAAATCTCCCGGGATTACAAGTGATCTTTGGACTGCAGGGATCCTCAGCTCCCCCCAGAGGAAGTGGCTGCTGTGGAGGGTGGGCTCCGTGGCACTGCATTCCCAACGAGCTCCCTCCTGGCCCCAAACCCCACCGTTCCCAAGCTCCACCCCCAAATCTCCAGAAATTTCCCCAGGTGATGTTGGCGACTGTACCTAGAAGGCAAGCCAGAGCCGTCCTTAACTGCGCAAAAATGAATTTGTGTTTGGTGTTGCATTATGAATTTGAAAGAGTGGCGATAATTACTGCTGTTGTTCTGGGCAAAGGCCTATAAGGATGAGAGCAGAGCGCGGCATCCCTTGCATTGAGGATGGGGTGTTGGCCTCGCCCTGTCTAAGTCACACAGTCGCACTGCTGTGCTGCATGCCCTTCCTCGTTGTGATGCTGATGGGTGATGGATGTGCTGATTCTGCAAGCATCGCTTGTGGCTGTGGTCGGCCATGGGCTCTGCTGGGCTTCCATTTGCACTCCTCTTTGTCTGCTGCAGATGCAGCCCCTGTGCTGCACCGTGCTTTGCTTTCCCCCTGGCACTCGGTGCTTTTTGGTGCATTGAAAGAATGCTGGTCTTGCATGAGCAAAAGTTACTATCACTGGAGGACGTGCTTCACAGAGCAGGACTACCTCTGCAAGGGGAAGCCGGCCTGAGGATCCAGGCCCTGGTTCTGTGTAGCAGAGCTGCCATGTTGTGCTGGTTTTACTGTTGTAAAGGTATTTTATATACAAAGATGGGTATTAACACCAGATCCACCCCTGCTGCCCCAGAAACTCTGTGTGTAGATCTTTCTATCAGCCGCCCTTGTGGGGAATCAAAAGGCAGAATTGCTTGCATTCCCCACCACCACCAGGTTAATCTTTTTGAAGGCTACAGACAGACGTCCCCCACCTTCTCTTCTGTTCCTTTTTTAAAAAAAGAAAAAGACTGCTGAGACTCCAATGCCTTTTGCAGCCCTGAATGCAGATTCTCCTAAGTAATATTACAGCTCTGAAGAATCAGGCAGTATATGAAGTAGACAGGGAACTATAAAGCAGCTTTAAAGGAGCAATAAAAGTTTTGGGTTTCATCTCCTCTTACCGAAGAGGAGAATAACAGAGAGGCAGGAAATTTCAGTAGCAGACCCGGGGAAGGTCACCGGTCCCAGACAGCACCTTAGACAAAAACATCTCCGCTTATGAAAACAGCCAGGGCTGCTGGCAGGCAGTCAAAACCCTCTCCGCAGGCAGAGCTCCCAGCAGTGCTGAAAGGTGAGAAGAGGCTGTTTTGTCTACATTCTCTATAAATGTTTAGAATTATTCTTTGGCATTAGCTGTCGAAGGCTGCTTGGCCAGCATCCGTGCCCAATGCTGCTACCATGACACTGCTTGGAGCCAGAATTCACATCTGGCACAGCACGGGTGCTAAGGTTGGAGCACATTTGGAGGTGCGTCCAACTTGTGGAATCTGCATGCGCAGAAGGCAGGCTGCTTTGGGGCTCAGCTGCTTCCAGAGGAGCAGAGGACAAAGGGCCGAAGGTGACAGTGGGTGCGGTGGGCAGAGCTTGGCCGGGGTCAGAATGAATGGGGGGAAAAACAAGTTTGGTGCTGTTATTGTTCTGGCAAAACCAGAGAAATGACGCTTGCTTGAATACTGCTTTAGGGGACGCAGAATCCTGCTTTCCTTGAGGTAGCAGGATGCTTTCCCTGGGCAATCTAAGCAGCCAGTGCCTCAGCCCTCCGACTTCCTCTGAATGCCACGACACAGCACAGAAGGCCAGGCAGTGCTCAGTGCTCATGGAGAGGGGCAGGCAAGGAGCAAACCCCGTGCACCATTGATGTGCTCTTGTGCCGGTGCTCATTGGCCCTGGACTTGGTTAGGGGGGGGGGAAAGCGCGGGGGGGGGGGGGGGGGAAGGTGTTTTGTTTTTGCCAGTTGTGCACAATGCATGTTGGGTTTTTGAGGATTTCATTTTGTTCTTTTTCAAAATGACGGACGTTAGCACACTGTGCGCTCTGAGTGATGACTTGCCACAGGACCCAGCCGTCTTCCCACTGGCAAAACCTTCTGTGGAGAAATGCCTTGTCTCCTGGGAGGCTGGCAACGAGCAGGGCTTCACTGTGCATTTTAACCACTTTTCTTTCTCCAAGCTAAGAACAAGCTGGAGGGGGGAGGAAAGTAGCCCATGGCCTTCCAGACGCATCACTTAAGACATGTTAATGGATCTTGCTAGAGATAATGGGGTGGACCAGCTCAACTCCCCCTTCTGCAAGGAGGGGACATTGAGGCTTGGGGCTTTGTGGAGACAACAAGACAAGAAACCTGGGCTGACCAGGGTCAAGAGGGAGGAGACACAGATATGTTAAAACCACCTTGCAAGGGGAAGGTGGCCCCTCTCTTTCCTTGGGGGTGCTGAGGTGAACAGACCTCTTGTCTGAGTAGGGGAGCAGGCAGCCATTTTTGGTCCATGCAGCTGGCCTAGGGAGCTGGGAGCAGGCTTTAAGGTAATAAGGCAGATAAAGAGCCTGTTCTATATTTCACCATCAGATAGGGCACGTATAGCTGAGAGGGACAGAGGATTTGTGTTTTTCTTTTGTTCATTCTTGCTTCATTCTGACGTGGTGCTAAAAGTATCCTTGTAAACATTTTCTAATAAATACGTTATAACTTTTAATTCTGGCAGTGGTTCTCTGTACCACATAGACCCCCCCATTGTTTTGGACACGCTATTTTAAAGGAGACATCCAGGGAGGGGGGAAGGCCAGCAGTTTGCAACTGGCTATCCCCCCAGGGGCACACAAGGCATTAATCCATTCTCGTGGTAGCCAGGCGTGAGCTAGCAGGAGACACTGAGGCCAGGCCTCTGGTCCTGATCCCCTATACTGATCAGGTGGTGGCAGCAACTACTGAAGAGTTAGAGGAAAAGCCCCTCCAGGGAGTTGGCAAACCCAAGGAGGGCAGGGTGGAGTGGGGCTGGCAGGCCAGAGCGGGCATATTCTGCCACACCTTCCCTGCCTCATAAGCAGTAAGCAGTTCTTTCTTGCCTCAGGGACCAAGGCCAGTGTTTCTTTATTAGCCTAGCCAAAGGCCTTCTGTGCACGCAGCAACCAGATTGGACACTAATCATTGGCTACAGTTTCAGCAGATACTGTTGGAGCACAGGCCAGAGTTAGAAACATAAAAAAAAGTTGGAAGGGAGCTTAAGGGTCATCTAGCCCAACACCCTGCAGAACTCAGGAAATTCACAACTACCTTCCCCCTCTCAACTCCCCCAGTGGCTTCTACTCTAAGCCCAGAGGAAGGCAAAAAACCCTCCAGGATCCCTGGGCAATCTGGCCTGGAGGAAACTGTCATCTGGAGTTTGTTTATTACCGACAGTAGCCCTTTTCCATCACTGCGTTTCAAGCACTCCTTCCACATTTGCGGATAAAGCATGCCACATGTGATTGTCTCAATGCATATAACCATCATTTTGTCTGAACTGGAAAACACCCATATAGTCTGACTGTGGTACCTGTGATCAGAAACCCTGATTTCTTAGGGTATGCTTTTGCAAGTATTGCTGAATGCAGACAAAACGGCAATCTCAAGTATCAAGATGACAACACACAGCACACTTGCCAGGTACATTCGTTACGAAACACCGTGCCCTGAAAGGGCTGGTCAGTCTTGAGGATGGTTTTGTGCGCCATTGTGGATGTGGCAGGGGTCGTTTCGTAGAAAAAGAGGTAGGGGAACTCATTAGCATAACTCATTAGCATATGCCATGCCCCCTGACATCACCGGAAGTGTGTCATAAGGCCACACCCCCTGACATCACCGGAAGTGTGTCATAAGGCCACACACCCCGCCCCCAACGGTCCCGGACGGCGCCGCCGGCCTTGCAGCTCCACTGCTGAGCCCCATGAGGGGCTCGGCGGTGGACCTGCAAGGCCGGCGGGAGTGCGAGGAAGCCCAGAAAAGCTGAATGAGGGCCGGAAGCGGGGCGGCTGGAAGCAGGGGCGGGGCTTCGTCATGTGCCCCGCCCCCGTATCTCACCCGGGGGAACTGCGATTCCCTGCGATCCCCGAAATCACCTCTGGGATGTGGACACCATGATTTCTTTCTTTCCCCCTCTGCTGCGCTCACAGCAATGCAGGCTGGGATACCAATTGGGTTGCCAACACTGGGCACATTCCTGGAGATTTGGTGGCTGAGCCTGTGGAGGGCAGAGTTTGGGGAAGCAAGGATGCAAAATCCCATAGAGTCCACTCTTTGAAGCCACCTCTCCTTCAAGGGGAACTCACCTCTGCAGTCTGGAGGCCAGTTGTAATTCTGGAAGAACTCCAGCCTCCACCTGGAGATTGGTAACCCTAAATTCCAACTAGGTAAGGGAAAGAAAAAGAAAAGAGCAAAGGGAGGGAAATCAGCATTTGTTGAGGCAAGTTAGGATCTGAATGATTATCTGCAAGCTGATTCTAACTACCAGACTTTTGTTGTTGTTCAGTCACACAGTCGAGTCCGACTCTTCGCGACCCCATGGACCAGATCCCGCCAGGCCCTCCTGTCTTCCGCTGTCCTCTGAAGCTGGCTCAATTTCATGTTCGTTGCATCGATGACACTGTCTCACCATCTCATCCTTTGCCATCCCCGTCTTCTTTGACCTTCAGTCTTTCCCAGCATCAGGGCCTTCTCCTCCAGGGAGTGCTCCCTTCTCATTTGGTGGCCAAAGTATTTGAGCTTCAGTTTCATTATCTGGCCTTCCAGGGAACAGTCAGGGTTGATTTCTTTTAGGATTGACTGATTTGATCTTCTTGCAGTCCAGGGGACTCTCGAGAGTCTTCTCCAGCACCATAGTTCAAAAGAATCTATTCTTCGGCACTTAGGTCTGTGTTATGTCTGAACCAAACCTGTGTCAGTGCGTGGGCACACGGTGGAGTAGCCGTATGCTAGAGAAGGAACCCCAGCTGGGCCAGGATCATTATGTAAGAGATGCATTGCCAGCATGAACGGCAGTTTTGGTCTCCCACATTTGTTTACTCAGCTGTGAAACTTGCTTGGGAAACGCCTTCATTTTCTTCCAGTTTGCCAGGCTTCCTAAATAAATTGGGGGGGGGGATTTAAACCTGCCACTCAGCTTCCTTCTATAGTTGGTACTAACAGGTTTTAAATTAGACCAAGTAGATTCCCTTCAGACAGTGCTTTGTTCCAGCTGGATCAGGCCCAGATCCCAGGCTCTTAAAGGCAAAAATGCTTTGGTGGCACTATTCAGTAATTAGTTATTCATAGCCTGCCTTTCTTATTAAGACTCAAGGTGGGTTATGCAGAGTCCACCCTCCAAAGCAGCCATCTTCTCTGGGGGGAACTGATCTTTGTCATCTGGATATCAGTGGTGATTCTGGGAGATCTCCAGCCCCTGCCTGGAGGTTGGCAACCGTGGTGGGCGGAAGGCCTCACTTGTGATTTAAAGTGTCACCTGTTCTGGATAGGGTTGCTCTGCCCCTGAAGGACCAGGTCCATAGTCTTTGGGAGCTCTTGGACCCAGGCCTACGGCTGAAGAAGCAGGCGGCAGCTGTGGCCAGGAGTGCCTTTTACCAGCGTTGACTGGTGAGCCAGCCCCAGTCCTTCCTGGGAAGAAAAGATCTGGCCCCTGTGGGGCATGTCCTGGTTACACCTAGATTAGAATACTGCAATGGACTCTATGTGAGGCGGCCCTTGAAAAACCTTTGGAAACCTCAAAAGATACAGCCAGGGATGTTGACTGCAGTAGGCCGTATCACTCCAGTCTTGGCCCATCTGTACTGGCTCCCAATCTGTTTCCAGGCACAATCCAAGGTCCTGGTGTTGACCTTTAAAGCCGTCTTCAGAGCCACTGTTTTGGGTGCCTCTGTCTTCTGAAATTAGGCGGGTGACAACCTAGGAGAGGGCCTTCTCGGTCACTGCACGAAAGCTCTGGAACTCTCTCCCTGGGACACTTGTCTGTCCCCTTCTGTGGCTGTCTCCCACCAGCAGGTGAAGACTTCTTTGTTTTGTCCGGCATTCCCCCAGTGATCCTTCCTTCCTTCCTTCCTTCCTGCCCTATGTGTTGTTTTTAAGTTTTTGTATGTGTATTTTAGCTTTGGCTTTGTTTCTTGTGTTTTTATTTGGTTTTAATGGTGTTTAAGATGCATTATTTTTTGCATATCTTGAATCTGTTAGCCATCTGGGTGGCCCTGCTGAGGGCAGAAAGGAGAGGTATAAATTTTGTAAGCAAATAAATAACAGGACTAGAATGAGAGAAATCCGAAACAAGGCACAGAGCATTCCACTTTATAAGTTACACAATGCTGAAAGCAATATTACATCAGTACAAAATGATGCAGTGAGAGCAAAATAATACATACAGCAGACTACACATTCTGTGGGCAGTAGTGTAGTCCACAATCCCATTCCCTTTATTACAACTCCTTCCTGAACCAGTCCATTACCTCTTACTTTTAAAATGCTCCTGAACAATTCTGGTTAACATAGGCCCCGGTCACACGAGAGGATTATGGCCGGGAGAGAGACGGATCAGGGGCGGAGCAAATGGGCACGATCCCACCGCAACATCTGGGAAGCGTTGCGTGCCTGTCCCCGATCCGGCCCTTCCGGCGATAATCCGCACCAAAAAAGAACCACCTACCGAGGTGGTTCTTTCAGAATGGCCGCATCAAAGCCGGCCGTGGGATCACTGGCGCGTTCTTCCGCCGGCGCATCCTCGGGTCCTGGTCGAACTGCGCATGCTCAGACATGCGCAGTTCGGCAGCCTCCTGTGGCTTCCTCACCGGTCTCCCCGGCATCTGATCGTGCCAGGGAGCAATTGCACGGTGGCTCACGGGATTTGTATGATCCCGCCGCCGCGTGCCTATTTTGGTGCGGCTATTTCTGCCGTGGTAATTTGACCTGCTGCTGTGTGATCTGACGCAACGGTGGGTGAAGCGGTTTTTTCCCCTTGCAGCCTGCTTCTGGTGTGCTTCCTCAAGGGATAAGTGACGCAATTGGAGCGTGCTGGGGTGATCACTCTGGCAACTCCATCCTCCGCCCATCGCAACCTTGTTTGATAGTGGACTTTCCCTGGTTATTTTTTACTCCGCTTCTTCGGATGACTGCTACGGGTTGCCGGCAGGTGCAGAACGCTTGCCAGATGTCTCCGTGTGAACGCGCCCGTAAAATCCAGCTGGCATTCGTATCTCGTGGCAAAATCTGCATGTGATTGGGACCCTAGTTTGGAGAAGGACAGAAAGTTGGGAACATGGAAATACAGAAACCTGGGAATACAGAGGATAACGTTTCAGGGTTGATTAAAAGGGAAAAGTGGCACCCAGTGAGCTTTTGAATAGGAACAGGCTCTCTACTTCCTCTACAACATGACAACATGTTTAGCTTTTGTGACCCCAGTGCAGGTAGAGGGGGAGCTCACTTGGATGGCCCCCGAATGGGTACTTCTCTCGCAAACTTACCTGTCTCGTGGGACTGTTGTGAGGGTAAAAGAAAAATAATATTTGAAGGGCTGCTTACTCCTGCGTGAAATCTGCTTGATTATTGCAGTCCCCATTGGAAGGCCTACTCTGTTATCTGAAATACGGTGGGTAGCCACACATGACAGGACTTCTTCTGTGGTGGCACTAAACTGTTTTGAGTTCCTTACAGAAGGAAAAATTATTTAAAGTAAATAGAAAGGAAGGAAGGGAATCATGTTCTTTGAAGGAAGGAACAGGCTGATGCTGCTCTAATGCTACTTTCTGTGCTTTTTCTGCATTCTTGTAGAATCACAGCCTACATCCAGCCATTGATGGGGCACACTGTCTGCATAGTTCTTTTCTTCTTAGTAGTGGTAGTTGGGGAGAAATACCCTCCACTTTAGAATTCACCCCAATTATTCAACCACTGTGACGACATTCTGCTTGTGAGTTGGAACCTGGCTGCAGACTTGTAGCTGGCAGAAAGAAGGAAACTGGAGGATAAGCCATCAAGCCCAGGCCACAGGGCACTTGAGTGCTCACAGGTGCTAATGGTTCTGGCTCAAGTAGAACCAAGGGTTACCATACCACAAGAGACAACCAAATGGCTACATAGTAATTCCTTCCTCTCGATCAGGAAGAGTGAGAATGACCCAGAGGAGAACAAACTCTCAGGGGAGAGATTATAAATTCTCAGGACAAGGAGATTCTCTTCGGTCTTGCTTTTCTCTTTGTATGAACACAAGCCATGAAGAACTAAACCTTGTCCATGCGCTAAGGGACAATAGGGAAAAGTCCCATCTCTGAGAACTAAGGTAACAATGGACTTTTAAATGCTGCAACTTCAAGAAGTACTAGCCTATTGTAATTAAACATCATTTAGGATAAGAACTGAGGGTAGGATGAGAGGGTTGCATGTTTTCACCTTTTCTTTATATCTTTGCTCAGTCTGATGTTTGGACAGATCATGTGTATTCTTTATTTTTGTTTATTAAAATTTTGTATATTTTGGATGCTCTTAGCCTAATTCCTGTGAACACACCACACTATCAAAACACGTCTTCCTTCAAAACTGCACTAAAGATGAGGGGTAGTGGGTAAGCTTTCCCATCCCTTGTTACAGCTTGAAATTGCAAAAGTGCTGCAACCCATTGTCCCTGCACTAGCAGCACCCAAGTGGAGACTTGGGATGGTTGTGGGGCTTTCCAAGCTCTCAACACCCAAGGGAACAGGAATTGCGAGCCCTTCCCTTCACACGGATTTTCTTGATTTGTAGGGTTTTGAGGACCAAGCTGGAATCTGCCTAGGCTGACAACTCTGCCGCAAACATGTTCCAGACTGACAGCAGATTAATGTAGGCCTTAATAGATGAACGTTGGTGGACATCCATCCTACTCCAGTTGTCCATGACACATAGACCCTAGCTTTCTTCCCAGAAGTATAAAGAAATTGTACACTTCCGCAACACTAAGTAGTCTGGGATGGGGCTGGCTTTCAGGCTGCCCCTTTTGGGAGCTCACTTCTGTGAATGGGACATTTTAATGAGGCCACCTGCCAAATGTTTGGTGTGGCCAGGTGGATGGCACACAATGGCTGATGTCATGGCAGGGGAGGGGCTTTCGTGAGTCACTGCTCACTTCTTCAGATGCACTTAGGGAATATACTTGGGAAACACTCAAGGAGCCCTGTTCAAGCCAACACTGCTTGAAAACCACTTTGTTCATTTTATGTTTTGCTCCTGGAAACGGAACTTTCCTGGAAGCCCCCCTTTTATCTGGAAACCATGCCCCCTAATTCCACATGGGTGTGAGTGGGAAGACTGGCACACGCGCACACACAGCCCTTACCACTATCACCTCTGGATTTGCTGTCTTGCTTTTTGGTCATATTATGATTTGGCCTGTTTTTATTTGTTCTTTTTTTTTTACATTTCTTTTTTGTGTTTTTGCATTTGCCTGTGTGTGTATGTGTGTGTGTAGCCTGCCTCTGCCTCCTGGCCCTGGTATTCCCTGGAGCTCTCCCATCCAAGTACTTGCCAGGGTCGGCCCCACTTAGCTTCCTAGATCTGATGAGATTGGGCTTGCCTGGGCTATCCAGGTCAGGGCTTTTTTACAAAATGTTTTTTTTTTATTTGTAATAAAAATGTTATTGTATAAAATTGCAATATACAGAAGGTAAGGCAGTATATAATATCTACAGATATACAATAGGTGAAGTTGTCTGTAAATATGTGTCAGTGAGATTTTTCTACAAAATGTTTTGAATGTTGTTGAATTGAACTATATTGGAAGGGAAGGACGCGGAGATATGGATATGCTCAGTCTCCTTTCAACCTTCGTCCCGTCCTGAGACATGTTGGTGGTGAGGTAAGGAAAAGTAACCCTTCCCCGATGCTGAAGAAGAAGAAGAAGAGGAGATTGGATTTATACCCCGCCCTTCACTCGGAGTCTCAGACCGGCTTACAAACTCCTTTCCCTTCCCCTCCCCAAAACAGACACCCTGTGAGGTGGGTGGGGCTGAGAGAACTCTGACACAAACTGCTCTTTCAGGAACAGCTGTGCCAGAGCTTGTGACTGACCCAAGGTCACATCAGCAGGTGCAAGTGGAGGAGTAAGGAATCAAACCCGGTTCTCCCAGATTAGAGTCCGCACACTTAACCACTACACCAAACTGCTGTGCGATGCCAGGTCCATCAACAACAGGACCATGACTCTGCAGAACTACTTTGCAGAGCAGGAAGTGGACCTGGCGTGCGTGACCAAGACATGGGCCAGGGAGAGCGAGACTGCCGCCTTGAAAGTGCTCCTCTCCCCCCCCCCCGGTTTCTCAGTCCTCCATCAGTCTTGGGCTAAAGGGTGGGGGTGGCAATACTCATCTGAGAGTCATTTTCCTTCAGGGTACTCCCCGCTCCAAAGATCTCAGGTATTGATTGTATCGGCCTGGTGAGGGACACTGAGGAGAGTTTGGCTGTCTGGCTGGTGTAGCAACCACCTAGTGCACCAGCAGATAGCCTGCCAGGCCTACGACAGTCGGCAGCGAGCTGGGCCTTGGAGTTCCTGAGACTGGTCATTCTTGGGGACTCCAGTGTCCATGCTGATGTGGCTGGTTCTAGTCAGGCTGGGGACCTGGTCCTCCACGGCAGTGCTGGGACCCTCCCAGATTGTATCAGGTCCCACACATCAAGCAGGCCACACACTGGACTTGATCTTTGACACGAGTATTGGTATGGACCTGACCACTGTTGATAGGGTGTCATGGGCAGATCACTATGCCCTGAAGGCCTGGCTATGTGTTCCATCCCCGCCCCGTCTAGGCAGCGAGTGGATTTATGCTTGCTCATGGAGACTAATGGATCCAACTGGTTTCCAGAATGCTCTACTGGATCCAATACTTCCCGGTGCTCATTGGATGAGCTGAACAAGGACTGGAATGCCCACCTCTGCTTGTCAGTTTTTGGAAGCCGCCTGGCGGGGAGGGCGGGGTAAAAGTGAAATAAATAAATAAATAAATATCTCTCTGAAGCCATCAAGGAGATCACTCCCCAACACCCTCTTCACTCCCGCCCCAGACAAGCCCTGTGGTATACCATGGAGCAGGATGAAGCAGGAACTTAAGATGGCTTGAACACATTTGGTGGCAGTCCTGTGATGAAGCTGCAAGAACATAGAATCATAGAATCACAGAGTAGGAAGGGGCCATATAGGCCATCTAGTCCAACCCCCCTGCTTGATGCAGGGTCAGCCTAGTGCATCCCTGACAAGTGTTCGTCCAGACGCTGCTTAAAGACTGCCAGTGAGAGGGAACTCACCACCTCCCTGGGCAGCTGATTCCACTGTGGCACAACTCTGACTGTAAAAACGTTTTTCCTAATATTCAGCTGGTACCTTCCCACCCTTAATTTAAACCTATTATTGTGAGTCCTCTCCTCTGCTGCCAACAGGAACAGCTCCCTGCCCTCCTCTAAGTGACAGCCCTTCAAATCCTTCAAGAGAGCAACCATGTCCCCCCTCAACCTCCTCTTCTCCAGATTAAACATTCCCAAGTCCTTCAGTCTTTCCTCATAGGGCTTGGTCTCTAGGCCCCCGATCATCCTCGTTGCTTTCCTCTGCACTCATTTCATTCATAGTTCCCTCTAAGCTGTGCTAGGGGGTGCTGGCGCACAACATTTTTACAGACTGGTAAGGAATTTCTACTCTTTTCTCACAAGGCATTTCTCCCTCCATTGGAAACAATGGAGGATGAGGGCACCTCCTTCTGGGGCCCATCGATTTGGACCCTCTGGTCCAATCTTTTTGAAACTTGGGGAGGTTTTTGAGGAGAGGCACCAGCAGCTATGATGCAAATTTAGTACCTCTACCTCAAAACAGCAGCCCCCCAAGCATCAGATACCCCCAGATGGGTTCTCCATTATAGCCTATGGGGCCATTTTTACAAAGTTATGGAAGTAATCTTCTAAAAAACTAATTGATGTGAAAAAGCTAGTAGCATTAAAGCTAGTAACATTAAAGCTAGTAGCATTAAATTATGTAATCGAGTCTGCATTTAGTCAAATGCAGACTATTACAACTTTAATGCTACAAGCTTTTTTCATTCATGAGGTAGAATTTCTGCTCACAACACTGTAGAGCTTAGAGGAAACACTGGCTCCATTCTGTCCACATCCTTTTTGAAGTGAGGCCTCCAGAACTGCACACAATACTCCAGGTGCGGCCTGACCAATGCAGTGTACAGTGGGACTATGACATCTTGCAATTTGTTTCTTTAATAATTTTTTTAATTAATTTTTTCAACATATACAACAATAAAATACAACAATCTTAACAAAAGATTTTTTCAAAATAAAGTCTTGATATACAATTGAATTATTATAAGAATATAGAAATCACTCAAAATTAACAATGATAATAACTAGCAATAACAACAATTTGTTTAATACGGAATTATATCAATATATTTTTCTGAATAATTAACAAAATCAAAAAAGGGAAACCATTTTTCCAAGGATATGTTCTTCTTTGATAATACTTCAGCCATCCAAATTTGCGATGCTAATTTATCCATAATTGTTATATCCCATACTTTAATAGACCATTGGCGGATCGTAAGAGCATTGTTAAGTTTCCAGGTTTGTGCAATCAAAGTTTTTGCAGTGCTTAATAAAAGTGCAGCTAACTCCATTTTTAATTTAGTTAGCCGTAAAGAAGGCCAAAACTCAGACCAAGTGTGATCCACCTGGAGAAGGTAATGGCAACCCACTCCAGTATGTTTGCCAAGAAAACCCCATGGACAGTATCAAAAGGCTAAAAGATATGACGCCGGAAGATGAGCCCCTCAGGTCGGAAGGTGTCCAATATGCTACTGAGGAAGAGCAGAGGACAAGTACAAGTAACCCCAGAAAGAGTGAAGCGGCTGGGCCAAAGCCGAAAGGACCCTCAGTTGTGGATGTGTCTGATGGTGAAAGGAAAGTCCAATGCTGCAAAGAACAATACTACATAGGAACCTGGAATGTAAGATCTATGAATCAAGGTAAGCTTGACATAGACTAGATGACCATATAGATTGCCATTGCGTTAAGTTCCAATTTGTTCTGCAGTCTTTATGCCAAGATTGGTGTATTGTCAGAAGTTTTTCTCATAAAGTTTTACAAGGTGATTGATATAAAATTGAAATTAGACCTCTAGAGGACCCGGTTTTATTTTTAATCAAAATTTCAAATTCTATCTAGTGACTTTGTTGCATTTATTTTATGCATTAAGTGAGAAATTTGCATATATTGCAACCAGGGTATGTCAAATTTGCCCTTGAGTTCCAGTTGAGATTTGGAGAGAAATTTTTTGTTTTTATATAGGTCATCCAATCTAAGCAGGCCATTTTTCCCCCATAATAAAAAAGAAGATGAATCCATTGCTGGCCTAAACCAGGGTTGTCCTTAAAACACCCTGTTATTGGAGAGGTCTCTGGAGCTAAAATATGACGATATTTAGTCCATAGATGTAGGGTAAATTTAAGATATGGGTTGGTTATTTTTTCCTGCATAATTTCTTTATTATTATGCCAAATGATTTTATAGAGTTTTCCTTTAGCTAGTTGAGATTGTTCAATTAATACCCATGTTTTGACAGAACAAGGATGTGCATAGTGTATTATATTTTGCAATTGAGCTGCTAAATAATAATTTTCTAAATATGGAAGTCCTAGGCCACCCATGTTGGTTGGTTTAATTAAAATTTCAAATTTTATCCTAGGCTTCTTATAGTCCCAAATGAAATTAATAAAATTTTGACATCTTGCAATTTGGATGTGATGACTCTGTTGATATACCCCAAGATCTCATTAGCCTTTTTTGTCGCCCCATCACACTGGCTGCTCATATTTAACTTACAGTCCACCTGTACCCCAATATCTTGTTCACACACACTGCTACCCAGAAGTGTATCCCCCATCCAGTATGTGTGTTCCTCATTTTTGTTACCCTGATGTAGAACTAGGCACTTATCCTTGTTAAATTGCATCTTGTTCATATCTGCCCACTTTATCGGTGCGTTCAGATCTCGTTGCATTCTATCTCTATCTTCTGGTGTGCTGCTCCTCCCAGTTTGGTGTCATCTGCAAATTTAATGAGTAGCCCCTCCACGCCCTCATCCACATTGTTTACAAAAATATTGAAAAGTACCCGGCCCAGAACCAAGCCTTGTGGCACCCCACTGGACACCTCCCTCCATTCAGATGAAATTGACATTGACAACTGCTCTTTGAGTGCGGTTCTCCAACCAGTTCCCTATCCATCTCCCTATCATAGAGTCCAGTCCACAGTCCTATAGTTTACCCATCAGAACATTGTATAGGTAGTTTATGAAAACCTATGAGATGGTGGTGAAGGCTGTTAAAAGGGAATTTTTTACAGCCTCCATTGCATCCACTAGTTCTCGCCCAGCACAATTGTTTAGGACAATTAGATCTTTAACACCTCTCATGGAGAGAATCGAAAACACTGGTAAATTGGCTATTAGCTGTGAGGCTTTTGTGAGCTTTTTTGCAGATAAAGTCTTGTCTCTCCACCATGACCTGCTCACCAATGTTAATACAGTATGTGAACTGGAGACCCCTTGGCCACCTTTGGATTCTGTATTTGACGTCAGTTGACTCTCCCAGGCCAACATTGACAGGATCCTTGGCACTGTTAAACAGACCACTTGCCTCTTGGACCTGTGCCTGTCATGGCTGGTGAAAGCCAGTGGTAAGGAGGTATGGGGCGCCTGGTGGACATTATCAGTCTGCCCTTAGTTCAGAGGTCTATCCAGGGGCCATGGTAACTCCAATTTAAAGTGACCATCTCTGGATTCTTTAGATCCTGGGCAAGGTAATTGAGAGGACAGTGGCGGAAGAGCTACAGAGTTTCCTGGAGGACACTGAGGCTTTGGACCAATTCCATTCTGGCTTCCGCCCTGGCCATGGGATGGAGATGGTGCTGGTCACCCTCACCAACAGTCTTCACAGACAGCTGGATCAAGGCAGGTTGGTGCTGCATTATTCGATCTGACAGTGTCGTTGGACATGGCTGACCATGACCTGCTGACCCACCACCTTGCCGACACAGGAGTTCATGGGGTGGCCTTGAAATGGCTTACCTCATTTCTCCAGGGTCTGGGACAAAGGGTGGCACTAGGAGAGAAGGTATTGCCCCAACACCCCTTAGTGTGTGGGGTCCCTCTAGGGGTAATGCTGTCTCGGATGTTATTTAACATCTATATGCACCCACCTGCCCAGATGGCATGGAGTTTCAGCCTGGGTTGCCACCAGTATACTGATGACACACAGCTGTATCTGTTGATGGACAGCCGACTGGATACTGCCCCATCTATTTGGGCCAAAGGGCTGGAAGCCATAGCTGGGTGATTGAAACAGAGTCATCTGAAATGGAATTCTTTAAAGACAGAGGTTCTTTGGCTGGGTGGGGGGTGGAGCTACAGGATTGGGGTGCCAACTCCAGACTCTTGACAGTGTACCTCTAACACTGGTACCAACTGCCAGGAGCCTGGGTGTGTTCCTGGAGGCCTATCTATGGCCACAAACATTGCCAGACTGGCATTTCTCCAGCTGTGCCAGATCAGGCAACTGGCCCCCTTCCTGTCTCACCCTGATTTAGCCACAGTAATCCACGCAATGGTCACTTCCAGGCTAGACTACTGTAACACACTCTATGCAGGGCTGCCTGTAAGTCTGATCCAGAAATTGCAACTTGTCCAGAACACAGCAGCACAGGTCCTTACTGGGACCCCCTTGACAGCACATATTCGACCAGTGCCTCACCAGCTGCACTGAGTACTGGATCAGGTTCAGCATTTTGGTACTGACTTTCAAGGCCCTAAACGGTCTGGGACCAGCATATCTAAGAGACTGCCTTTCCCGGTATACTCCCTGAAGAACACTATGCTCTGGAGATAAGAACCTCCTAGTGATCCCTGGCCCAAAGGATCTCCAGCTGTCCTCAACCAGAGCCAGGGCTTTTTTGGCCCTGGCGGTGGCTCAGTGGAACTCTCCGCCTAATGACATCCATGCCCTGCAGGACCTAAAACAGTTCCCCATAGCCTGTGAGACAGAGATGTTCTGCCAGACCTATGGTTAAGGACAGCAACAGTTTACCATTGGAGCGTGTCCTCCCTGTCTAATGCCATCTGATCAATTTTGATTACTAGTGGTTTATTGTTTTAAATTTTAATATATCTCTCTCTGTGTATACACACACAGGTGTGTGTGTGTGTGTGTATTTGGGGGAGGGTAGTATCTCTACCTAGTGTATAAGTCAAATAAATAAATAAATAAATTGCTGTGAACTGTCTCAGATACTTTTTCTGGAGATGCAGTATGTAAATATTTTGAAAGAATAGCAATGAATATTGTTACTTTGCATAATTTTAATTAGTTTTTATTGTTTTTAGACAAAAAATTAACCGTTAAATCTACAACAGTTTAGAATTAAGCGTAATTTCATGAATTATGACATATTTGAATTTTGTGTAATTTCATGTAAATATGTGAAAATCAACATTTTGTAAGCTATGAACAGTTTACATTTTTGCATTAATCAAAACATGCTGTTATCAAGTAGTTAAAGCAAAATATATGTAAAATAATAATAATAAAAATGATGATAAAACATATATACATTTAATAAATAAAAAAAGGAAAAATAACAGCAATGCATCATATATTTAAAATACACACTACAGGAATTAAGGATGATGCTTCCATATTTGTGTAAAGGAAAAGTGTATTCAAGTGACTTCAGTTCATCTAGAAACTAAGTGTTAAATCCATTTATAGAATTGGGACCATTCAGAGGAAATAAATTGTTGTCGAGATAGATATTCTAAAATTGGGTACCACTTTCCAATAAACTTCTGATGCTTTGAGTTTTGAGAAGTAGTGTCTAATTGCTTGTAACAGAGTCCATTAGGTAGTGATTCCATAATTTCCGAACCAAGCTTCTGTTGTTGGAGCTTTAGTATCTTTCCAAAAAGTTGCAATTGTGGTCTTGGCAGCATCAAGCATTATTTGGTCTCTTCAGTAAATCTGTTGGCCACGTATTTAAAAACAAAGTCTCCGGTGTAAACGGAACTAGTATTGAAGTCACATCTTTAATTATTTTAAGAATTTTGTGCCAAAATGCTTTAATTTTTCCACACTCCCACCAACTGTGGGCAAAATCTCCTATTTGTTGGCAACCTTTCCAACATCTTGGCGATATGGATGGTGATATATGGGAGAGTTTCTGGGGTGTTGCATACCATCTGGACATTATTTTCAGATTTTCACAATTTAGACCATGTTTCATCATCTAGTGCTATAGTGCAATCTTTCTGCCATGCATATCGATATGGCATTGATGGATCAGTAACGGGTATATTTTCGAGATGAGCCCTTTGTTTAGCTCGTCCGAATCACGAATTATGTGTTCTAATTCTGTTAGTGGTCGTGCCAGTACTTCAGGTACCTTTAGGGAGTGAATGCAGTGACTTAGTTGTAAATTTTAAAAAACCACGGTATGTTTTTACGTAGAACATGTTCAATTTTGACTTTGCTTTTCATACCTTGTTTTGTAGTAATATCTATAATGCGTGTTTTGTTTTTATTTCTCCAGTGTCTTACAGTGTTGTGGTCCATGCCAGGAGGGAACCATTGCTAATTAAGAAACGACGAGTATCTAGAGATTTTAGGTAGTAAGTATTTTGCATGTCTTTTCCAGCACTGTATAGCCGGATTAAGCACCATTATAGAGTCTCTTAATACTGCAGGAATATTTCTCTGGGACCATACTATATCTGCTAAAGATTGTGGGTATAGCAAGTCATCATAAATGTCTGCCCAGTTGGGTCTATTTGAGAGTCTTAGCATTTTAACTGTGATAGCCATTAAAATCGCTCGATTGTATAGTATTAAGTCTGGAAGAGCATATCCCCTCATTGATCTAGGTCTCTTTAATATTGAGAAACTTATCCTGGGTTTTTTCTTGTCCCATAAGAACTCTGATAAAGTGACTTGCCAATGTTTAAGATTTGCTAGCAGATTGTTCTAAATAAAAAGATGAATTTTGGTAGAATAAAAGATTTAATTAGGTTAAACCTTTCAATCCAATTTAAGTTCAGTTTGTTCCAATTATATATAGTATTTTGCAACTCTGTATGCATCTGCTGCTGATTGATTGTTAATAAATCAGATTGGACCAGAGGAATGCGGATTCCAAGATATGTGAGGGCTTTGGGCACCCAGTAGAATTTGTAATGTTTTTTGATCGAATCCTTCTCTATTTTTGTTAAATGTAGTTGTAATATCTGTGATTTGCTATCATTGATTCTCAGTCCTGAGATTAGGCTAAAGCAGTCTAATAGATTATGCAATGGTGGGAGGGATGCTATTGGTTCAGTGATGTACAGAAGCATATCGTCGGCGAATAATGCCAATTTGTGTTCCTTCGATCTTAACTTGATGCCTGACATGTCAGGGTGAGCTCTGATGGCATTGGGTAGTGGCTCGACCGCTAGGGCGAATAGCAAAGGGGACAAGGGGCAGCCTTGCCTGGTGCCTCGGAGCAAGGAGATTGGGTCGGTGTGCATTCCATTAATTTTAATCCTAGTCATTGGGAGAAGAGTATAGCATTCTAATTGTGTAAATAAATCTGTGGCCAAAGCCCATTGTTTCAAGCATTGAAAAGAGGTACTGAAATTCCACTGAATCAAATGCTTTTTCAACATCAAGCGATAAAAATATAGCTGTCTTTTTAGTTTTGTGACAGTGATTAATAAGGGACAATGTTTTGATGGTATTGTCAGCCAGATCTCTACCAGGGATAAAACCAACTTGGTTGGGATTCACATATTCCGAAATAAAGGTGTTGATTATTTTTGCCAAGGCTGCAGTTAGTATTTTGAAGTCTTGATTTAGCAGTGAAATGGGCCTATAGGAGGCCGGGCTTAACGGGTCTCTACCTTTTTTCGGTATCATTACTGTTTGCGCCTCTCTCCATGATGGAGGTAGCTTGCCATGTAATAAGACATCATTACAGGCTGCAGTTAAGGGTTCAGCTAAAGTTAACATAAAAGTTTTATAAAAGTCTGATGGATAGCCATCTGGCCCAGGAGCTTTGGAGCATTTAAGAGTTTTAATTGTATCTATGATTTCACTTTCTGTAAAAGGTTCCTCCATTATTGATTTGTGGTTGTCCTTTAAGTTTGGTAGTTTGCCATAATCCTGTAGGAATTGTTCAATTTGTATTTTTGTGGGCTTAGTGGAGGAATAAAGTGTCTTGTAATAATTTTCAAAAACCTTACAAATAGAGTCTGATTGGTTGAGAATCACAACTTGAGGATTTTTAATAGTGGAAATCCTGTTGGAGGTCGCTTGTAACTTAATTTTGTGTAACAACAGGTTTAAGTCCCTTTGTGTTCTAAACCAG
The DNA here is from genome assembly GCF_001447785.1 of Gekko japonicus. Taxonomy (NCBI): domain Eukaryota; kingdom Metazoa; phylum Chordata; class Lepidosauria; order Squamata; family Gekkonidae; genus Gekko; species Gekko japonicus. The sequence goes on along the minus strand of NW_015163101.1, from coordinate 1,118,951 downwards.
TATTTTTGTTTTACAAATATCAGTTGTTTCTTAATTTTCAAAGTTTCCAGTTGTTCTAAGCGCCTCCTTGCTACTAAAAGCTGTTTGTATACCTCTTTACTGGCAGTTTGTTTATGTTTGTGGTGTAATGTGTCTTTAAGATCGCTTGGAGTTGTCATGTCCACCTGCAGGGCATTAGCAGAGTGGGTTTTTATCAGTCGTCTACTTGTTTGTAACTGGAGCATGTTGTGAGTGCAGTGTTGCCTGGCATAAGGTTTGTGGAATAAACATTGTACTTTTGGATTAAACCCTGCCTGAGAGTGTGACTGAGACATTGGTGGATCTGTCCTGGACAGTGGACATTACAATGTTTTTGTTCTAAGGTTCTAATTTGTTCTGTAAGATCAGATTCTAATTTTTGTATCTGTTTCTTTAGAAAGGCCGTTTTTGAGATCAGAATGCCCCTGAGTACAGGTTTAAAAGCATCCTAGTGGATGGCCAAAGAGATGTGTTCTTGTGGGTTGTCTTTAAAATACTGTTTAATCTCCAATTCTAGTTCCTGCTTCAGGAAAGGGTTTGCCAGTAAAGAAGTGTTTAGTGAACATTGTCTGTTTTTCTTTGAGTTATCATTTGGAATCAGGATGCAATTCAACCATGAATGATCTGACCAGTATGATGGTTCTATTGAAGTTGATATGACTCTGTTGGAGTGAAGATGAAATTAACATAAAGTCTATCCTGGTGTGAATCTCATGGCGATCTGAGTAAAAAGTATAATCTTTGACATTGGGATTTAATACTCACCATATATAAATTAAGTCATTTTCTTTGAATATCTCACCCAATCCTGTGTATCTATTACAGTTTTTCTTCAAGTGTGGTTTAAAGTGAGACCTATCTATTTATCTATGACCAGATTGAAATCTCCCCCCAAAATCACATTAACATAAGTAAAGGAATTCAGTTTGTTTATAGTGTCACTTATAAAAGACAATTGATTGTCGTTGGGAGCATAAAGAGTTACAATTGTGGTCATTTTATTCTCTAGAAGTCACTTTACAAATAAAAATCTCCCTTGTGGATCACACAGTTTGGATGTTAGGGAGAAGGAGATGTTTTTTGACAATAGAACTGCCACACCTCGAGATTTAGGTGTCCCTGATGCTGTGTATTGGATTGGGAATTTGACTGATTTGAATATTTGAGCTTCCTTTTTTTATGATGCGTCTCCTGAAGAAGTACAATATCAGCCTGGCATTTTGATATATGAGATAGGATGCGTTTTCTCTTGATTACGTTGCCAAGACCACGCACATTGGATGATACTACTTTCAGTGTGTTTGGATTCATAATGAGTGTATATTGCTTACAACGCCTCAAGCAATCCGACTTCTTACAGTATACTCTGTTTAGTTGATTCTATTATATATCTAAGGCAAAGCTGACTAGTTTTCTCTGTACTTTAGAACACTACTTCTGTGTTTATGGAAAGTGGTTTACCCAATTAGTTGTTTTCTTCTGTTTGACTTCCTTTGTAGGTTCAGGACTGATTTCCAATAATATCCTCTGAATGGCCCTTAAATTTATGAAAAGAAATTGATTATAGAAACAAAAGTAAATTTACCAAACTTAGGAAGTGAGATAAGATAAATAAGTATGAGGTGGTGCTTAGCAGTGGTATGGTGTGTTTATTTCACACACTAAGCTTTGACCACAGATGCGTAAACGCGTAGTGGCACTTGGTGTATTTCTTTTAAACCTCTCAATCAATTTGTTACTAAGATGATGATCAGAAATTATTTAAACTAGATTCCCCTTTCTTCTTTCTTGTGGGTAATACAATAAATTCCCCTTATCACTCAATATCTATTTACCCATTTTTTATTTTCTCTATGCTGTGTATAAATAATTGCAAAGTTAATTAATCACTAGTTTATATTGTTTTAAACTAAAATAAATGAGTCACAATGAATTGATGGTAGGTAGATGAACTGAGTACACTCAATTAATTATATCTTAAATAACAACAATATAAAACTTAATTCCCTGTGTGTAATCAAAATTAAAATTGTAATTAATTCGGTTACAAAGATGATTTCTAGAGATTAAATTTTATTTTGTAAAATCAGCTAAAACTAATTGATTTATTTAAAATATTTTTTGTTTTATAGATTTAAATGAAAATTATTTTTTTTTTGTATTAGTTCTCAATACTTCTGTAGCCACCTAAAATGCTACAGAAGACCAGGTTTATGAAACCTACTGAGTGTTCTTGAGGACTTAGTGTGTGTATGGGACTAAAAACAGTTCTCTCCTTTAGGACTTTCCCTCCTCTTTGAGTATAAACAAAGCATCCGTTTGTCAACCAACATTAATATATTCTTTATATCTTTATAGACAACTCTTCTGTTAGCTATTGTTAAGTATTGATAACAAGAACAATAAGTATTGCAAAAACACAACTATGCAAGGATCACGTATGATATATATCTAAGTGTTTAAAACTAGCTAATAGCAACTACAATCCCCATATTATTTTGTGCTTAATAAAAGACAGCAAAAGCAACAGTTTAATACAACCATGTAAGGATTTAAAACCACTGCTTGGATGAAAGCTTCTTCCTCTTCTGCCTCATTGAACAAAGTTCATGTATCTGAGTGGTCCATCTTATTCGGCTCAGATGGAGGCGGGGACGATGCTTCAAATCTTCTCTTTTGAGACTTTAATGTGATGTCCATCAGGACCTCCAGGTTTAACGAACAAAGCAGCGTTTCCCCTTCTTCCAACGTTGTGATCTGGTGCGTCTTCCCAATATGGGTTAGCTGTAATATGAAGGGTGAGACCCATTTGTATCTCCGATTAGCCTCCATAAGTTGCACCGTTATTGGCTTCAATTCCCGCCTTTTCTCTAATGCTTCTGGTAAATTTCGATTTTTTTCACCATTATAGGTGAGGTGGCCTCAATTTTTTGCCATTTGTAGAATGTCTCTAGACGCTCTGTTCTTCAACGATTTGAGTGATCCCAGTCTGTATGCCTTAGTTATTACTGGCAGCACATCGCTTTCTACTTATACTTCTTGCAACAGCCATTTTGAGAGGAATGCAGGGAGATTTCCAACTTCTTCCACGTTCTCAGCCATGCTGCGAATTTTAATATTATTTTGATGCATAGAAAGGTCCATTTTTAGAGTTCTTTCTGCTAATACATCTTCACTTTGGTGGATATCTTGTATAGCGTTCTGATTTTAAATGCTGTTCATTGCAGTTTCGGCAATACCCTTAGTTTCCTGAATACTTTTTTTGCATTACTTCCAATTGCTCATATAGAGGCTTTAGCATGCTGGAAATACTTTCTAACATTGTTTTTCTGTTTTCCACAAATGCCACCACTAAGTCAGTGGTCATGACTGGGGCATTTGGTTTGTCCGCTCTGGAATTAGCTGCCGCCATTTTGGCTGTTATTAAGCATCTTTGGCCCGGGAGTAACAAACGCGATATACCTTTTATTTTCAGTTGTACTTTTAAAGTTGTAGGTTCTTCTTGAAGAGGAGTGCTTCCGCTTTCTTCCCCCATACACTGGATTTTTGAATCACATGGATTTTAGTGTTGGTGATTAAAGGAGGAGAAGATTGTTTTAGGTGGCCATTTTCTTTCTAGCGCTGCCACGCCCCCGTTACTTTTCATAATTGAGGGCAGTGTAAATAGGTCCAGGGGCCCAATATAAAGTGCACTGCTACCAGAACTAACTTTGAGGGAAGTAACCTTGCCTAGAGTCTTGCATTTCAAAGATTTGACAGCATTAAGCAACCTCCCCCCAATAAAAAGGGGATTTTTCATTTTGGATTCAAAACCTGCAGGTTTTTTTCCTTGGAAAAATGTTTGGATTGCACAAGCATTAATTTTTATTTGAAACACTGGTAGCATCATTTCCTCTGCCTCATCCTCCTCTTCCTTGAATTAACAGGCTGTGACTGCTGCATTTGTAATGATGAAATCCTGACACATCTGTAGTTAAAAATCTGTGGGATCATCACAGTCCATCTAATCAGGTTACAGGACCATGGACCCTGAGGGCAAATGAGGACAATTGAGAGGGGGGGAACATATTTGAACCAGAGTTGTCCAGGGAGGACAAGTGAAGGCGAAACAGCAATCCTAAACAGGTCTGTTCAGAATCCTGCTTGAGTTTATTCAATGGGGCTTACTTCCAGGGAGCTATCCTTAGGATTGCCATGTCAGATAAACAAGCAAAGTGTTTTGCAAACAGTACAGAAAAGTGCTCTAAGTGGGATGTGTTTTGGAGCTCTGCTGAAAATTTTCCTTCAAACAATGTCGATTGGTTTGGCTCTGCCCAATCTGGTTGCAGAATAACTTTATCATCTGGAAAAGTCCAGACATTTAAAAACTGGCAGTTCTTTTATTAAGCCTGTCTCCCCATAAAAAACTGAATATGTTCTCTGAGTCTTTTCTCTATTTCCAAAGATCCTTTTTCTTACCATTGTTTCCCCCTTCCTTATTTATTCCTTACTAGGAATAAGGCTCGTTGTGGAAATAAATACAACAAGCTCTATTTTTTAAAAAACATTTTTATTGCTTTTCTAAACTACACACCTATAGAGTCTGGGGATGGGAACAAACTAAAACTACGAGTAGCAACAGATCGTTTATACAATTGTTTAAAGTAAGAATAATTCCCTATTGTCAAAGTAGTAATGCATGAGAGTTAATACAATAGTTATATAGAAGAATGTATGCTTCTTAGTTTAGAGTTATTAGTTCCTGATAATTCAGACCATTAGAGTTTCATTATTTTACTTATTTCCTTCCTCTACATTTCTTTTCAAAGTCCTTTTTATTTTTTGGGTGCTTAGGAGCCGTAGCCCCTAGTTCTGCTTCAAAATCTAAGGATTCAGCCGACAAAGAGTTGGTAGAACTTTCCTCAGTTTTGTCTTCTTCTTTTTCTGCATCCTTGTTGTCCTCCAGTTTCTCAGATCCATCTTTATCTTTATCTAGAAATTTTTTCGCTTTGAAGACAGAGTCAATTTTTTCTTTTTTGCCATTGTAGTTGAAAGTAAGCCCTTCCGGGGTTAACCATATGTATAGGGTGTTGTGTTCTT